>NC_056751.1:814363237-814735737 GCF_019279795.1 Protopterus annectens | reverse complement strand
TGATATCTTGTAATAGATGGTGTTTTCTGTTTTTATTTCATAGATGATGTCCAGTATGTATTGTGGATGTTATCTTGCTTATTAACATGTGACTGTTCATTAAACACGCAGGGGGATATTAATTCACTGCAACCCCTACGTACACATTATGAACTGAAGACATTGTAGATTTGAGAACTTTGAAAACTCAGACTTGTGACAGTAATGCTTTTCCCAAGAGGAAAAAAATCAGCCATAACATTCCCTCTATATGTATGCAGTTTCTGCTGTGCACACATTTACCGTGTGCTTTGGTATGGTTAGTGGTCTCATATCTTTACAGTTCATGCAACAAAAGTCCCTAACGCAAACCCTTCAGCCATGCATAGTTTTGAGAACTCACACACCCCATGCATGAAGCTGGTTAACCAACAAAAATTTTAATGTGCCTGCTTCAGCAGTTTCAGTATGTATGACCCATCAGGTAAGTGCTGTTGTTGCATATATGTGCGCATGTCAGTAAATGCTGTTTGCTACACATTGTCATTTAATTTCATTTAAAACTGGCTTGGGTACACTTTTTACTTTATTCAGTTCTGGAAAATGTAAAGCTTTAGCTGGGCAGGATCTGGTACACTTGAGGAGTGTTCCTGTGATATAGCATGATAAAAACACTGGCTACAGTTCAGTCAACTTGAATTTGATGAGTGGTTCAGCTACCTTGTACAGATGGTAGGGGAAGATGAACATACCCATCTGGGGAATGGTCACTAGTGAAGTACTGCCACAATCCCCTGGAGGAGGGGCAGTGATGCATGAATAGCCTTGGGGCTGATGTTACTTTTACCTAGCCACAACTTGGTGGTAGCCTTCAGCATTAATGTGCAGAAGTGTGTGCTCACATGGGGACTTTTTTTGGCCCCCCCATGGTGACATAGATCACATACCTCTCATGTAAGGTTAGGGAAATGACTAATGCTTTCACTAGCAAAGGTATAAAGCACCCTTGTTGCTGCCTGAAGGATAACCACTCTTGACAACTCTTGCTGTGAATCTGGGTGAAATTATATCTCCTGAGGAGTGAATGGACCAGATCTGAATTGTGAGAATGCTTGATATTTGGCAGACGTGGAGTCAAAATACACATATAAAAGACATGGCTGAGGAACAGTGTTAGATGTGTGACAGAAGTGTGTTTCACAGTTCATTAGTGTAAAAGCTGTTGGGTTCATTACACTAATAATTGTTTAGAACTTACAAGTGTACATTACAGTAAGAGTTTAAGGATGAAAATGGTCATGCAGTGCTAAGTCTGCTGAAATGGACCCTTGCTGAGGATGATAGTGAGATGTTTGTCATGCGTGAGTATATGATTGCATGCATGTCTCCCAATTGTAAAAGGAGTTTTATAAGAGCTTTTGTGTGTTGGTTAGGGTTCTAGAGGTGATGAATCAAAGTATGCTTTTTTGAGAATTGTTTTGCTTGTAATAGGATTAGTATGCATTAGTTCTTATTTTGAACATAAATATTAGAGTTGTTTGGGGCAGAAGATTGCAGCAGTTCAGATTATTGGCACATTCATGGAAAGTATAAATTGAGTTAATGCTAATATACTGATAAGTTAATATTGTCACTTAGATGCAGTTGTTAGTGTTGCATCGCTGGGACCTGGACTACATATGTGCCTGCAAGCCTGTGTGAATTCCAGAGACAAACATAATGTGGAGAATTTTTCTGTGGACTTGAGGAATTGGCCTTGATGTGTTTTTATTAGAAAGATTTGGATTTTGGGTTTGTTTTAGGGAGTGTTGCTAGATTTGTATTTGTTTTATGGGGTGTTGTTGGATTACAGCTTAAAAGGACACCAGCCCTCAATTTGGTGGTGGTCACATGCAGGATAGTGGGTTCCATATGGAGTGCATCTCTATGATGGAAACAAACATATTTTTTAGGACTTAGAAAGGGCATGCAATTCCATTAGTGATAGATGGAAATTTCAAATTACTTCTGTGAACCAGAAGAAAAATGTTATTGAAGAAGATTTGCAGAGTACTTTTCACACTGCTAAACTGTCCTTTTTCTGGTGGTATTGTTAAAAACAGGTACACACACACACACACACACACACACACACACACACACACTATAAATAGAGCCTGTCTGTCCAATACTACTGTATACTTTCACCCCGTTTCCCATAACGACTGAAATGCACAGCACAGCTCACTGAAACCATAACTTCCCCACCCCCAACCACTTCACTAGCAGTCATCCTACATGTAGAGTCATTGAGTTAATATTGTAGATCCCCATGCAGGAGGCTTGCAAATGCCCTGCAGTCTAATGCAATTACAAATGCAGTAAAAACACTGACAGGTAAGGGCAAATTCTACCAGACCTGCCATTTTGGTTGCTTGTGTGGACATTAATCCAAGTATTTACCAAACTCTGTATAAGCTAGCTGCCCTTTCTAGAAACAGGGATGGACCTGGCAAGGCACTGCTGATGTGGATCATATTTTTGACTGAGCAGTACCCTGGATTTTTCTAACAGACTGCTTGGGATTCTACCCATATGTTACAGTGTTTCAAAAGTCCTCACCAAAGAAACTGAGTACAGTTATGCAAGATAAACCACTACAGCAATACCTGCTTGTGTAATAGCATCAGTATTACAAAATTTACAGAAATATACGAGACATGCTGAATGCAGTTGCCTTACAATGAAATGCAGTAACAAATGCAGTATGAAACAGTGACAGGCAGTTAGGTCATTTCCTACCAGACCTGCCATTTCTGCTGTTTGTATTTGTGACCATGATGTATGTGAAGCTGTGGCATGGTCACCTAGCTGGACATTTACCATGTAATTCAAACTAGCTGCCCAGTCTAGAAACAAGGACGTGTCTGGCAAGGCACTGCTGCTTTGTATCGTGTTTTAGCTAGGTTTGGAATCTACCCATTGTTTCAAGAGTTCTCACCAAAGAAAGATGTACGGTTGTGTAAGGTACATGTTTACACAGTAAGATACCTATTGCATTGATCAGCAGTTACTCATTTTTTAATGTAGTGCTTTTACTAAATAAATGCCAAGAGAAAATTACTAACAATTGCTGTTGATGGCATCAGTTTCCTCCAAAGATTCTCGTTCATAGTGTTGTGTGTGTGTGTGTGTGGGGGGGGGGGGTACCAGAATGAATAACAACTCTGGAAACTGTAAATAATCTACTGTTCCATTAGGGTTAGCTCTTATAGCTATTGTTATCCTCCCAGCATTCTTCTTGATTACTTAGAGTCATGGTTCTTGGCATTTTCTTTATTTATTGTAGTTGAGAAAAATCATGTGATAAACTATTTCTTGTTTAAAAAAATGCAAATAGTGCAGGCTAGTCACTACTGCTTTTGAAGGGGTTTCCCTAACTGATTCTGGTAGAGCAGTGGCAGCAATAAAGTGGTATTACCACATGAAGGGAGATTCAATGTTGTTGTTGTTGTGTCTTTCGGCTTTTCCCGGTTAGGGGTTGCCACAGCGGAACTCCGGTCCGCTAATGATTGGCAGTGGATTTTTACGTGTCGAATTGCCAGCCCTGATGCACAGCCTTCAACAAAGGTACGCCCATTCACGCATGTCTCCACACAGAAGACGCTCTAGCTGAGAATCAAACAGGACAACGTCTTACTGTGAGGCGACAACGCTACCGCAGCACCACCATTCAATATAAAGTTAAAATCAGGCCTGACAATTTGTATCCATGAGTAGCTCACCTGTAAGAATAAGCATTGCTTCCTCAAACATCTGCTGTAATGTAGGAGTACCTTACACAGCTTTACTTTTCAATTTTTTTTTTTTTTTGGGGGGGGGGGGGTACTTTACGCAACTATAATTTCTGTGTCTTTAACCATGGACTTGAATCAGATAAAAAATGCTGCCTCAGCAGTTAACTCATTTGCCAGGTATCTTTAGGATACTGTTTTTTTTTTTTTTTTCAATTGTTATTTTTCTAGTATGTGAATATAAATAAACTAAATTTATTGCATTCTTCACGACAAGTTGTGGGGTAAACTGTATGCTTTTGCTTTAGTCCACTTATATGTAGAAGTATCCAGAACCTTCTAAAGATTGCAAATGTCCACTTTGACATCTTATTTTTGCCAAATTTCTTTTATACTATTTTTTACACTTGCATAAGGAACAATTAAGTCATTATTTGAGCAACTGGAAACAAATTTGCTGTAACCAAAAAAATATAATATAATGTAATACAACCAAATCTGAAAGCACACAAATGGAAAATGTTGTATCAGTTTTAATAGGCATATAGGGAAATGTGCTTTACAGCTTTGTTTGTGTTAGGAAAAGAAGTGCATGTAATCCGGGAATTCATAGCTTTCATTTTGTGTGTGTGTGTGTGTGTGTGTGTGTGTGTGTGTGTGTGTGTGTGTGTGTGTGTGTGTGTGTGTGTGTGTGTGTGTGTGTGTGTGTGTGTGTAGTAATGGTATTGATTTCTAGCTATATAGCATGATTTATTGTATGTCCACTCCTGATGAATGATGATATCTTCTTCCTATGTCATATGCTTGGTCTGTGCAGGTGGGACTTTATACACAGCATGTTAACCCAGTGGGAATGGATTAGATTGAAATTTGAGTGACCATGGTAGAGAGACACGTCTTTAGATGTACAAACTTTGGAAGTCAAAAGATTAAGAAGTTGTTAAGCAAATGCTTCATTTTGACAATGAGACCTGCTGAAGATTGACAGATTTTTCCTGAGAATGTTTTGAAGTCTTTAATCTATAATTTCTACATTACCAGAAATCCATTGTGTAAACGGGCAAAAACATACATGCATCTGTGTGTTCTTTTCTGTCTGAAATTGTAACATTAAAGTATCTGTATGTTGTGACTGTATTGTGAAATACATTTGGGTTGTAATGGAGAAACAACAACAGTGAGTCTACCACTGAGGGGGGTTTATTTGTTTTAAATATTTGGACAGCAGAGATCTGCTACCCATTTACTTGTCTATATCACAGAAAGTGCAGACAGATTTTTGACTGTAGACAATCCAGTTTCCTTATCTGAAAGCCATTTTTGCTGCCATGCAGAGTTTAACAGACACACCGGCCTTGATTAGAACTTGATTAGAACTTGGATCACAGTGTACAAGTTTGACAGTTATGATGAATGTAAATCTTATTGAAGCCTATGGTTGTTGGTGTAGACTGTCATATCCAAAGCTACAGAATACACACACAGAGGGCTAACCAATGAAACTAAGTAGCTACTGTACTGTGTAATTTATAAACACCATTATAGACAATTTATTTCTTGCAGAACTTACTGGATCTGAAAATAGGCAGTGCCTTCTGACACCTACAGAACTACAAAGAAGCAAGCTGTTCATTCCAGGATATATACATACCTTATTTCTGAACTTTGCTTTAATGTAATTCCTTGGCATCTTCAAGTGTAAGGAGCCAACAGACTCTTTTGGTACTCAGCTTGTGAGAGTTATTAATAAAACCTGAAATGGGATTTCTGTCAAACTAGCAAAGTCATCACTTGGCTCAGAGCAGTTCTGGTAGTTCAAACCCACCATATCTGACTTCACTTTAGTGATGCCCTTCATAAAACATTCCTTTACTTTATCAACAGTTATTCAGAGCTTTTTATGCCATCGTTCCATTCAAGGATTGTTTGGTGTAAGGATACGACTGTGGAGGTGTGAGGCTATGTTACACGGGGATGATGTCTTGTAGAATTACAAGAACGGCGCAGTGGTAGCATTGTCACCTCACAGCAAGAGGTTCTCCGGTTCGATTCTTGGCTGGGGTGCCTTCTGTGTGGAGTCTGCATGTCCTCTCTGCATTCATGTGGGTTTCCTCTGGGTGCTCCGGTTTCCTCCCACTTACAAAGACATGCATCTGGAGCATTTCTCCCCTGGCCTCCACTGAAAATTGGCTCTTTCCAAGTCGGACTTACCTGGTTACAAATGTTAAATAAAAAATAAATAAAAAAAATAAATTACAAGATAAACTGCCCAACCTCAGCTTGTGATCTGGCAGAAATATTTGTAGTTACACAATAAATGCAAAACTTCTTTAAGGATGGAGGAAGCTATAATTTATTACTTCAGTGCTCATTCTTAGACCTTGGCATTCATTTTGCTGAATACAAGTTTTTGCTGTAGACTTCAAAAAAACTCTTTGAGCTATTTGGAAAAAACTGAGCTACAGTGCATCTTCTCCCTGCTTGGAGGTTTAGTATTAAACCGCAGAGGTAAAGTAGGTGTTCTATCAAAAATCATTAGAGGCAATTAATAAAGGGGGAAGGGGTGCATTTAAAATAAGGCAGTTAATCTGGAATTCAGGGATACAACATTTAGACTGTAGTAAGGTAGTTGTGTCTGGGTCACCCAGTTAGTATGAGTGTTTTATAATACAGTATTCACCAAGCCTCATTTTAAGTTGCTAGACAGCCTTCAGACCTAACAGCATGCAAGCCTCTGTCTCACTGTCTTTCTTAGGTTTGTCAGTACACTAAACTGTAGGTGTTAGTGAGTTGTTGTTGTTTGTCTTTCGGCTTTTCCCGGTTAGGGGTCGCCACAGTGGAACTCCGGTCCGCTAATGATTGGCAGTAGGTTTTTACAGTGCCGAGTTGCCATTTTGATGCCCAGCCTTCAATGAAGGCACGCCCATTCACGCATGTCTTTCGGAATACCACTCAACTGCGGGGGAGGACATGCAGACTCCACACAGAAGTTACTTCTCGCACTCCAGCCGAGAATCGAACGGGAGAACCTGTTGCTGTGAGGCAACAACGCTACCGCTGCACCACCGCAGATATTGTAGGTGTTAATGAGTACTCCTCCTAATATCAGCTGAAATACTAGTGACAAAGTTAAAATGTAGATGACCAGTACAGGAGTAATTTTGGAATTATGTTAATGTACGATTATATTAAGGACTGTAATATAATTCTTATTTTAATAAAAAAAACTGCCTTAACTTCATAACATCCAACATAAATCAATAATGTGTATAGCTTTACTTCATTTTGTTTACTATTATTATTATTATATTTTTATGTTTTTCAGATGCCCTGCATGTGCTGCGTACATACTTATTATTTTGTTTAGTATAAATGTAAACAGCATCTGTGGACAGTTTTACATATGTGGCAAATCTCTGATATCAGTGCAAATGTTAGGAGCTCAAATTCTGCTTGAATATTGAAGAAAAAACAGTGAAAGAGTGTTCCATACCATGCTGTAGATGGATTCAGTCTCTCTGCTTCCTTTGTGGTTTCTGCCCCTAGTGTAAAGAGAATTGTCCTATATTCACTGAATCATTTTTGTATTCAGCACTGTTTGTACTTTCAGCATTTATAGCAAGTGCATGTTATTATCTCTGACTAAATGTTGCTTTTTTTCACATTTGTGTTTTCATACCTTTGGATACCTTATACTGGCTTTCCATTGCAGTGTTCTTCTTGTGAATTCACTCTGAATCTCTCTCCACTTAGTGTGCATGTTAAGTGAGAATATCTGGTCAACAAATTAAATAAGTAAATAAATGTATTACTGTTTTTTTTTTAATTCATTTGAAACCCTCCAGTGAATTACTCCAGATTTGGGATTTATGTCATCTTATAATACAAAAACACATTGACTCCTAACTCAGAGAATTCATGGGCAGCTGTTAATTGATCTGCCAACTGTAGGATGAATGATGCTTATCAAGAGGATATGCATTAACACATTCACAGGTAATAGGACGCAAAAAGCAACAGGAAAATTTAAAGACAAATCCACACAAAAATAAAAATGTAGAGTAATAAAAATTAAGGCATGTAGTTTGTGGAAGGTAGGCTTCCCTGTCTCCCATTGTTGGTGAGCTGTGCCCCCATACCTCTGTTGCTTACATACACTAACTTCAAGACTACGCAGTCATAGAAAAAAGGAAACAGTCAACACTTTGTTTAACCCACTGTTTTTCCATACTCCATGCTGGTACAGTCTCTCTATCATAATTTAGTCAGCCAGTAGAATGATACAAGGATATAGCCAGCCAATAATATGCTACATAGTTATAGTCAGCCAGTAGAATGATACATGGATATAGCCAGCCAATAAAATTATGCATAGTTATAATCAGCCAGTAGAATGAGACATGGATATAGCCAGCCAATAAAATGATACATAGTTATAGTCAGCAAGTAGAATGAGACATGGATATAGCCAGCCAGTAAAATGATACATACTTACAGTCAGCCAGTTGAATAATGCACAGATACTATTAGCCTGTTACCAGAATATTCCATGAACAGCAGTACTTGATAAATTAGTGGGCTCAATCAATGTGGATTATTTCACTGATGATTTCTGTGCTACACCTTGAGAGGTTGTGTTTCTTCATCTTTTGTCTGCATTAAACATCCTTAGTTCTCGTGAAAGTGCTTTTTTATCTCATCTGCACTAAATGGCCATCATTCTTGTGTTTCCTGAAGCCATTTTTTTATCTGTGGTAAGGTGTCCTGATATGTAATGTGCATTCAGAATTATAAATAATTAAAGCACGAATACTTAAAAATACAGTGAGAGCTTTGAAAGAATGGGAAAAGTGAACAGCAATTTTGTTCACTGTAAAAACCTTGGGTGGGAGAGTATAATATTTTAAGATAGAAATGGACGGTCTGTATTGTAGAGCTTTCTTAAAATATAGTCTTCAGAAAAGCAGGGTCAGAGTTCACCTTTTTTCCATCCATGTTCATTATGTTCTTTCCCTTCAGACCACGTTACTAATATGGAGGAATGATTGCTCAGTTTTAAGACACTGGAGATTAAAAGAAAATAGGTAAATTTAGCCAGCAGGGGACACTGCACAGTTCACAGAATGTGTGGTGTTTTCGGTACAACTCTGATTCCTGTTATCACAATTCTATATTCAGGAAACTTCAGCCTGCTGGAAACTCATGTTGTATGCACAGCCATTTCACCAGTAAAGATAACAGAGTAGGTGATACTATAGTTAGAAAGCACTTCACAGTTTGGGCACTTCATAATTTATCCCTGTAGCTTGGCTCAAACCTAGTGATTTGTGAAAGATGTTATGAAGTTAAAGAAGTTTTGCATGTTTTACTCTGTTTACCTTGATTGCTTAAACTATAATTGTGTGTGTGTTGCTGTTTGAAAGAACTTGCTGGCTCAGGGTGTTACTGGAATGTTCTGTGTTTACTCACTGTTTATTGTAGAAGTTTTGGCTTGAAATGTAGCTATTAATTCTTCTTCAAGATTGTACAGTAGCATAAAAAGGGCAGGCATTATTTAATATTGTAATAATAATCCCTTTTTCTTTATGTTGGATTGACTTTGATGTGAGAATATGTAAGTATAGGTAGTATGTAGGGGTGCAGTGGGGCTTGCACCTCTACAAAAGTACTCAACTCAAATTGTAACAAATTAGCACACATTCCTGTTCTTCTTGAATATATGCTGTGGTATAAAAAGGTTTCATAGATATTCCAAGGCCACTGGATCTCATGACCATTCTTGCCTTACCAGTAACCTCCCTCAGGCAGCACCTCCTTTCTCCAGCAGGGCCGTACCAGTCAAACCTGGAGTAAATTTGTGTATTTTCAACCAGTAATCTAATTCATGTTTAAGGAAGATAGAGAGTTACACTACTTTAGCATACATACAAGGATCATTCCAGAGTTTTGGAGGCATTAGGTTATAAACCTGTCCATCCATTGTATTTTATTTGTCCTCTGGTGAAAATTTTGGTCCCTGTTTCTAGAACTGATGAAGATGTTAGAGTTGTGGAGAAAAAGAAGGGCAAGGACAATTGGGTCTCTAATGGTGTAATAAGTAAAGTGCAGATTTCCCCCAAAAGACACTGAATAAATGGGTAACATTGCCTGCCTCTCTTGGTAGCTTAGGGACTTTAGTCCTTTGATCTTTTTGGTTAGTAACTTTGGGATCTTTCTAATTGATCAGTATGTTGAGTGAAATGCATCCTGAAGGGGTGTGTCCTCAATAATTGGCCTGATCAGTGCTGAGTATAAGAGAGTGATAATCTATCCAGACTTTGATGATATTCATTTGGTAATTAGCTGTGATAAATAAAAGGATTTCTGACAACTGTTGTTATATGGTAGTCAAACGAGACATTGTAGTACCTCTGTCTGATGAAGACTGCAGTCCGAAGTTGTAGGCAGTGCAGTGATTAGCATCGTACCCTCACAGCAAGAGGTTTTCTGGTTCTATTCTCAGCTGGGGTGCCTTCTGTGCAGAGTTTGCATGTCCTCCCTGTGTTCATGTGGGTTTCCTCCCACATTCTAAAGACATGTATCTGGAGTGTTTCTCTCTGGGCTTCCACTAAACCTGGGCTCTGTCCCAGTCGGACTTTCCGATTAAACAAATGTTAAATAAAATAAAAATTATCAACAAGCAAAACGTGGAGAACACAGACCATAAAACTGATAACTAATAACTAGAAAAAATGGTCTGGATGCACTGGAAAGCAATAAATGGTTTATTCCACAGATGAATACAAGCACTTTCACCCGGCCGTAGTGCTGGCCTTTTTCAAGTAGAAACAAACACATGCAAAGACCAGTAAAAATACTCTTCCCTTACAAAAGGCACCAAAAATCCCTTAAAGGGACATTCATTTCTATTCACATGCATTGCTCTAAAACTAAACTGCATAACAGGATGTACAAAACACAGACAAATGTGTAAAAACTCAAAAGATATATATATAAAATATTACATTATTTTCCAATCATAAATTACATTAGTACAGCCTAACCAAGGTTATTTGAACCTGTGTTGTGGTCGTCCAGGAAGAATAATATAATATAAGCTTATGTGGATAGCTAAACTCTTTTTGTCTTTTTTAATTAAATAGTGTTTGATTGAAATATGATCATTAATCCCTGGGTGACTGGTTGCATTCAATTTTATCTGCCAGTAGGTCTCCCTACAACACAACCAGTTTTCCTGGTCCCCTCCCCATAGGGTCATTTGCTACTTGATCAAGAATTCAAAACCTAAACCCATTGTGTGTGGTTTCAGCTTGCAGGTGCCTATAAAGTGCATTATTCATATTTTTCTTTCTAATGTTATAAGTGTGTTCATATATTCTTTTACTTAATGCCCTTTCAGATTTACCTACATAAAAACTGGGGCAACCCCTGCAGATAGCTAAGTAAACAATACCCCTAGTCTGACAATTACCCCTCACAAAAGTAATTCTACTGTTCATACTATTTTCTAAGGTAATTTGCTCTTTGTCAATGATGTATCTACAATAAGGCCACCTACCAAATTTCTTAGTCCCTACCCCTGAATCTTTAGTGACTACCTTTTTATTCACCTCTAATAGTTTCTTCAAGTTTATCCCCGTCTTGTATTTAGTATCTAGTTATTAGTTATCAGTTTTATGGTCTGTGTTCTCCACGTTTTGCTTGTTTATTTAGTTCTTAGTGTGGAGGCAGTCACTTTGGAATGGCTTCTGTTAACCCCAATCTTGGTACCAACAACAGTGACGATGAAGGAGTTTTGGGTCAGTCGGACCACTCAAGTATCCAGATGCAGCAGAAGGAGGTGTTTTCAGCTGTTGCTAGTCTCAATGATGAGATGCGTAGCTTAAAGGGTGATCTTACCTGTCTGAGTTAATTTCTCAATCTGGGCAGACCTTGCCTTGTGGTCAGGCATGCTCAACGGCAGTCGATTTTGTCGATTTTGGGACTTGCGACTAGGAAGGAAGTGGGCATGGTATGAGAGACCGTACCTTACGTGAGTTTGTTTTGCCTTCCCACTGTAGGGCATGGAGCCAGTCGTCGTTCTCTGGCATAAACAAAAGAGATGGTAAAATTAGGGGTGAAGGCTTGCTTTCACCAAATGGAGAAACTAATGGGAGGAATGATGTGGGTTTCCGACATGAGACCAATGGGATAGTGAATCCCCCCCAGTCAGCGTAGGAATGGAGCGTCCAACCAAGGTACTGTTTCTAATTCCATTCCTTCTTCCTTGGCAGCTCAAGGGGGACCTGGTACTTTGTTTAATGGACTTAACAATTTTATGTTAAATGAATGGGTCCATGCTTTTAAAAGCACTAACAAGTTGTTTTTGGAAAACTGTGATTTGAACTATGGCACAAACAGTGCCAATTGACCGCAACAACGAGTTCACTGAAAGAGGAAATCAGAGACTTGGAAAATAAGTTATTTAAAATGAAAAGTGTGAATTTGGACATCCTGTACTTAGAAGAATGTTTGAAAAAGCATGTAGTACCACAGGGTTTGAGGGTGTGTAAATATCCGGAGGGTTTTTCTTATGACATGGATACTTGATGAATGTGGATTTAAAATGTTAAATCTAATGTTGAAATATTCTAGACAAAAAGTTGAATTTTTATTGAAAGATGCTGAGAAATTAAATCAAGCTATTAAGCAAGATTTGTTATTTGAACATTACTGTGATGTGTATGAACATTGTTTTATAAGGGTGGACAGGAAATGTGATAAAATTTGTAAAGGTAAACAAAAGAAATTATTCAGAGATTTAAAACAATATACAGACAATAAAGCCTACCTTTTCAAGGGTAGGCTTTTTAGAAGTAGCAATACTATGGTTCAAGTTAATATGGATGACAATAGGGGGACTGACTATCCCCCCTTAGTGGGAGTAGTCATTGAAGCACTGGATGGGGATGATATTCAGAACCCTATCGAGGAGAGTAATATGAATGGTCTTTGCCCGGAAATCAGGAATTCTGACCCCAAAATGGGCCTGAATCTTATAGCCCCATTGGTGGTGGGGGGGTGGAAGATGAAGAAGGTACTGATCAGGATTTTTCTACAGGGAAGGGGAAAGGAAGAAACCAAGGAAAAATCAAGAAGAAAGGGAAAGTATAACAGTTGATGAAAATGGGGTAACTTTAACTTATAAGGGCTTTAAGATTTTCAACCTAAGTGGGATTGAAATTAAACCAGAACATTTCCATCTGTTCATAAAAGGTTTCAAATTTGTCCCTACTAGGGGTTTAGATGTTAGTGACACTATTCTTGAACTAAAACATTTTGTTAGAAAAATGAATTGTTCCCTTATCTTTGAACAACAACATACCACTAGGGACGAGAATTGTAGACAGACAAGCACATACAATCCACCTCTGCATCCAGCCCTACAGGTATTTGAAGCAGCATGTACTTCTGACATTTATCAACTGACTATGGACAAAAAAAGGAAGAAAAAATGTGGTTATTCACCAAATTTGACCTCAAGAGAAAAATAGATTTTAGACGAATTGTGTCGGGACAAAGAAATTCGAATTATGAAACCAGACAAAGGGGGAGGGGTTGTATTTATGAATGCCTTAGATTATTCAAGTAAAATATTAGAGATGCTGTATGACAATAGTATCTATGTCCCAGTTTCTATCGGTGAGATTAATATTTCTTATAGGAAAATTGATATGATTATTGAAGATTTATTATTAGACAACAGTTTAGACCCCAAAGTAGGCGCGATTTTGCAGAATAAAAATCCTAGGATGGCATCTTTTTTCGGCATTCCTAAGATTCATAAGTGCACTACAGACCCCCCCCCCCCTTATAGGCCCATCGTTGCTGGTGAGAAATCTAAAACTTACCCTATAGCTACTTTTCTGGATTTCTCCTTAAAACATTTAACAAAAGATTATGAACATTTATTGAAAGACTCCTGGGATTTCTTGAACAGTTTGACTTCTATGACAGTCATTTGTGAAGATTACTTTCTGACCATTGACATGGTTGACCTTTTTTCCTGTATTCCAGTGGAGGAAGGGTTAGATATGTTTATGGAACTTTTGGGTTTGAAACATTTGATTTGTAAGGTTGATGTAGATGTTCTAGTGGAACTTATGAGAGTAGTATTGCAACATAATTTCATTTATTTTGAAGGGGAGACATTTAAACATATCAAGGGTGTGGCTATGGGGGCAGCATGTGCCCCCATCTATACCAATTTGGTTCTGTTGAAGTGGGAAACCAGTTATGTTTTTGGTTCAGAATTTTGGAAATACATCAGACTTTACAGACGTTTCCTGGATGACATTTGTGTCATATGGGAAGGTCCTGTGGAAATTGTGGTCCCTTTTATAAACTACTTAAGTTCCACCACAGAATTTCTGAGGTTCACTTATAAAATGGATTCCAATAAAATGGACTATTTGGATGTTAGGATAGAGAAATTTGAGGGTAATTTAAAATCTAAAATATATCGTAAAGACACTTTTAGTAATTCATATCTTCCATACTCGAGTTCACACCCCTGGAAGCAAAAAAGAAGTATATTAAAGGGTCAGATGGTCAGGGCGGCCAGAATGACCTCTGAAAGATGTGACTTCTTATCTGAGATTGAATTAATTTCAGATTTTTTCAGGGATAGAGGTTATCCAGCAGAATTGATAGTTGAAACAGGTTTGGAAATTATTAATGGATGGGGTGATAAATACGTTTCTTTGTTGGTTAACACCGAACGTATTTCAAAGATAAAAAATGATGCTGAAAACAACTTTGGGAGAGCATTGCTAGTTCAGTACAATAGTTTCTCTGGTGAAGTTAGAAGGATTGCAGAATCTAACTGGAAGATGTTAAAACACAATCAAGAAATTGTGGACAGAGTAGGTAATTTGCCCTGCTTTGTTTACAAGACAGTTTCTTCAAGTTTACCCCTATTAGAGATGAATAAAAAGGTAGTCACTAAAGATTCAGGGGTAGGTACTAAGAAATGTGGTAGGTGGCCTTATTGTAGGTACATCATTGACAAAGAGCAAATTAACTTAGAAAATAGTATGAACAGTAGAATTACTTTTGTGAGGGGTAATTGTCAGACTAGGGGTATTGTTTACTTAGCTATCTGCAATGATTGCCCCAGTTTTTATGTAGGTAAATCTGAAAGGGCATTAAGTAAAAGAATATATGAACACACTTATAAAATTAGAAAGAAAAATATGAATAATGCACTTTATAGGCACCTGCAAGCTGAAACCACGCACAATGGGTTTAGGTTTGGAATTCTTGAACAAGTAGCAGGGGACTGGGAAAACTGGTTGTGTTGTTGGGAGACATACTGGCAGATAAAATTGAATGCAACCAGTCACCCATGAATTAATGATCGTTTTTCAATCAAACCCTATTTAATTAAAAAAGCAAAAAGACTTTAGCCATCAACATAAGCTTATATTATATTATTCTTCCTGGTCAACCACAACACAGGTTCAAATAACCTTGGTTAGACTATACTAATGTATTTTATGATTGGAAAATAATGTAACATTTTATTTATATATATCTTTTGAGTTTTTACACATTTGTCTGTGTTTTGTTCATCCTGTTATGCAGTTTAGTTTTAGAGCAATGCATGTAAATAGAAATGAATGTCCCTTTAAGGGATTTTTGGCACCTTTTTTAAGGGAAGAGTATTCATACTGGTCTTTGTATGTGTTTGTTTTTACTTGAAAAAGCCCAGCACTATAGCCGGGTGAAAGCTCTGCATCCAGACCATTTTTCGTAGTGAAAATAAAAATGATATTAGGATTATGTGGGAGTTGACACAGAGGTTTAAGACAACAACTGTTAATGAGCTGCTTTAGTCCGCAGTTTACAACCCTTAACTTCCACTTGCTGCAGTTTACAACCCTTAACTTCCACTTGCTGCAGTTTACAACCCTTAACTTCCACTTGCTGCAGTTTACAACCCTTAACTTCCATTTGCTGCAGTTTACAACCCTTAACTTCCATTTGCTGCAGTTTACAACCCTTAACTTCCATTTGCTGCAGTTTACAACCCTTAACTTCCACTTGCTGCAGTTTACAACCCTTAACTTCCACTTGCTGCAGTTTACAACCCTTAACTTCCACTTGCTGCAGTTTACAACCCTTAACTTCCACTTGCTGCAGTTTACAACCCTTAACTTCCATTTGCTGCAGTTTACAACCCATAACTTGCATTTGCCTATGTGTCACTCTGAGCAAGTCACTTAGTATTTGCAGGTTAAGTCTGAAAAAGATCCTTATGGATCAGTTTTCAACGCAGGTTAGCAAAGATAAGTAAAATATGTAGTACGTACATTTGTAAATGACAAGCAGGTAATTCTAAAAAAGAGGTGTTACATCAGTGGTCTCCAAAAAGGACTGCTTCCCACACTGAGATATAAATACATATAGATCTTTACATGAATATTGAGAAGTCAGTGAACCATAGGCCTTTAAAACATATGTGGTATATTCAACCTTCCAGAGTGAGATGAATTAGTGGTCAAATCCAGTAAGTTATAATTAAGTTAATAAGTTATAATTGTTAAAAGTCTTCAAGAATTTTTTTATATTACTTATTTTGTACTTTTTGTATATTTTTATTAAAGGTTCTGAATTAGGGAAGAAAAAAAAACATTCTCAAATCTTTTGGTGAGTCTCAGATGCTCAAAGGAGTTAATCACATATACATTTGTATAGATGTTAAAAAACAATTATTTTTGTTTAAGATGAAAGGAAAATATTACAAATTTTCCTGAGAAAGATGGTTTGAAACATCTCTGTCATAGAACAGACTACTCTGGAAAAACGAATCTCTTGATTTGTTTTGCTGTGTAGTTGTCCACCTTAATATTAGTTTGACTTCAAAATTCCCCTACTCATTTTTCAAAATTCCCCTACTCAGTTTTCATTTACTGTCATCAGTGGTCACAATAGTATCATTTTGTGAAGAGAATCACATAAATTAATTATATTTATGTATTCTTTCATTGTGTTCCACAGAACAGAATGCTAATGTTTCATATATATCTACAGTTGAAGCAAGTGTCCTTTGATATTACTGTTAAACTGACTTTTATTCAATAGGTGCTATACTCACGCAGGTTCTCCCAATTACCCTATTATTGGTTGTTTTACTTTTCGAACCAGTTGCACCATGAAAGTAATCAGAGTTGCATGTCTAAATCTTACCTACCTGCGTTTGATCTTTTTACTGAATAAACACCTGTTTGTATATGGTCATATATATTTATTTTTATTTATTTTATTTTACATTTGTTTACCGGGCTAGTCTAACTGGATACATGTCCATTTTCAGTAGAGGCCCGGAGAGAAAAGCTCCTAGGTAAATACAGCTAATTTAACTAATTTCTATGAATCAAGCCTATAAACAAAAACAATACCTAAAAAAAAAGCATAAAACAGACTGAATTACAGGATAATTATAACACTTCTAAGTAAATTGTCGGTATAGAATCCAATCTTAACAGTAGATGCAGTTAATATCTCAAAAAATAAAAACATTTTTTTTTTTTTTTTCTTGAAGGGAAAGAAGGGGAAGGTCAGAGTATAGGGTGACTATAGAGCTAGTCAGGTTTGGAGCAATGACATAGCCAGTGAGATTTGAGATATACTTTCAGATTGTTTTTGAAACTGGACAGTGAGGGAAGTGTAGAAATATCATTTGGTAGAAGATTCCAGGCTTTCCCTACTGTATTAGAAAAAAGAGAGTCACCGGCCTTGTTGTTTGATTTGGTAGAATTTGCTATGAGTTTATGTGAAGACCTTAGGGAATCTAGGTTCTTGTAGGGAGTGATTAGTGTGGATAGAGCAGGTGTTTTGGATGGTGTGTAAAGGGTTTTGTGAGCTATAGTTAGTTGATGGAATTTGATTAGGTTCTGTAGTTCAAGCCAGCCTAGCTGTTTTAAATTGAGGCAATGATGGGTTTGAAATGGGTTTCCTGTGGCAAATCTGGCGATGTTATTATAGGACCTTTCCAGTTTGCTGAGGTTATTTTTAGATAGTTTAGTAAAGATAGGTGAGGCATATAGAAGAGGAGATATTAGATGTGTGTGTGCTATTGTTGTACGAGCAGAGGGTAGGAGAAAAGATTTAATCTGATACAGGGAGCCCAATTTTTTATTAACAGATTTTATAGTATTGTTTATATGTATATCGAAGTTTAGTTTATTGTCGATGGTGACTCCTAATAGTTTGGTGGTAGCTGCAGGGGATATAATAGTTTTGTTGATAGAAGTGACTGAGAAATCCAATGGGGGGAATTTACTATTGGGAGAGAATAGAAGGAGTTTAGTCTTTTTGGGGTTTAAGAGGAGGCATCTATGAGTAAACCATTTCTGTACTGTGTTGAAGACTTGTTGGGTAAGGTATAGGAGGTCTGAAGAGGATGATGCTGAGCATATAAGTGTGGAATCATCTGCATATTGTATACATGAGGCTTGAGGGATGGCTAGGTGGAGGTCATTGATGAAAATGGAAAAAAGTAGAGGTCCAAGGATGGATCCTTGGGGGACACCAAGGTTGACTGGTAAGTGGGTAGAGAGAGACTTGTGCCATAGTACTGCCTGCTGTCTATTGTCAAGGTAGGACTGGAACCACTGTATGGAGGATGTGTCACGTGACAGGGATTTTATTATGGTAATGAGAATTTGGTGATTCACCATGTCAAAAGCTTTAGATAAGTCAATGAATAGGGCAGAAGAGAGTTTGTTTAGACTACGGTGTTTGTTGATCGTATCTGTAAAGGAGAGAAGGGCAGTGGAGGTACTATGTGAAGGTCTAAAACCATGCTGGCAGTTAGCTAGAAGGTTATTCTGTGTTAAATGTTGAAGCAGTTGTTTGTGGATGCATTTTTCCATAATCTTAGCTAGAGGTGAGAGGAGGGCAATTGGTCGATAACTGGAAAGCTCGGTGGATTGGCCACCTTTGTGGAGGGGGATAATATGGGAGATTTTCCATATAGAAGGGATATAGCTTTCTGTAATGGTTCTGTTGATCAGGATTGATATTGGGAAGGCAAGGGCTTTAGCAGCTAGTTGCAGAAATTCTGCAGGTAGTTGGTCTGCTGAGGGGGAGCAGGTTTCAATTTCTGAAGGAGGGTAAGCACATATGATGTAGGGATGGGTTGAAGTTGAAAGGAAGGAGAAGAGTTTGTTTTTTTAGTAGGTAAAGTGAAGTTCTGAGGTGAGAGCTGGCTAGCTAGTGTTTGTATAGTGTTAGTGAAGAATGTGTTAAAATCATTAGCTATATTTATTGAAGTTTTGTGTTCAGTATTTTAAGGGCTAGGAGTGGTTGATTGCCCTGGGTGGAGTAGTTGGTTGATGCTGGACCAGAACTTTTGTGGTTTGGTTTGGTTCGCTTGTTGGGATAGTAGGTAGTAGTTTTTTTTATCTAATATTACAGCTTTTTTAGTTTGATTTCTTAGTTGTCTGAAGGTTTGTTGGTGGATGGGACTTTGAGTCTTTTTCCATAATACCCAATGTTTGTTTCTATCTTTGATTTTATGTTTGGTTTCTTTAGAGAGCCATGGAGCATGTTTGTGTTTTGTTCTAATTTGTCTGGTTGGGGCATGGTGGTTTAGGATGGTAAGGAAGTTGGAGTTAAAGTAAGTAACGGCTTCATCTAAGGATAAAGTTTGTAGTGGTGACCAGTTACATGCTTTTAGTTCCATCTGGAATAGTTCAGAGTTAAAGTTCTTTTTGGATCTGATGCTTATTGTGGATGTGGGAGAGGGACAGTTAGTTTTATGTCTGATTATATAGGTAAGGGAGTGGTCACTTAGATCGTCTGGGAGAGTTCCTGATTCGTAAGTATGGGGAAGACGGTTAATAAGAATCCAGTCTAATAGGCTATATTTCTTATTGGATTTGTTTATCCTGGTAAGGGGAGGTGATAGTTTGGGAATACCCATATAGGTTTATGTTGTTGGAAGGGAGGTTACTGCAGAAGGAGGTCCAGTCTATATTTGTATCACCTAGGATGATTGTTTCTTGAGGTAGGTTTTGGGATAGCCAGGAGAGAATATATTCGATAGTTGCTATGTTGTTACCAGGGGGTATGTACATACAGATGATATAGATGGATTTGGAATTGTTAATAAGAAGTTTTGAGATAAGAATCTCTGCATTGGAGTCTAGAGGTAGTTTGAGGTCATAGGTGGTTAAATGTAGGTTTGGTTTATATAGGATAGCAACTCCTCCATATATAACTGCATAATATAATCTCCTTATAGGTTTTTGCTACACAACCTAAATATACTAACTAAATATGCTCTTCTTTTAGGTCAGAAAATGCAGGGAACACCTAAAGTCTGCATCTGTGACCTTCAACCTTCTTGCATCACGATGCCTTATAATGCCTAATTTTTTTTATGCTTGCTGACAGCTTACAGTGATTCCAGGTGTTGGAGATATAAATGTTTACATAAATTAGACAAGAAGTTCTCCAGTCATTTAGCACCCCTGTGCCTGCAACAGAATGTACACCAGAGTACTAGCCGGTTGACTCTTCCTATGTCCATTGGTTCTGTTGGACATACATCTTAAGTACTGCACCACACACACACACAGGTGCACACACATCATATTCTATTGTAGTAGCTTTCTTCTAATTGCTGCATTGAAAAGAGACCCATATATTTAAGTTTTTTTCCTTTACACTTATTACCAAGGTGATGCATTCTCCGAGTTCAGAGTTGTGAAAAGCTAGTTTCATAGTTCCTTGTAGTGTTAATAGTTATGCTTCATTTAAGAGCAGAGGTTGCATTCTTCCTGACGGATTTTACTTGCCTGTAAGAATACACTTTGTATTTGATCCAGGTATCCCTTCTCAACAGTCCCCATATCCTCCTATCCCAGGAGCTGACCATGTGGTAAAAGAGTTCACTTCCAGTTGTGTATTTCCCCTGCAACAGTAAGGTATTGCTCTGAAGTACATTCTGAAAGAAAGAAAGAAAGTAATGCATTACTGACAGACTTGGCATTTTGTTCAAAAACTTATAAAATTAAAAAAAAATACTTATGAATTTGCACATTTACAACATATAACTTAATATCCATGTATGCATTTTCACTACAAAACAGCAGTTATTCACCATTTCCAACAAACGTGGATGTTCCCATCTATAACCAACAATATATATTTGTCTAACATCTAGCTGTTATCCCGTTGAGTGGTGCTATTTGCATATTATTACTTATGAGTTATGGCTAGGGATCCTGAACTGAAAATTTTTGATTTCCAGTCATCCTAAATTGTATTACTACAAGTAAATCTATAGCATTATACAATAAATGTCATTTTGGATTTTTTAACTGTAAGCAGTTATTCAAAATAGTAATTAAATATAACTGCAGAAAGAAAAATGTTTTTCTGTGCCTCACTTATACCCAAACATAAAACTTCTCATGTCGGGAAGACCCTTGCTTTCTCCTGCAAAAACCCCTGGCACAACAATTTCAGTTTTAGTTTGTCAGGATTGTTCAGCTATAATGTGACAAGACCATGTAAAACAGGACTGGCTGCACACTAAAATGTGCTGAAAACTTGAGAAAACTGACAACGTTTTGAATAATCATCTGTTAAATACAGCTTTATAGCTTGATATTTTTACATATTTCTCCTAAAGTATGCAGTACAGCCATTCATTCAGATCCAGACTATAATTGTTTAGCAGATTAAAATATTTATATTTACCGTGCTGTAAATCTGTGATACTTTTCACTTGTTTTATTCATGATGAATGGATTAAACATCTTAAAATGTTCGATTTGAACTGCTAAAGCCTACCAGATGAGGCCATGTGTATACTTTTGTAAGATGAGCCATATAAATGTGTTGTCTATATTATTTTCACTCAGAAATCATAATGTATTCTTTCATATCACTGGAAGAATACGATGGGTGACCCAAGGTCAGTTTTGCTTCTACATGACTCAGACTAGAGTGGTATTATTAAATGACTTGAAATGAAAACAATCCCGTCAGACTGACTCTAGAATTACAAAAGTCCACAGCATATGCATAAAGGACTCAACAGACCAGAAATGTGTACAAAAATATGTATTTGCCTCCCTTATTTTGGTTATTATGGAAAGCATAAAAGGACCCAGGCAGAAACATCTTGACAAAACACAGGAGTGTGTGTGCATTTAAATTGTAGCACAACCCCCTTTTTATAAGTCATTGTGGGAAGTATAATTATCTCTGAAAAAAAAATAGCGCACTGCTTAGAAATGCATAGTGACACCTAGGACTTTGTTATTCAGTTAAGCATATGAATAATACAAATCCAAAGGGGACGTTTGCCTGTTCTGTGCAACATTTGGATTATTAATGCAGATGTTCTTATTTCCCAGGGGTGAATGAGTCAACTAAAAACAGATACAAGAAAGCAGATATTTAGAGCAGATGCATATAGGACTCCAATGGAACAGCCTTGATGGAATACAAACATGTTGGTGTAAATCTGTGTATACATCTTCCTCTTTCAATCTATTTTGCGAGATATGTAAATTACTTATGAAAAAAGTTTTTTTCTGGTAGTTCAAAAAATTCATAAGGGGACATGGGTCCTTAATAAATGAGCCATGACAGAAAGCCAGCCTGCCATAGGCATAGGCTTTTCTTTGTTAATATGCCTCATCAGAACATTTTAAGTAGAATCTGGTTTGTGTGCTGACATTTTGGGGTTATAAAAGCAAACACAAGCCAAACAGAATATATACTTACAGTTTTGATATCTGTGGATTCTAAATTTGAGTGAGTGAGCACATGCAGCTCTCATTAACTCCCCTCTTAACTGTACATAGCAGCAGCCATGGGATATGATATCTTTGGGAAGAGATGTGGGATGTTTGAGGTAATGTGAGAAACTGCCGCAGCAGTAAAGTTAGGAATATCAGTTCAGTATTTTGTTAGAGAAAAATTCTTTGATATTTTTAATTAGAGTTGGTGAAAATGAATTCAGCACTGACACAAGTTAACTAAAATTTGATATCAGCTCACAGCATTGCCCTACGGAAAGTGTTTGCCAGTTATTAACATGTAGTTCTTCCTCTCTAACACAACTGCTTTGCTTGTTTGCATTGTCTGTTGTTTCAGCAGTTAGTTCAGGATTAATTTTCTGTAAACATTTAATATTTGGTGATCCTGAGCTAAATGTACTTCTAATATACTGCATTCAAAGTACAATAGAATAACCGCATTTTCTAGAGAATGGACACTGTATAGCCAGTCATTGCTTTTTTTATGCTTGCCTCCTGGTTTTTGAACTCTCTTATCATTCTTAACCCAATGCACCTTTAGTAAGATGGCTTCAGCCATCTGCCACAATCCATCGTTCTATACATTGATAATGTGGAACAAACATAGCATTTCTTTCTGGGGGGGTGAGCTGCTGGTTAAGTAAGTTGTACAGCTTATCCAACAGGTACATCAATCAGCAGATATATTAAGCTATAAGTGGTTATTGCCTGCCATTAGAATTATATTTCTATATGCCATTTCTCACTCAAATTCCTCCCCCATGGTGTACTCATCTGACTGTCTAAAGCTGCCCATGAGCCTTAGGTGTGACCCCCCCCCTTCTCTTCTGAAGATGTCAACCTCTTCATCTTGATTAACATATTTGTGATGCATGTTTTTTTGATACAGCATAAACCCCATCACAACTTTCTTGTGAAGAATCTATATAATTTTATTCTGTGTTTCTGAAAATATCTTTTCCTGTCTGTAGACTGTTAAGATTTCAAGAATTAGCAGCATAGAGACAGTTGTCAGTATCAGCCTACAAGGAAAAAAACCTTCTTATTCCTTATAACTAGTGACACTATATATGTTAGTGTTCTCTTACCTTTATCTTATTTCAGTTTTGTGTTACAATGTAGTTTAGTATCATGAATCCATGTGTTCTTTTCCACTGTTGACATTGGTGGTAATCTCTCCCCCCCCCCCCTTTTGTGCACTTGTTTCCAAGATTCATGCTTTGCACTTCCTTCTTTTAAATCTAAGATGACATGATTTTCACCATACTACCAGCCATATCAGATTGATTTATACCTACCCCTACCTTCTGTACTTTCTCCAGATTAGAATACCCAGTGTGTTTTTATTTCCTTCTGAATGGAAAAGGTTACATTGTATCAAAGTCTTTCATTTAGGTCTATTTTTGTAAGTTTGTGTTTTAACTAAACAGTAAGGGGAGTGTTTATTGTCATGGCTGTGCATTTTTTTATTTAGTACGGGTTTGTATTTGTTAGACTTATGGAATGGAACTACAACTGTGCAGTTTTGAGGATTTTGCAGTTAAGACCAAAGATGTACCTTTATGACGCTAAATATACATTTTATTATAATTTCTGTTTTATATTGTTCCACATTTCCTAAATCAGATTAAATTAAGTGTATGCTAAGCAGTCTTGCAGCATCATTGCAATGTGATTGAAAAACATAATTTATTGTTTAATTCATTGCAGCTTTTGAGATAAATTTTGGAACTATTTTAACAAGTATTAGGGTCACTCTGTTTTCTGAATCAGATGTGTCTGCCGTGTCTGTTAGTGTTATTAGTCAGTGAAATTTAATTTTCATCATTTCACATGTAATAATGAATGATGGTCTATTATTTTCAACATGTTTGCATGGGGAGGGGTCGAGTTAAATTACATTAAACTACTAACCAGAAAAGTGTGACCTGTTCACCTACTCACTAATAGATGTCTATGATTTGGTTTTAATGTGCTAATAATTATAAGCATGATTGTTGCAGTCCTAAGAGTCTGATTTGTAAAAATGCCATTTGTTTCAAGTAGTGTGTATTCTTTGTAACCAGGTATGTCATTCGGCAGTCAGTATGAACCACTGTGTTGCACGTTTATTTATTTTTTAATGACCCACTATTAAAAAATGATTAATGTGGATCTGTTAGAGTGCATATTGTTTTTGTGGCATGTTACACTGTAAATCCAGCTATAATTGAGTATCTGACTGGGAAATGACTTATTGCAATTGTTCCAGACATTTGTTCTGCATTGCTGTCCTTTTTTTTTTTTGTCTTACGTGAAAGGGGAGAATATTTTATTATCTCTGAGGCCTCATCTAATAAACATTTTCAATTGTTATATGTGTGCCAACTCTATGTAATACTTTCCCACTTCAGCAGATTCCTTTCCAGACAGCAGAGGCTTCGTCATAATTCACTGATAATTTTATAGTTGTGCCTGAGGCTTTTAAAGAGCCTGTTAGCCGCACACATATATCTGTCTTGATCAGATTTATTCAGAGAAGTCTAATGCTTCAGGAATTGCATATGTTTTCTTAAAAACTAGGTTTTGCCTTATCAGCAGTATCGAAGACTTTCAACACATGATTTTGTGACTAAGCTGTAGCTCACTTATTTTGTTGTTCTGATTTCTTTCCAATTTGGTCTTGGAGTAGGAAATTTCTTACAGATTATTTATTCCATAGTAAAATATCACACTAAACTTGTTTTATGCAGAGGAATAATTCTGTTTATGCTTAGACAAACATCAATGTCACAAGTGTTTATAAAGGAGTTAAAACGTGCCTGTTGAGGAAAGCTTGCAAGTTTGAATATGTAAGCTTAGGTTCTACAAAGCTGTTTCTTTTTAATTGATTTGATATTTTTACTACTTTATTTTCTTTAGTTTTCATTTTATCAAAAACTTCTTCAGCAAATAATCACATAGTCCAAACTGATCTGTTGCTGATGTTAACCACAGACATACACCGACAAGTACACCAAATTCTTTGTAGGTAATATCTGTCTTTCTGTACCTTTTAGCATTGATGTTATATGCATACAAAGCTGTTATCTCCACCTGGTCTGCTGATCCTTGGTCACACAAACCTGCTTCATCTAATAGTCCTGACTGTATATAAGTCAATCTTAAATAGGGGAGGGGGAGATAAGCCACCATATCCCTCCATCCAGGGACCATCCTATAACCTATTAGGTAATATAGCCTCTCTGAAGTTGTGCAGTGTTAGATAAGTTAAAGCCCATGTAGAGTCAAACATGTAAAGTGAAACAGGAGCATACAATTGGAGTTTGCTTAAAATGTAAAAAAATCTACTGTACCCATTTACCCACTATGCAAATATCTTAATAATCAGAGAATTCTAGATAAACTTGCTGGCTGAAAATTCTGCCACTGTGAAGCTCTTAGTCTATATGCCCAATTTCACGCTTTTCTTGAGTTGTGAATTACTAATAGCTCAGACAGAGTCCCTAACCATCATCCCTTGTGATCACACCCTCATCATCACTTGTTGGTCAGCTAATGTTGTCAGGCTTCCTCCTGCATTGTTGTATGTAAAAGATACTAATCTTTGACCTGTTTATCAAACTCAGTAATAGAGAATGGTCCTTCATTGTGTATCCCCACAGCACTGCTGAGTCTCACTCTTGGCTCTGTGTTACTTCCTGCACTCCCTTTTGGGCAAGTACTTCAGTTTTAAGAGAATTAGAACAAGTGGGTTTGATCCCCTGGACTACTGCTGAGCTAAAGCAGCTCTTTGGGTTGAGAGACTCTTCATGGACTTTCCTGAGGCACACTGTTCTGACTGAGCACTGGACAGCCTACATTTAGCAGAGCAGCCTCTAAAAGAAGGCACTAAGATGCCACAAGGCCTCATTTTTTTTGGTAAACACAATTTCAAGTCAGCAGGCTCACAGGACTAAGTTCATAAGCCTCTGTATGCTGTCTCTGTTTCCCTGTCTGCCCTTCACTAACGGTTATTTTCCTAACTCCCTCACTACAACTGAGATGCATTTAGTACAGTTCTGAAACACAGGCTTCACCTTATTCTTTCGGCCTAGTTCAGTGAATCATAACAGAAAACACTGACTCCTTTTAATTTTAAGAAAGTCACTTAGAAATACATGCATAAATTGTTAATAAAAAGACTTACCAGAGTTTGCAAACCTGTCAGAGATGGCTTGAAACCGTGATTATTAAAAGGCTGGTCTGCCTTCATTATATCACCCCCGCCATATTTCTGTAACATTGTACTTTCCTACAGTTTCTTCATCTGCTAGAAAAGAGACTGATATCACATCTGCCTGCCATTTTAAACCT
This sequence comes from Protopterus annectens, assembly GCF_019279795.1. Taxonomy (NCBI): domain Eukaryota; kingdom Metazoa; phylum Chordata; order Ceratodontiformes; family Protopteridae; genus Protopterus; species Protopterus annectens. Next base: position 814,708,826 of record NC_056751.1, on the reverse strand, counting down.
ACACCACTTAATGTCAACCTTGACAACATCCCTAAATTGGGTTTACATCTAAAATGTAGGTTTACCTTGACAACAGGACTCATCTCTTTCTCTGACTGCCTTTATGGCTTCAGTAATGGTTAGAGTTCTGCGATCTGTGATTCCTGCTTATTCTACCATCCTAATGGAAGAAAGGACCACTGATGTATTGTGCTTTTGTGGATCTTACTAAATTCTCTGACATAGTGAACCACTTCCAGCTGCTTAGCTCCTCCAAGTGACAGTGGGTTTGCCTCAAAGCATACTGACTGGCTTAATAAACACTGAACTCACAAGCACTTCAAGGTGAGACTGAGTAGTTGTCTCACTGACTCCTAACCGGTTCAGTTTGGGGGTCCCACAGAACTCTGTTTTAGACCTATTACTGATATCCATGTACATAAACAACGTTGGTGCTGATTGCTAATAATTAACACGTTGTGATATGCAGATGATCTTGCCATCCCTCCTTATTTAAATCTAGCCTTGACGTGGACCTTGTGACAGGATCTTTCTAGTGTACTTAAAACAGCTTCTAAGTCACTACACAAAATCAACAGCATTTGTAATGTGTACTAAACTAATCAGACCCCTTGTTTACTGCATGTAATATGTATTAAACTAATCAGACCCCTTGTTTACTGCATGTAATATGTATTAAACTGATCAGACCCCTTGTTTACTGCATGTAATATGTAATAAACTAATCAGACCCCTTGTTTTACTGCATGTAATATGTATTAAACTAATCAGACCCCTTGTTTACTGCATGTAATATGTACTAAACTAATCAGACCCCTTGTTTTACTGCATGTAATATGTATTAAACTAATCAGACCCCTTGTTTACTGCATGTAATATGTACTAAACTAATCAGGCCCCTTGTTTACTGCATGTAATATGTAATAAACTAATCAGACCCCTTGTTTACTGCATGTAATATGTACTAAACAGACCCCTTGTTTACTGCATGTAATATGTACTAAACTAATCAGAACCCTTGTTTACTGCATGTAATATGTACTAAACTAATCAGTCCCCTTTTTTACTGCATGTAATATGTACTAAACTAATCAGACCCCTTGTTTACTGCATGTAATATGTACTAAACTAATCAGACCCCTTGTTTACTGCATGTAATATGTACTAAACTAATCAGACCCCTTGTTTACTGCATGTAATATGTACTAAACTAATCAGAACCCTTTACTGCATGTAATATGTACTAAACTAATCAGACCCCTTGTTTACTGCATGCGCCTGGATCATTTGTACAGAATGCTGTATTTCCAACACCCGAAAGTCTTGTCAGATCCTGTTTTTATCCAAAAACAGCTGTTGGAAATACTTATAATATTGATTCTGTCTTTTATACTGTTTCCTTGTTGAGATGGGCTTCATTTGTTATAAAGCCCTGCATAGGATAAAGTGAATGAGCTTCTATACATTGAAATTAGAACTATTGTTGTAAAGTGAATTATTTTCCCAGCTATTAAAATCTGCAGTGTCTGTACTGCTGAACAGCATTTGCTGATTCATGCTTCTGGTGTCTAAGTATGAACACTGCTGTGTCATTCAGAACAGAATTGCTTGACCTCTGTCCTCCTGTGGCAAGGAAAGTAACATAAACATGAATCACCATTGTACTCCCTGACTTAAACAAGTCTTCTCTTGGGCTGTAGCCTAATCCACAGTGAGAATCTATTTCCTTCCCTATTAAAAGTTAGATATCATAGCTGTCTTTTGACTCATATTTCTGATCTTCCTTATTGACGGTGCTGTCACTGCCAGGGACCTCGACGTTTCTTTTTTTAAAAATATCTTGTCAGTTTCAGTATTACTACAATTGGTGTTTTGTTTCTGGTATTCACCACCTGCTTTAATCCCCTGCTTCTCTTCACCTAGTTTTGTTAATGTGTTAAACGGACTAGCAGCATAGAACTAAGTGTCTCTCTCAGTAGCAGCCTAGGAATACTGTCTGGTTAAAAGACTTTGTGAAAGTCATACAGTTTGAATGTGGAACTTGGGAGAGAATTGAACTGCAGACTGTAGATTGATGTCCATTACGAGTTCGTAGTCTTTATCCCTTTCTCTAGAGTGTTAGAATTGTATTAAGAACACCAACAGGAGTTCACCACTTCCCCCTTCTGAGCCATTTTTCCTCTCAGCTCAGATTACCGTTCCTTATTCTCTTTTCTCACTTGGTGCTGCTTTCATTTACTTCTGCAAATCCTATCATCCTTGTTCTTACTATAGGGATTGCCTGGCTTACTTGACTGTGTTAAACAGACAGTTGCTTTTTCTTGGACTCCCGACACACTGGGATTTTTACTTTACTATATTCTTCTCACTTGTTGCTTTTTTTGTTGTGATTAATGATCAAGTACCTTAAGCTACCTTCACCGACTCCTTTTCACTTTGCATTAAAGCAAATTGGTCATGTTATGAAGCAGCGTAAGTAAAAAACTGTTGAAGTTGGATATAACCTCCTTACCGTATGCAGAACCAAATTATTTAATTATTGCTGCAGAAAGTACATTGTTTTTGCATTTTATTTTGTTGATAAGGATGATTCCCTGGACTTTCTTCTCTGAGTTGAAAATGCCTGCCATGATGTCATGAAAGACCAAACCACAATGCCTCACTTCCTGAATTTGCATATAGACTACTGTATTTTCTTAAAAAATGCATCAGTTGAAATTTCTTACTTCCAATAAAGTCAATTTTTTCAAATACTTCTTGATGGTGGAACAGTAGTACTCAAACCACAATATAAATGTATCCATCTCCAAATCGGTAAGTTGTTGCTGTTTACCCATAACACATTGCAGTTATATGCACATTACTGTCCAATACCTACCATAATATCTTTTTCTGGGTGGAGTTATAAGAACAAAACAAGAAAACAGTGAAACTAAAAAAATGAAATAACACACTACTAACTAACTGCATTTAATGCAAAATCATTTGCAATTATAAGATGAGGAATTTAATGGGAGATGAAAGTAGTTTTAAAACAAGGATGCTTCTGACAGTTACCAAAACTCTTTAAAACCTCTGCTGCTCCTGTGCTCCTTCAGCTGTCCTTTTTTCTTCCTTTTATTTCTTCTTCAGTTATTTCTTTTTTTTTATTGCATTTTGCTTTCACATGATTTGAGCAGTTGTTGCTGCTTATTTCTGTAGAAGACCATCCATCAAACATCTCTCGTCATGTGTAATATATTTCTCCTTGCAAATGTGTTATGCGTATATGTGTATCTGCATTCAGGAACTACTTATTCTGGTTTGTACCATTTTTTAATACACGTATTTACTAATATACTTTAATTGCAGCTAATCTATGGTAAGTATAGACAATCTACTTTTATCTTTGTGGGTCTGCTGCAGTGATTACATAATAACAGTGCGATGGTTGAAGAAGACAATAAATTTGTGTTGTATTCTTTTAACTCCTCCTCATACTCTACATGCACTGTTTCTGCCTGTCGTGTTCCCCTTTGCCCTTAAGAGTTCTGCTGTAGATTCTCTTTCTCAACCACCCATTGCAGTAGTCCATTCCAAGAATCTACCACCATCTCCTATTGTGGTAATCCATTCCGAGAATGTACCACCATCTCCTATTGTGGTAATCCATTCCAAGAATCTACCACCATCTCCTATTGTGGTAATCCATTCCGAGAATGTACCACCATCTCCTATTGTGGTAATCCATTCCAAGAATGTACCACCATGTCTCATTGTAGTAGTCCATTCCAGTAATCTACCACCATCTCCCATTATGGTAGTCCATTCTGAGAATCTACCACCATCTGTATACAGAATTACATTTAATGATGCAAAGAATAGTTAGTCCCTACATTCTGCTGTATGTGCTGCCTCACCCTTATTTGGCCTTCCTGCTCAAGATTAGCCATTTCCAATTTCCAATATGGCTGCACATTGAGTAACAGCTTAATTGTAGCTCTTCCAGTGTGAAAACAGAAACTTAGCAGAGAAAGCCAATGGACATAGATTTCTGGGTAAATTTCTGCAACTGGCTAGTAAGTGCACAGACTGGATATCAGGAAAAAAGAATAACAGAGGACCTGAAGGAAAATCAGCTACAAAAGGTGATGAAAAAAACACTGGGAAATTACTTTAGCTATTCAGCAAAAAACAGTGCATGTTCCAGACATGACTTCCATTAACCTAAAGGAAAGTATAAAGCAACTGCACACAGACCTGACTAAAATAAATGAAACACTGATGGGGAGTATATCAACTCAAACAATAAAAGGCTGGAAAAATAGAAGAAGCTTTAAACATATTCAGATAAGGCGATAAAACTGCAAAACTCAGAGGTTGAAATGAAGAAAAGGCTGGCTGAATATGAGACTCCACAAGAAGAGATGGGGACAGAGCATGTAGGGAAAACCTGATATTTTCTGCTGTACCCAAGAAGCTGGAAGGAACAGACACTATTAATTTTCGGAAAGCACAAATAAGCAACTGGACTGGTATTCCACAACAAGAATTTTTAATTGAAAGGGCACATCATGTGTGTGCTCCAAACCTGGCTATGAAAAAACAACCTAGACTTTTAATATTAAAGATGCAAACCTGCCAGCAGAAAGAGTTGATTCTGACAAAATGGTGACAGAAGGACAAAGTACTAAAAGTGGGAGACAGCAGAGTGGTTATTTATTTATTTTACATTTTTGACCGGATTTGTCCGACTGAGCTTAGTAGCCCTTTTTCAGTGGAGACTTGGGGAGAAAAGCTACACATGTTCTACAGAGTATCATTTACAAAAATAAGTAATCAACAACTGGTTTATAGAAAATATTCAGAGCAACATATACATAAAAAAACAAGGATGTACTACAGTAAACTAGTCATTACGCCTGTCAGATTTAGAATCCTACATCATTCAGAAGGACTAACAATAGTTTTGTCACCTGATGTACAATCTTACTTTATGCAGATAAGAATGTATGTAATGTGCCTAGGATAGAGAAGTTAATGTGAGACAAGGTCTAGAAAGTTAATAAATGTTACATAAGTTTGGAGCAAATAGAGGTATGCAGTTAGGGTCGATAAGCTGTTTAAAGGGGGTGGTTTGTGGAGAATTACTTACTAGTTGTACACCAGGCAGAAGAGGAGTACATTTATTCCATTTTTCAGGGAATGTTAAAATGCAGGTGTGAGATTCAAACTGCTGTACCCAGCTATCTTCAACATATTTTTCCCTGGAGGAACAAAATCATTTTTTATGAAGAAATACAAAAGCTTGTCCAACAAAAAGTGAGTGTGAAACAGAAGAAGGTTCTACTACTTGTTCTTATGGTAATAAAGGCCACAGAGAGACAGTGCCAGTGAATCCTTTTCCAGTGTTTCAATGGAAAATACTTGCTAGAGGGGAAAAAAGCACAAGAGTTGACTAGAAGAATCATGAGTAGTTTGGAAATGAAATAGAGACAGGGTTTGCAAGACTGAGATGAACAGGAATCGAACAAGATGGAAATAATGGACTTTCTTGGACTTTGTTAAGCATGTCAGGGACTCTAAAGCATATATGTCACTAATGTTTGGAAAATAAAAGCAGTAACTTGGAAACTGACAGATGTGGGATTACAAAGCAATAATTATATTTGTGAAACATGACAGAACAAGAAAATCTGGAGATGTTGAACTTCTTTGGACTTTGTTAAACTTGCAGGGGACTCTAAAGCGTATGTCCTACTTTGTCATTAATGTTCAGAAAAATACTCAGGAGAGGAGGGAGATAGTTAACAGTAAGTAAAATACATTTTTTTCTCAATAGTACTATTTTAATAGTGCACGATTTTCTTTGCATGTTACAAAGCAGTTTTTTCCAGTTATTTTTAAGTGCAATGGGGATACTATTGTAAATAGCTGCTCCTGCTTTTTATTTATTTATTTTCTTTCTCCCTTCTCTCTTTTTCCTTGTCCAGTTTTAAGAAATGTAGGCACTGCAATGTAAAAAAAGATCTGGTTAAAAGAACATGACAAAAGGAAAATGAATGTGCTTTTTTCATTCTTGCATAGAGGATTGACTGGCTTAGGGCCATTAGCATAATGTAGTAACAAGCTTTAACAGGAAGTAAGTAAATGAACAAGAATATTGAATATTATAAGGCTTAACAGTTTTGTGACTGTTTCTCATGTTTCTAGCAAACAATATGATAAAGAAAAATGGCTTGGAGAAAATGTTTAATGAAAGCATTCAAGTATTTTTCCAGCTGAAAGAGCTATAAAGATGAGACAAAACCAGACAGCACTTAATAGAATCACAGGTAGTACCATGTGGCTTAGCATGGATAACCTTTATTTTAGGTCAGCTCAGGTGTGAGTGGGTGCCTGTCAGTTTGGAGCATTTGTTCTAGTCAGGAGGGTAAAACTTCAATATTTGAAGATGTACTTAGCTTTGTTTCTTGTTATTAAGTTAATAGGTTTTAGGGGGTATTTTGTGTGTGTGTGTGTGTGTGTGTGTGTGTGTGTGCGTGCACATGTGTGTGTGTATTTTTTGTTTGAGGGTTTTCAGCAAAACAAAAAGTTCTGTAAGATGTGACATAAGCTCAAATGGAGATGACAAGATACAGTTGTATAAAATATTAAGTTGCCAAACATCACATGTATGTAACACAAAATCTGGAACTAGACATTTAACAAAAAGCTGTTATACATAAAAGATGGGATAATAATTTCTCAAGAATATGATCCTTTCTGTAATCTCTTTAAATGTTAATGGTCTCGTAGATAAATATAAAAAATAGTAGTAAACTATATTAAAAATGTACAGTGCAAATTGCTATGCTACAGAAGACACACTTGGAAAGAACTGAAGATGTGAATTTGGTAAAGAAAGGCTTTCAGGGTGGTTATTCAGTGGAATACCTGGGGCAAAGGAAGAAATGAGTACTTATATTAATTATATGAGCTCCAATAGTAATAGAAGAGGATAAAAAGACAATAATGGTAGATTTGTAGTACTAAGGAGCTACTGGCAAGGGAGGAGGATTACACTGAAGTGTATTTATATTCCACAGAAAACTGCAGTAACAGAGCTAAAGAAATTATGGGAGAAATAATCATCTTTTCAGCAAGGAATATTACTTATAGGAGGGGACTGGAATTTGATTTGCAATATTGAAGACGTGTCTGTGGGGCCCAGAAGGGAAATATAATAAAGGAGGGTAGACTTTTAAAAAATTTATGAAAATATTTGGTATGGAAGATGTGAATTCAGTACTAGGAGTTTGGAGTGAATTTACATATTATTCACCAAGATACAAAAACTGGGCTAGGCTAAACAGAATTTACATTTCACAGGAACAGGTGCATATAATTAAAGGTCTTGATATGCACCCAATAACTATTTCAGATCAAGCATCAGTAATAACTAAATAAAAACAGAGTAATGAAACAAAAATGAGATACTGGTACTTTCCTACCTATCTGTTGAAAAGAAAGGAATTTAAGGAATGGGTAATGGAAATTATTCAGGAGCTATTAGAGAAGATAGAAACTTATGAAAATATAGCTAGGGAGTGGGAAAAAATTAAGTGGAGTTTAAAACTAGGGTGGAAATAAAAGAATGGGAGATACAGTTGAGAAGTGATGAGAATTATTTAGTGGGACTGACAAATGTTAAAGTATTGCAAAATAGGGGGAATCTCACAGAATAAGAAGAGGAGCAACTGCAAAATGCTAAACAGAAAAAACGGATTACCTCAATAATATGCATGAGTTTAGAAACATTACTGTTAAGCAACTGTTATATAACTCTAGAGCACAAAAACTTTTAGCACAATTACTTAAGCAACAGAAAGTAGAAAGGGCTGTCACCAAGGTTAGGGAGCCTATAAAAAAGGAAGAAAACTAGATCATGTAGAAGTATTAGAAATATTTCGGAAATTCTATGAAATGTATAAAGCAGAGAAATACAGAATCAAGAAAAAGTACAAATGGAAATACTTATGGAAGAATTAAATATGCTGAGGCTAGATGGAGAGGAGGCTCAGTTACTAACAGTTAGGATAGGAGGAGGAGATGAGATAAAAATGGTGATGTATAACCAATCTGAAAGACGGTCCACAGGACTAGATGGAGTTTCTGTGGAAGTTTGGAAGCTAGGAGGAAAAAAACTGATAATGATCTGGAAGGTTTTGTTTAACAGTATTTTAAGAGGACATTGACCGTAGGAGTGAGTGCATGCGTGCATGTACCTTCTGTGGAAGGTTGAGTGCCAGGCTGGCAACTCAACACTATAAAACTCCACTGCCAATTATGAGCGGACAGGTGATCCGCTGTGGTGACCCCTAACCAGGAAAAAGCTGAAAGAAGAAGAAGAAGGAGGAGAAGTGCCAACATGCTGGAAGAAAGCGGTGGTAGCTGTAATACCTAAAGAGGGTAAAGATCCATCAGATCTAGCTTCATACAGGAGGCCCATTTCAATACTAAACCATGATTATAAAGTGTTCATGTCTATAATAGCTAAAAGAATGGTGAAAGTTATGCGAAAATTGATAGATGTAGAACAATGTAGTTTTCTGGAGGGGAGGCAAACATGTGACAACATTAACAGAACATTGCAAACATGTGACAACATTAACAGAACACTGATGATCCAGAGAGAAGCAGAAAGTAAATAAATACCAGTGTTTGTTGGTGGGTCTTGATGCAGAGAAAGCATTTGACAGAGTAAGCTGGGACTTTATGCGCAGAGCAATGGAAGCATTTGCATTCCCTGATAAAATTATAAGGTTGATTAGGAGGATATATGAGGGATCGGAGGCGAAAATTAAAGCGGGTGTGATCCTCTCTGATCATCTCTGCTTGAGCAGAGGAACCAGGCATGGGTATGCACTTTTCCATATTTTTTTTGCATTATATTTAGAAACATTGGCAAAAAAAAATAAGGAACTCAGAAATTCAAGGATGTAATTGGTATGGGTAATCAAGAAAAGCTGCCTGTATGTGCAGATTACATTACTTTGTACCTGACACCAGAAAGGGACATTACAGTGTTGTGGAACATATTGAGACAGTCTCATATTTTTGGGATACTTAATGAAGCTAAAACAAAGGCAATAGCTGTAAGTTATGTACCCACATGCAAATTGGTTCAGCAATATCCATACTTATGAGGATATGATAAAATTAAGTATTTAGGAGTATGCATTAAAAATGATTCCAGTGGCAGCTAAGCATATGCGAAAAGAGACTAAAAAGATAATGCAAAAACTGAGAAAATGGAAGATCTGTTACATGGATAGCGATAGTAAGGTGCAAGCAGTTAAAATGTTTTTAGTCCCTTTAATCTTACACCCAGGTCAGGCACGTCTTTATCAACAAGAAGTTGTGGATAGCAATTAATAAAGAGCTGAAGGATTTTTATCTGGAGGGGGGGGTGATGGCAAGAGTCAGGTGGGATAAGCTTATTCTTCCAATAGAACAAGGCAGATTGGTATTACCCAATTTGAAGGGGTATTTCAGAGCAACACAGTTAAGGCTCCTATGCATAGCACAAGCATAAAACTATAACTCAAAGTGGAAAGACATGATGATGAAATGGGGGAAGCTCAAGAAACCAGGAGAGACTAGGATTTTGGATGCAGATCTTTAAGGAGAATAACAGTAATCATACAGAATATTATATTTATAAAGTAGCAGAAAGTATTATAAGAACTAAGCCAGCACAGGAATGGAGGAAGGAGATTATGCCAATAGGGATGACTGCAATTAGGGATACATACAATAGGGGGCTGAAATGTATTTGAGAAAACTGGCAAAGTAGCCAAGGTATTGGGAGCAAATACCTGGAGAGATAAAGCTGATAGAATGGGAAGATGCCAAGAACTTATTTGGACTGCAGGTTAGAGGTTGCCTTCCCTATCAAGGATTGATAGCAGAGTATAGGCAAAGAGAATGAAATAGGAAGGGTCCTAAACAAAAGACCACCACTGGTAGAGTTTTTAGTAGAATCTAGAACAGAAGTTACCATTAAGAGAGGGATAATTAGTAGAGCATATAAAATATTGCATGATAACTATAACAATCAGTCAGAGGAGGTTAGAAAGGATTGGAAAGAGAGATATGGATAGACAGTTCACAAGGAAACCAAGGGGGATATGTATGTCTCCCAAATATGCAACAAAGGATCTTTGCTTGGAAGTGTTTATAGGTATTTTTATACACCGAGTAGACTCTGAAGCATTTTTCCTCAGGTAGACAACAAAATGTTGGAGGTATGATATGGAAAAAAGAGATAACTGGGAACATGTTTTCTGGGAGTGTAATGAGTTGGCATACTGTAAAGATCCCCTGCAGACTGCTCTGTTACAAATTCTGGGTGAACAAATTGGTGTGACTAAGGAAATGATTTTTTGAGCTATGATACAGAATTGGAATTGTTTAGACATAGTAAGGCCTTACTGAGTCTAATTATGATGGCTGCCAAAAAAACAGTTACTAGAAAATGGAAATCAAAGTCTAAACCAACTTTACTAGAATAACGAAGACAGTAACAGAGATAAAACAAGTGGAAGTGGGATCTTTAGGAAATGGTAGGAGTAAATTATATAGGAAAAAATGAGAATTATGGGACTGATACATGCAGAAGAGGAACAAGGTTTAAAAGAAAGCAGGATTTGAAGGAGTTATGTAATATTTGACTGACAATGACTCGATATATTATAAGTGATGTATAATGTTTGCAGCTACAGTTGTGTCGGCATGGTTTGTAATATTTACAACTGAGGTTGCTTCGGTATGGTTTATTTTCATTTATGTAAATGGAAGGTTGCCTGTGTCATACTTGATAATTTAATAAAGATATTTCTTGTTTAAAAAAAATGACCAGTTTGCATCACTCTGATGTGATCATTTTTGCACCAGCATTTTGCTTAGCATGTCTGCCTTGGTTTCTTTTCAGAAAAACATTTCTAGTCCTTGGTATTGCCTCCTCCTCCCCATCTTGCATGTGTTTTTAGTGGCTTTTCCTTGGACTCCTTCCAGAAGCCTGACAGCCCTTTCTTTGTAAGGTCCCACAGCTGTATATAATATTCAAGGTGTAGCTTGACCAGGACCATGTGGAGGGAGAACACTATGTCTTTGTTCCTGGAATCTGTCCTATGACACTTCATCCCAGCATTCTCTTTGTTGCTAGCACTCACGTGTCAGTCTGCTTCTTTTGGTCTAGCAAAGGTATGACCAGCACCAAAGGTCCTCTTCCTACTTTGTTGCTCTTGTGTCCACTCCCTTCAGCTGATAATTCACCTGAGGGTTATTACTGGGGGCTGAAATGCAGCATGATGGATTTGTCTGCACTGAACCTTTCTGCCCATTTGGTCAGCTTTTGCAATTCTTTCTTTATAGTCTATCCCCATCATATTTTGCTGCAATTCTGTGTCATCATTAAGGGGCTGATTCTGTCCTCACTTTCTTCAAATGTGTATATGACAAAGACCTGGAATAGTACTGGACCCAGGATTGACCTCATGAAATGTACTAGTCACTTATCTGACCCCTTTGTGTCCTACCATTCATCATTGCATCACATCACCCTAGTTCCTCACCCTTGGCCCTACCCTTAGCTCCTCCAGCTTTCCTATCAGCTACATGTGTAAGCTTTACGGTCCAGTTTAAAAAGACTCCATCTCAGTGTACATCTCGGTGTAAGTGACGTACTATGGCGTAAGCCTGCTTTAAAGGATATGCCTTACACCGGAGTAAGTGACTTACACCGAGCCTGTCTTTTAGACTCTGGTCCTGTGAAAAAAGCTTTCCTGAAGTCCAACTAGACCTCATCTAGTAGTAACCCCATCCAGCTCACCTGTAACAATGACATAAAACTAGATTAAGGTTGTCTAACAACTCTCTTGGGCATGAATCCATGTCAAAATGTTGGAGGTTGTTATCCTTTGTGAATGCTGTGGGCCTTCTCCTCTGGAGTCCTTCCATGACTTTTCTTGCAATTGCTAATAAGTTAACAATCCTAGAGATTTTTTTTACTGTTTCCTCTCTTCCTCTCTTATACACTGGTGTCCTCCAGATCTCGGCACTTCTGTAGTTTCCTTTGGCATATTGAAGATTGGCATAAGTTCAGTCTGTGCACATGCAGTTCCAGTTCCTAAGGATTTGGGGAGATAGCCCATCAGGTCCTTGAACTTTATCCTCCTCTGGATATGTGAATCATTCCCTGTTTCATGTACTTCTGCCCTTGTGTCTGTCCACTTGATCTCTTAGTTGTTTAAATCTAGTTGTATTCAGCATTGTTGTAAATGACAGAAGCACTATAGGCAAGTCACATTGTGTTATTGCACTTGGAGTTGTAAATTTGTAGTAATCTACACATTAGTTCCCCAAATTTTTCTTTTACTGTGTAAATCGATGAAACCTCAGAGGTACTGTAAAAAAAAGAGATGGGTGGCACGTGGGCAGAACCCGCACATCAGACATGGAGGCATAGCCACTGCAAAAACCCTGTTACTGTGCATTATGGTTTAGGCATTATAGTTGTTTTGGAGTGAATAAATTGTGAGTTTTAACTGCTCTAGTTGTAATGTTTTGTGTCTAAAGTAACCAGAGACATGATATTGTTTTGTAAATGTATAAATAGTATTTATCCTTGTTTGTAGTTGTGTTTTTAGTGTACTTACTGTACTTAGCTGAAATGAGCTATACTTCCTCAGTTTCATAGGAACTTGGTTCAGGGCTCATTAAAAGTAGCATGTGGGGCCATCATTTGTCAGATGAGATATTTTTCAGACTACTAACACTACTCATATATACGTTTAGTGGTTTATACATGTCATTTTATACTGAAACAAAGAAGGTTAATGCAAAAAAGAGAACCTTAAGAGCCATCTAGCCTGTTTCAGGAAACATTCTCCTGTCCATGGACATTTTGTGGTACGTTGGATTTATTCTGCAAATGCATGAAATGTCTTACCATCTTGAGCTTTTCTGCTTTCAAAGAGAAACCCTGATCTGTTGGGTCACCACCCATAGCTCTCAACTAAGTAGGGACAAATCCAAAAATAATCATAATGTGAACTGATGTACTTTTTCTGAAGTAAAAGAAGTCTATAACTCTTGTTTGTCTTTTCAGCTTTTCCCGGTTAGGGGTCGCCACAGCTGAACTCTGGTCCACTAATGATTGGCAGTTGATTTTTATGGTGCCGAGTTGCCAGCCCGACGCCCAACCTTCAGTGAAGGCACACCCATTCACGCATGTCTTTCGGAGGCCACTCGACTGCAGGGAGGACATGCAGACTCCACACAGAAGGCACTCCAACCGAGAATCAAACAAGGGAACCTTTTGCTGTGAGGTAACAATGCTACAGCTGTACCACAGCGGATATCATCATTATTTATCAAGTGTAACTCATCACCATGTCTCCAAAAGTCAGCAGTTTTAGGAGGGATTAATAGGGACCGAAGCTAAAATTTGTGCCAAATCAAGGATGCCTCTGAAAATCAGGGACAGTTGAGAGGTATGTCACCACACTGCTGGAACTGTTTCTGCACATTTCCCCTTGTATTCAAGTGATCCTTTTTGTATATGCACACTACTATAAAGTGGGAGTTATATTGTTTTAACGAGGCATGCTAGGACATAGCCACTACATTTTAAAGGTATTTTTGCATACCTTTCTGATGCTATTTTGAATGAGATTTTATGATTTTCACAGTCTGCTTCTTTAAATTGCCTCATAGAATTTTGTGTCACATTAAATTGCTACACTTAACTCTTTAAAAAAGTCCAGGTACATTTGTTTTTGTAACTGGGTGCTTGCTTTATTGATGTTCTACCGCCCTAAGACACCATCAGTCTGAAGTTTTCATGCATGTTGTTAAAGTACCCCTTTAGATCCCATATAGGGATACAAGTTCAGCTCCAGAGCTGTCTGCAAGGCACGTGTAATTTATTCAGCCAATAGTCTTTTTGGAAAGCAGTACATGCATGCAGGGTTCTTGTGGATAAAACCATTCAGTTAAGTGTTCCTGTACTGGAATATAATGCTCATGTTAAAGCCAAGTAAAACATGCTAATAAGATTTTCTTACCTGCATCCAAATATTCTTTTATGTCTATTTTGTTTTTATATTAACTTTAGAAACACTCACTCAAAACCAGTATTGTGTGAGTGGTATTTTCCAAGTCTGGTGCCTGTAGGAAGTGTTGCCAAATTTAATTTTGAATAAGTCAATTTTGTTATTAGTAAGAAACCATTAAACAGCAAAATAAAATTGGATCTTGATTTTCGGCATACTTATAGTAAAATATATGCATAAATCCTTCACTCTAGTTTAGTGCTTTCAGAAATTTCCATAAAATTGTGTGAGAAATCCTTTAGAAAGTTAGTGATTTTATTGGTTCTGTAATGCTTCAGATGGAGTTGTAGCCAGACTGCTTTAAGCAAGAATGTGTCATTACATTGTATGGTTTCTGCACCCATGATGTATCTCGCTCTTTGATATGATGGTATGTTCAATTCCTTGGTGACTATACCAGTCAAGACTTCTGTGTATTACTATAGAAAAGCAATTTCTCAACATGGAAAATATGTGATGTGAAGTGACCAACGTATTCTGCAAACATTCTAGCTGAAACTGCTTAGAGACAGCTATGGCTCTGTTTGTTACCCATGTTGTTATTGATACAAATGGTAGATGGATGATTTGGCAACACACTTAGTTCTTGCAAATATCTAAAAACAACAGTAGAAGGGTGTTCTGTTTAAGTACAAAACAATCTGACAGTTTGACAGATGTCTTTAATTAACTTTTTTCCTTTTTAATACAGCAGAATGATGTCCTGTAGGACCCTGTGGCTTCCCATTTATTCTTGCTTTTGTACTTGGTATGGTGACTGGTTACATCATGTGTATAAAACACAGATGTAGTGTGGCTCAAACCAGTAAAGTGCTGCATTACTTTACCTTGTGTACCATAAATGGCAGTGCTTCATTATTTCATTTTATCTGACATAAATAAAATTATCCCATATAGTCTTACTTTAAGTTCTAAATGCAAGCCCCCCACCTCTCACCTCATATTAGGAAATCACAGTACTTTAAAAAGATTTAGTAGTCTCAGTTTTGTGATAATCATAGTTAAATTCACCTGCTCGTCACCTTTTTTTGATCCTATAGATTATTAAACATCTCCTTTCAGTACCATATAGACACATTGTATCCCCCTTGAGGCAAGACTAATAAATCATGTAAAGCTTAAATTGAAATTTTAGTCTTTTTTTTTGGTAATCAGAAATTTTGTCAGGGAGTGTGTGAATAGTACAAACTTCATACTTAAAGACTCAATTACTTTATCTATTATTTATATTCTGATTGACAGCCATTCAAGAACTGTTACTTGATTATGCATTTATACTTGAGTGTAGTGTTCATTTTTATGGTTATCTAACTCTTCATGTTTTATTTTTTTTGGTATTGGGGGTATGGGGGAACTTTGCCATTTCCTCCACTGTGGTGCGATCTCAGAGTTGCTATATTTAAGTAGGGGGCACAGCCCTCCACATCAGGGGGTGTGGGTAGCAAAGCCCCCCACTTTTTTTTTTTTTTTTGGTGGAACTTGCTGTTTCATGTCTTCGAAATTGTTAGCTTTCGCTTTTAATATCTCGGTAGATCAGCTTTTGCTATTTTAAGCAAGTGCTAATTTAATATAGACCTGGATGTGCACACCCTCATCCCTCCCTGCTGTGTTATCAGTTCCCTGAGCTGCTAATAAGACCCATGCCACCTTGACTATAATCAGGGCTTTATCTATTTATGCCACATGAGTCTCCTTAAGCAGTAATGGTGACTGAGAGACAGGATGTTCATCTTACAGAGCATCCTGCTTTAGCAGAGGCACATGGAGGCATATGCTGGTGGGGAATACTTTATTAGAATATTGGGAGGGTTAGAAGAAGGTGAACAGAAGGTGCAGAGTGAGAGAAGACATGGCATGGAAGGTTGTTAGGGGACTGAAAAATGTAGGTACTTTGACGTGTATGTGATGGTATTTTACAGATGGAACAAGACAGTGGTCTGTTCAGGAAAGCAAGGACTAATTAGAATAAATGTTGGAGGTATGGAAACCTGCTACAAATAATATTCATATGTGGTAGAATTGTTTACAAGCTGCGAAGGTGTTGGAAAAGTTATTATCTTAACAGAGTGGCAGAATACGGCGATTTTATGTTAGGAATATCAAGCATGCAGGAGTGGCGGACATAAAAAAATGGCAGGTTGACTTTACCTTTCTAATAGTCTAAGATAAGGTGCTAATAGCAAGTTAGTGGAAGTGTGATGGGAAGATTTTGACATCATTGTAGTTAGCAGCGAGAGGCAGCTAGGAACTGCCAAAGATGAAAGAATCTTGTGGGGCATGGTGTGGGTTACAAGGGGGTTAGGGAAGAGGACATCAGGGGACGATAGTGAAATGAGAATGGAAGTAAGCAGGTGAGTTCGGAATGGGACAGCTAAACTAGGGCAGTCACAGAATAACACAACAAAGGCAGAAGATAACATCATTTACACCTGCAATTGCAGAGGGAAGGACTCCTTTGTCCCTTCACTTTTTTCACAGTAGAGGTGGAGACAATGAATAAAGGAGTGTTAGTTTTCAGGGGAATTCAAGTACGGTGTGGGATGATGGGATAAGTTGAAAGATTAAAGGAAAAGGGATGACTTAGAAAATGTGGCAGAAGGGTTTGTGGGAACTCTGTCTTACTGTTTTAGGGTACTTACCAGGTTCTCCTGATCACTCACATAATATCTAGATATTTTGTGCCTGATAAACAGTAAAAGAAGGGAGGGCAGGGAAGTATAATAAACACAGGTGAGGAACAGTATATTAAAGTGTCTGTAAGTCTCTCTATCTTATAGTATTAGTAGAAGGAAATTTGAAAATGCATTAGCGAAGCATATAGTAGAATTACCCAAGCCACAGTTTTAAGTTTGCAGTAATTGACCAAGTTAGTATGGACATAGCAAAAAAGAAATTCTCTGCTATTGGAATGATTTGAGCTTGTATGGCAACTTCAATTGGAACCATACCACTACCCAGGGTTAAATGAAATATGTTCAATTTCATGTATCCTAAAATTTCTTAGTCTCAACAGACAGTGAATTGCATGCATACTTTATATATTTTATATAGCTGAGATTCGTAAATATGTTTTAGACTTTTATGTAGAGGAAGAACTATTTTAGGTAGTTATGTCCATTGAGACTTAGTCATTTTTTGTTTAATATAGTACTTGTAGTTCACTAGAGGAAACAACTTTTAACTTTTAGTTATTATTCATTACACATTTTTGTCTAAGCTTGTTAACCGAATTGAATGTGATGCTACTGGTTGATTTTATGTCACATGATTTAGAAAATGGGTATTTTATTGAAGGTTTGACTGAATGGGTTTATCTGAAGAAGTTCTGAGATTCAGCAGGATGAAAAGCTCTTAATAAAATTGAGAGTTATACTGTCTACCTGAGTTGCTGATACTTTGTGTGTGGATTTAAGAACAACAAAACAGACGTGTTTAATTATTCTGGCCGCATAAGATCCCGTACCATGTTAGTTTCAGCCTCTGAGCACTGTAACATGTAATGAAAGTGTCAATGCCGCCCTTTTTACTGATGTTTTTGTAAAATATTTTGAAGCAAGTGTTTAGCCACCCTTTCACTGTGTTGACTCTAGTTACGAGTTTCTGTAAATTACAAAAGATATTGTTAAAGAGGTTGTAGACAATTTAAAATTAAAATGTGTACCAGACTGGACTGGGTTTCCTGAATTTTTTTATAAGACTTGGAGCAAACATGGTATACATTTTGGCAACATTGTTTCAGAATTGCCTACACACAGCCTTTATGCCACAAGTTTTGAAAAGTGCATTAGTAATTCAAATCTTTAAGGAAGGAACTAAGACTGATAGTGCCATAGGTATATTAGCCTTATTGGTATCATTTGTAACATTTTTGAAAAGCTTATCTCTTGGGAGTTCAGAAAGAACGCCATTGCTCGTGTTGAGGGCTGCAGTAAAAAAAAAAGCCCTGTTTCAGCTACATGGTATTTTGAGATTCAGGGGCACACTATCTGCAATGAGAAAATACCTCATTGTTGGCTAATTTGCATGTCACTGAATTGCCATTAACAACCGTAAGTGCACTTCAGCACTTTCCTGCAGTATTTAGCAGTGATGGCAGATGCACAGGCACCCACCCATTCACTGTCCCACACACATTCAAATGTATGCACTGCATACCCCATAGTCCCCCAGTGGTGTAAACCTGGGCTCTAGATGATTATCAGTTGTGAAGTGGCAACCCCAACCCCATGTGCAAAAATGAAAAAAAAGTGGTTGTGAATGGATGGATGCACCATATTTGTCCCTGTGTTTTGACAATGTCCCCAATGTCTCCTTTTTCCTGCCCTGGTAATTCACAGATGATTACAGTCCATCAGTAATGCTAAACGGAGTTTCACACTTCATATCCTTCAGTAATTCCAGCCATTGTATTAGCGACTTTGCATGTCTGTAGGTGGAAACCTCTTCTTGTTTTGTCCCATTAATTCTGGCTTTTTCATAATTTCTTGACCTATAAAGCTGAGAGAGATGCTTAATGTTCCCTGTTCCTCTCCCTTCTAAATCACAAACTATTGCAGGCAGTCATTTATATCTGAGAAAATCCTTATATGTGAAAAAAAACAGTGCAGCAGGCTAATGCTGAGGGTTCACGAGGAAAAGCTGCAGGGTTCAAAGCCCTTTCCCCCTTTTGTAGTTTTTTTTGTGTGGTCTTATTTTATTTATTTATTTTTTAAATTATATCCCTGATGTGTAGCAGTGGCACAGATGACTAATACCTGGGATGCTACAGGGTTGGAATCCCTGTTGGTGCATTTAAGGCACACTACTGTTAATAACCTTGGTGTCTATTGGTTCTCCACACCATTTCTTTTTAAGTTAAAGTATCTCTGGTGTGTCTAGTATTCCCCCAGACACACTTCTTCAGAGTTTTCTCTGGTGTCTAGTAGTCCCCATCATCCTTTTAAGTTGAAGTTCCATTGAGGCACAGAATTTAAAAGTTTTCCCTCAATGTTTTCTAGTTCCCCTTCAGTCCTTTGAAGCTAAAGTGCCATTCAGTCATGAGGTGTAAGAGTTTTCCCTGATGGCTTTTAGTACACCCAGCCCATATATTCAGAGTTATCTCTGGTGGCTATCCATGCCTCAAACCCACTGTTGCAGGCTGTGCTCTTTAGTCTAGTTGTGTGTGGCAAAACTACAGCTACTCCATCCTGCAGACACAGATAGACATGCACACACATACACACACACACACACACACACACACACACACACACACACACCTAGGTAACCCATCCACTACCCACCCTACTGCTACCTCCCAGGCACTCATGCAGCCACTTACATAACACCCCCAACAATACCTGATCATTAAATTCCCCACCAATTACCTCTACTGTGATAGATGAACACAACCTTTCTCCTTTGTTCATTACTGTAAACCACCAAGAGCAGCCATGATAATTTATGCAAATCACTCTGTTGTATAAATTCCTTAGTGTTGGCAGTTCTGGGGTAGAGCACATGCCTAATTAGCATATGCCCCTCCCCCAGAATGCCTTATTAGCATCTAGCACTGATGCAGAGACAGATGCTAGTTAACTTACTTTAAAAAAATGACCCAAACTAACTTGGGTTTACAGCTGGTTATTCATGTGCATCAAGCTGGCGTTGGTGTTACACTTCTGCATTTAATGTACTGGATATGGGCCTTCATGTGGAAGCTATTTTGATCTAAATAAGACCTTTGACTGCATACTTCATTTTGTTGTTATTAGCCGAATGAACATAAATAAAATAAAGCCCTTTATCAGCTGGGTAGTAATAAAGTTGTATTATTGCCCCGCTTCTGTGTGCATCAAAAATATTTTATGTCAGCCTAAGTCATCTGTCTAGGTTTATCATAAAGGTCCTAGGGCCTTATAGTCCTGAGATCATATTTATTCAATTTATGTACATGTGCCATTTAATGATTACTGTAGTCTACAGAAATCTGCAGATGATATAAAGGTCATAATATTAATTTATTGAATATGGAGAACATCTCTTTCATCTGTATTCCACCCTGCATATAAAGACACTTGAAAAGATCCAGGGTTGCTTGGAAGTTGGATTAATTATATTCATTATCATGCCTTAAGAAGTGGTGAATATGGAAGACCAGTCAAGAAACTCAAATGCAGTCTGGACATATTGGCACTGTTGGCACAGTGGCAATCATTTAAACTTTAATTTTTATAAGTAGTTATTTGAATGTTCAAACAGATTATTCCTATTGCCTTAGATGGTAAGATAAGTAAATCTGTGAAACAGTATAAGGATGAAGATATTATAGAAATTAGTGATTTATCTTTTGGTGTTTGCACTCAGAAAATGTATAGTAAAGCACTGGGTGTGATCTGTTGAATATGTTTTTTTTTTCATGAGTTCCTGATTTGTTGTATTTCTGTATAATGCTCTGAGACATTCAGTTATCGAATATGGAGATCTCTTTTGTCTGTATTCCATCCAGCATATAAAGAAACTTGAAAAAGATCCAGGGTTAGTTGGAAGTTGGACTACTTATATGCACTATCATGTCCTAGAATCTGTAAATATAGTTGTGGGTCATGTAAGCAGCTTACACCAGACAGCTGCCCTGGAGCCCTGGATATATGTTGTTCTTACTGGAGAACTGGTTGCCAGCAATGTCAGTATTAGTTGGGAAGGGCATTTGTTTCTGTTGTTAAGTGCAATTCACAGCAATGGCTAGTTGTTTTGCTTTTTAGTTAACAATAGCTCCTTCAGGATTTGTGTACTGATTAAGCAATTCTCAACATAATTTTGTTTCCCTTTGTTTTGTAGTTGTAAATGTACAGTGCTGGTCAGAGTTGGAGGAATACAATGTGTGGAGTGGGAGTTATCTGTGTTAGCTTCAGTTTTGACAGTGACTTTGTTAGTGGTCACCATAACTGCTAATAAAACTGTCATTCTGATTGATGTTATTGCAGGCAGTCCAATGCCAAAAGGGCGAGGTTAGCTTTTTCATGGCCAAGAGTATTATCCAGAATGTAGTCACTAACAGGACAGTGAACTAACAGTGGATCCTGCTGCACATCAGTCAGTATGGATGATTCTAGATTAAAAGTGATTTTAGAAAACTGTAGGTTTAGGATATGGCTTAGCAGAGCCTTGGGTATGAGATTCACCTGCCGAGAGCTGCACCTACTGGGAGACTAGAATGTTTCTTGTACATATCTGTAAGCTAACAGAGGCAAGGGGAGGTGCGGGATGAACACTATGGTTTGCCAACTGCTAGGTTGTTGGTAGTTAAATTTTTATAAATAGTTAACTGTGTTCTAATGATATCTACATCTCAGTAAATTAAGTGTTGCTTTGTTCCAGGTGTTGGATTCCTTGATGTTATGCAACTCAGGGGAAAAGGAAAAAGGATTTTTTTTTCACTTTTGTCAGAGAGCAAGAGAAAGTGTGTGAAAGCACAGTTACACATTGGTTGGGTGTAGACGGTGCAGTCACAATCCAGCAACATTTAGAAACTATTTATAATTTAAATATTGTACTGTATTAAGACAGCATTAAACTTCAGATGCTTCATTTCTAATGCTTTCCCTTTCATCCTACGTGGACATGATTGTCATTATAGGCGGACATGGAAAAACACACTCTTTGCCTGTATGCAAATAGCTTATCTTTTGTCATTCATTTTCATTATGTGACAAATGTCGGTATTTCAAGGCAATTCTGCACTGCAAAAATGTTTACCTTCCTTTGTACTACTGCAGAACTTAAAAAAGTGCAGCACTTTTTGTGTTGTGTGGAACTACACCACTTGACTCAGTGCAGGACAGTCTGTTCTTGAAAACAAAATACACATAAGAAAATGACTGTTGATCAGATCTTAAAACACCTAAGCAACTTGCTAACGTAAGAGAAAGGTATACTAACTGACAGTTTCAGGTTGATTCCCTCTCTAGATGTTATCATTTTTACACATGAAAGCACTGAGCTCACATGTAGAGCAACTCCTAGTAAATCAGCATGCGTAAGCAAGGAACACAGCTGGTTGCAAGTGGTGTAAATTCTAAGCAGTATAACTGTAACAAATTGAAGTTAGACATTTTCAGATTTATATCTGCTATGATTAATTTCTCTTTTAAATCATTATCTTTACATAACCTCCCATGAACTCAATATACCTTTGCTGGTATGAATTCTGTGATTTTGTCAGTTATTGACTTGGTGCAGTGCCCAGAAAATGCTGCAGGCAAGATTTTATTTATGACTTCTTTTCTGGCACTTGTGCATTACCACTACAGTACTTAAAATGTTTAGAAAGTAATGTTCTTCTAGCACCTTCTGTCTGCTTCTGTAATCCTTATGGCTAAATACTCTGCATGATAAATATGTTCTGTTTCTGTCTATGTAGATAACTATTCATAACTGTTGTGGAATGATTCATTGTTAGGTTTCTTAGTGTGCAGTTTATAGTGGGCAGTAAAGGAATGCAAAATACATTTTTGGTTAGCTCATATGCCTTTAGGTTTTATTCGGCACTGTGCCTGACACTTTTATCTCAGTGTCCAAGACAGTAAATCTCATTTTTGGTCTCAAGACCATCCACTTTAGGTAATAGCTGTGCACCGTTTACTGTCTGACTGTTATATCTTGTATGCACATCCCTTGTCTCGCTGCTAGATGATCTTCCTGTAGCATGTGCTCTGTCTCATATATTCTTACTGTCCCTTAGAATGTAATGTAATCGTAGTGCATGGAATGCTGCGATTATTTTCCAATATCGGGAAAAAGTCAACTTAACTGAGTGTTACTCCAGCGCAAGAGCTGATATTAACAACACTTAATAATCGTTATAAGCCCTTTTAATATTGGATCTTGTGTTACATACTGAGTAGTGCCAATGCTCGCTAAGGACCTTACCATCTATCAAAGGTGGTAAAACACTTTGCGGCACTACAAAGAATTATGATTGGGTCTCCGATTGTAACCTTACATTTTTGTTCTTGACCTAAATGCCAAGATTCACTTCTCAGGCTTTGGTCTTGAGGTTGATTTCTTGGCATACATGTCTGGAACACATAGTAATGTATTTGATTGGAGGCCCACTCGTAGTCCTGTTTAATAGTTACTTTATTGTGTTATTTATCATAGAGGCTATCCCATTGGTACTCAGACCCTATTCACACTTGTATCTTTCTTATAGTTTGGGTTTGCTAGTGGCTATCCCATTGGTACTCAGACCCTATTCACACTTGTATCTTTCTTATTTTAGTTTGGGTTTGCTCAGCTGTTGACATAATTATATTACGTATGTACTACTGAAAACTGTTACCTGTATTATCCATTCATATTATATGATGCTTAGATGTCCAGCAGAAAAGAAGCACTTTTTTAAGCCTATATAGATTACCTAGTCGACCGAGATAAGGTGTATGTTATACACATGCAGTTGGCTAATTTCAAGAGAACATGAAGAGCAGAGCAGCTGGTTAGTTTTATTTTTTCTTGAAGTAGATATGGGTGTTTTTTAGCAGATGACCAGATATTTCTGTAGATAAAGGATGTCAGAAATTTTTAATGGTATAGCAACATGATTTCCAGGATGCATTGCAAAATGATGAATGTGTTTATTCTTTCTTTATAAAATGTTGGCTTTTATTTGGTTCCTACTACTTAGTGAAATGAAGTATGTTTGTTCTTTACATTTCCAGTGTAAGTGACTTGCAAAAAAATTAAAATTTTTTATGGTGTTTATAAGTAATGTTTGTTAGCTGGGTTTCTGGTCTTCTGTTACACTGATGTGCACAAATGCAGCAAAACTTATTCTGTATGTGGTATTAATCAGTGGCGTCTAGTGACTTCAAAGGGGGGCTGCAGGAGACAGCTGAATGGGTGGGGTCAATGGGGAGGGGTGTGACCAACTAGAAAGGGGAAGAGCTATGTGAAAAACCACAAAAACTGTAACTTTAATTAAATATGCTGCCCTGGGTGCAAAACAATCATTATGAGAGTCCAATCAAGACAAAATGAAGTGTAAAAGAAAAAAATATATATTTCAATGCATTGGCTGCATGACAGTTTACTTAATATCTAGATAGAAACAAAAAGGTTGTGAGGCATGAAAAAATAAATTGCTTTTTAAATACATTACTGGAATGCCAGTCAAAACATTAGCGGACTGGAGTTCCGCTGTGGCGACCCCTAACCAGGATAAGCCGAAAGACACAACAACAACTGGAATGCCAGTCAAAATCAAGTATAAGAAAAACAGGCAGCACTCACCTCAAACCACTTCTGCTTGCACTGCAGTTCTAATTGTAGCTTATATTCAGCTTTATAAAAGTACCAAGTAAAATGCTGAATGTAACAATCTCTGTGATACTCCCACTTGTAAAAATGTTTCTTATCCAAAAAAGACCTGTTGCCTGACAACAACTGTCTACTTGTTTCACGGGGAAAACATGATCAAAGTAAAAAATGAAAAGCAAACAAACAAGCTCAAGATACATTGTTACAGGATTACTGTACAGGTAATGGACCACACATGGTAGATTGGCATTCTGTTTAGTTTACAGGTAAAGCCTGCAAAGATGACTGCAAGTCTCCAACAAATGTAATGAGCTTCTTAAAATAATGTAATCCTGTCCTTTATTACAAATACTGTCATATGCATTTCAATACCCAAGGCTTATGTTATCTGTAAGTATTCTCTGCATGGCAGCAACGAAAAGGCTTTCAATGTTGGCAATTCTTTAACAGTATGCTTATTAAAGCTTGCGTGCATCTTACAATCTCAGACAAGCTTACCTGATGGTCATTAAAGCATTGCTACTTAACACAGAGCAACAGGCACTTCCTGAATAATAATAAGCATAAAACAACAGTATAAAAATATGACAGAAACCAGAACATTCTGCAAAATCAAGGACAGATGAAAAGCCACTGTAGTACTTGTGTCTACCTTGGATGGGGGATACTCTGCACACTTACACTGCATAACTGCTCCTTGCCTTGCTTGGACACATCCAGAGTCACTACATGGGGGAGTGGGAGTGCAACAAGTATGTCACAATTTGAAATGTCTCTGGTTGACTGTGATGGCCCTGACACATTTGTCATACCAGTCACCCTCAGAGCAAGAAATCTGGACAAAGCCATACATAGAAGTGAGACAAAGGCCCAAAAATAAGGACAATTTTTAAATATTGCTCTTATAAACTTAGAAAGATAATAGAATAGTAGGTCTTGCATTAGTATGAATTTTCTGAAGGGTATGAAATCTGAAACTGAAATGTCTGTCATTATTTTCTAACTTCAGTCTTTAATGATTTGCCACTAATTTGCCAGAAAACTACAATTCTATGAACAAATGGACCAAAAATGTGATGCAAAAATATAAAATAGCCACACAATACAGCTGGGAACCTATCAAAGAAGGGAGACTTTTTTAATTTTAGTAATGCTAACTTGAGCAGCTGACAAAATAAAAGAATCTACATGCATTTCTGAAATAAACATAATCTATAACTCTGATTATTACAGTTATTTATTAATTGTAAACCCTCCATGTTTTCTTCCAAAATTGCCATTTTGTGGAGGGATTATTAGGGGAAGAGTAACATTTTGAGCCAAAATCTGGGACAGTGGAGAGGTTTGGATATGCCTAATTGTATAAAGTGATGTATTTGCATGTACCTCTCAACCTGTTAATGCAGGAAATCTGGACGAGACCAAATATATTGGGGGAACATACAAACAGTACTAATAATTGCTTTTTTATAAACTGAGACAGTTGATAGAATAACAGGTCTTGCTTTAGCATGCATTTTTCTGAAGGTTATGAAGTCTGAAACTCAATGTCTGTCATTGTTTAGTGACTTAATTCCTAAATGATTTGCCAGAAAACCACACATTTTATGAGGAACAAACCAAAAATAAGTGGCAAAAATCTATTCATTCTGTGAAAATCTGGACAGTTGAGAGGTATAGTTCAGTTTGGGCTGTCTTTGAGTTTGCTGCCCTTCCCCCTCACAACATCATGGTCAAATGGAGCCTCCCCCTGCTGCCATTCCAGTGTCCCATTACTTGGCTATTTCACCCCATTTACCATAAACACTAATGTGCATACTGCTTTACTTCTACGATGATTTCGACTTCATTTGAAAGTTTTATTTTGCATTTTACAGCACAAACACTAAGACATTTGCTAAACAAAGCAATGCAGTCTCACAATAAAAACAGACTTAGCATTAAAACTTATCTGCGCTTGAAACTCACATTCATTAAAACAGCATTGAAACCCACATTCAAAGAAAATACATTTGGTTAGTGGCAGATAAAGATTAACTCTGAGCTATTTTCAAATGATTGGCCCCTTGCACACAAAACATACATGTGCTCTGTGATACAACTTCCTGATTGTATTAAATTATAGTCCTTGTATAATACAGTACAGTTGTTAGAGGGTGTTTTAAATGTATTGTTTTGAAAATTTTTCCAGTAAACAATGATACAAAATGCATGCATCATTAATGACAAAACTCCCCAATTGAAAACATTTCCATCATAAAAGTCTACTCAAACTTCTACAGTCCACCACTATCAGTAAATATGCACAATCTCTGCAGAAGTAAATGTCATCTAAATAATTCCACATTAAAAAGATCTGTAACTAATGAAGAAGTTGCTGCTAGCAAACAACTTTATATTTCTTTGTTTCATCTACAAATAAAGTGCCTGCTGCCCTTGAGGAATAAATTACCTAGGTTCGATTCTCAACTAGAGCGTCTTCTGTGTGGAGACAGGCATGAATGGGCATTCCTTCATTGAAGGTTGTGCATCAGGGCTGGCAACTCGGCATGTAAAAATCAACTGCCAATCATTAGCGGACCGGAGTTCTGCTGTGGCGACCCCTAACTGGGAAAAAGCCGAAAGACGCAACAACAACATTAAAAAATAAGCTAGTAATATTGCAATAGGGAATGGATGGCAAATAATGGACAGGTTACTAGGTATATTCACCAAAGAGGACATTCTCAAGACGGCAGCATCCACCCCATTTACAACACAGTACAATATCAGCAATTCATCTACATACTGTGGGAGTAGAGCCCACAGCCTTCTGCATCAAAAGCAAGTACACTACATGTTGTGCTATTAACAATGCAAGCAGACTCAGCATAAGTAGCACTAAACTTCTCTTCCCCTGCAGCTCTCAGCTCCTTGTAATATCTACTCAACACTCAGCTGTATCTCTCAACTTTGCAGTACAAGAAATCTGGTAAAAGCCAAAATGTTTTGGGGAGGGACAAAAGCCCAATAAACAGGGGCACATTTTAAACATTGCTTGTATAATCTCAGAAAGTTGCTAAAATAAAATGCTGTGTTACCACCATACATTTCACTGCCAAGTCCTTGAACCCAGGACCCTGTGCAAAACAGTCAGAGCAACATACCACAAAACCAAATCAGCTGTTTTGTGAAAGAGAGGAAGACTGAAACTTAAATGGCTACCATTTAGTGAATTCAGTTCTCACCATAGCTGTCAGCCTCTTAGCACAAAACACCTGGACAAAGGCAGTAATGGGGAATACAGCCCTCAAACATATTCAGTGAATTCAGTTCTCACCATAGCACAGAAAACCTGGACGAAGCCAATAATGGGGTAATACAGTCCCAAAAAATAGGGACACATTTCAAATATTCATCTTATAAACTTACAAAATTGCTAGAATAAAAGGTTTTGTGTTATTATGTACTTTCTGAAGAATATGAAGTCTGAAATTTAAATGCCTGTCAATTTAATTTATTTAACCTTGGTTAACCAGGAAAGTCTGACTTGGAACAAAAGCCAATTTTCAGCAGAGGCCCGGGAAGAAATACTGCAGACACATGTCTTTGTAACATGGGAGGACAGCAGAGCAAACCCAGACAAACACATGGAGGACATGTAGACTCCACACAGAAGGCACTCCAGCCAAAAATCAAACCAGAGAACCTCTAGCTGTGAGGCAACAATGCTATCACTGCACCATCAACTACTTAAGGAGTTAAACATTCAGAAACCACAGATTTTACGAGGAACAGAACAGAACAAAATATGAGGCAAAATTTGCAAAAGTTTCACAAATGGTGGTGTGTAGGCAATTCAGGCTCTTGTTACCTGCACCCGAAGTACAGGGTTATTCTCTAACCACCACCAAGTTCTCTCTAGCCACCAGTATAAATCAATTGGGGCATTACACACACACACACACACACACACACACACCTCCGTACCTGCAGTAACATTTACAGCTCTGTACCACATAACAATACAATCCACAGCTTGCTTCTTCATTCTGTGTCTGCACAGCTCCGTACCACATAAAGATACAATCCGCAGCTTGCTTCTTCATATACCACTACATAAAGATAAAATGCACAGCTTGCTTCTTCATCCTGAGTCTGCATTTGTGCTGGAATGCATACTTTGGGTTTCCTGGCTCTTTGTTCCTACTTGTGAATTAAAGACTGCTGACTCTGCAGTCTGATCCCCTTCCAGTCTATGCAGTTAGCACCGCATAGACTTCTGGGGAATCAGCAGTCTGCTGCTATATTCCTGAATCCAGACTGGTAAGGCAGCAGTCTGGATTCACTTTCTATGTGCAGTTAGGAGGATTTATACGACTGTATCATTGTAATTCACAGCTGGAGGGCTGTAGTTCTGCAGTCCGATATCACGAGCCGCCACTAGTATTAATTCTGATTTCTGCACTAATATTGAAAACACTTTATCTGAAATTTTTGTTATTGATTGAGTTTCTGAATTCAGAAATGTTCATGTACAAGTGTCTACTGTAGCTCCCTGGACAGTAGCAGTTTACTTGACTATGAATTCAAGTGTGTATATTTTTTCAGGAAAAATAATACTTTCACCAGTGGTTCATTGCAGAATATGAATTAGGTCTTACTTGATCATATATTTCATTTGTAGTTTTCCTTCATTTTTTTACATTTTGTAATGTGGCAGCCCGTGTTTTAATGTGGCTGTTTATTAAAAAATCATTAAGATGATGATTTCATATCAAGCTTCACCCTGCAGTTTTAACTCCCACAGTCTCTTGCTACCTACCATGTGACTATGTGCAAGTTAGGAAATCCAGACAGTGCTCTCAGATTACCCCTGGAAACGCACTTTTCCTTAATACATTCTGTTGTTTAGTTAAGTTCATCTTCATAACCTCTGTACATCAGACGTGGCTATCATCACTGCTTCATTAAGTTTGTATATATTCATATTCTGTATGTCAGTAATACTTTCTATCTTTCTTTGCCTTTGCTGCCGCCTCCTCCTCTAGTTTTTAATGTTTTCATACATCAGTTCTTTCTCCAATGAATCCTGCCTTCACATTTTGCATATAAAGTACTTGACTTTTAACTTTATTGGTAGAACTTCCAGTGGGCAATCTGAATTTATTTCCAGATGTAGTGAGAAGTTTGATGATCTTGCAATCTACAGAGTTATTAAAGCTGTTACTGAGAGCCACAGTTCAAAAGTATTGATTTTCTGGCTTGTAACCTTCCTTGCAGTCCAGCTTTTACAGTCATATGCTAATACTGCAAAAGACATAGCTTTTTAATAATACACAGCTTTGCTTGAGAATGTGATGGCTCTTAAGCTCTTTAATGCATTATCCAAATGTTGGCATAGCTTTCCTTCAAATAAGCAAGCAACTTTTAATTTCATAGCTTGCAATCACTGTTTGTAAAGATAGATATTTGAAACTGAGAAAATAACATTTTTATGGTTTCCACTTCATCTGTCATCTATCTGTGAAGATTTAATAGGACTGTATGATATAATCTTGCTTTTGTAGTACTGAGCAGCAAAAAATGGCTTTTGAGTTTTCTGAAAAGTTCTAACCTTGACCTAGAAGGGAATAACATGGAGCCATGAAACTTGCAAGTTATTCAACATATTAATCCCGAAATTCACCAGAAAAAGGCAGAATCAAGCAAAGATTGGTTAACAGCAAAAACAACAAAATCCAAAAGGAAAAAGCCAAACCAGTGAAATCAGGAAGCAATTTTAATATCCAACAACATCAAAAAGGTAAAAACATGCAAAACTTTCAAGTTAGAACAACCCTTCTTCAGTGAAATGAATAAAAAACAAACACAGCTCTTTTATATAAAACACACGATGCAGTCATCCTATCAAAATAAAACATTAATTAAGGCATTAATTTAATTAAATAAGTAACAAGAAGAAAAAAAATAAACAAAATTAAAGAAATCCCAATCCCTCAGAGCCACAAGCTCCAGGGATCTAAACCTTGTCACAATGAACAAAACATGCTGGAGGGATAGGTTCCTGACCCAGA
Source organism: Protopterus annectens (assembly GCF_019279795.1). Taxonomy (NCBI): domain Eukaryota; kingdom Metazoa; phylum Chordata; order Ceratodontiformes; family Protopteridae; genus Protopterus; species Protopterus annectens. The sequence continues at coordinate 814,678,333 of NC_056751.1, read as the reverse complement.
GACTCCCCATACTCTGGAATAGACTGCCCATACATATCAAGCAGAGTGCCTCCTTGGCCGTCTTCAAAAGGAACCTTGGCGATTGGAAGGGAGATAGGAAATTCACCTCGGGGATCACGTCAGTCACCCTGCTTGACAGGGGTCCAGGGAAGTAAATATTACAAGCTTTGGCCTTGGAGATGAAACATTTACAGGTTGCCTGTGTCCATTAGAGACATAGGTGAATTTCCTGTTCCCCATTCAGTTGTCCAGGTTTTACTTGAATTGGGTTAGGGAGGAGCTCTGATTCACATGGATGGGTGCCTGCTCCAGACACGGGTAATCTCTGGGATCCATACCTGTCTCTCCAGCAGGTCCTATTTATGTCAGAGGCAAGGTTTAAGTCTTTAGAATGGGTTATTCTGGTGCTGTTTGTTTTGTGGATATGCAGGAGGTCCATCAGAGTTGGGTCTGACAATGCCTTGTATGTCAGGCATAGATCTCCCCTCAAAAGCCTGTAGGAGACAGCATACAGGGATAGTGCCTTGGGGCCATCTGCATAGGACATTTTACTTACGCCCTGTATTCTTTTAGTGAGGAACCCCTATGGACATCCAATTGTTGGATATGCCTGGTTAGATACATACCAAAGGTGGCATTGTACTCAATGATAGGTCTGATGAATGCCGAATTCAGTGGAACAGTCACTTCCTTGGACTTAGATGCCAGACCTTTGTTTATATTTTGCGCAACATAGAAGGATTTCCTCACTACTGTAGATGCATGATAGTCAAAGGCTAGATTACTATCTGTGTATGTCCCTAATTCCCTGACTTCTGAGTCCACGCTAAGGGGTGTGTTGTTAATATGATAGTTACCAGAGGTGGATGACTTCCCGTAGGATGCTATTATGTGCACTCCTGATGGTGACATGCACAGCTCCACTAGTGTTGGGACTGCCAATGCCCCTCTGTTTCTACACATGTTCACTCCTGATGGTGTCATGCACACTTGAATAAGTGCAGAGACTGCCTTTGCCCTTATATCCCTGTACATGTGTACTCCTTTGCATGCATGTACAGGGTCTACCATCACTGGTTTGGGAAGCTCTAGCACACATTCTGCCTGAAATGGCTTCCTTTCATTGTTGCTACAAGACTTCTCTACCCTAACACTGGATTGGTAGTTAACCATTGAGGAAACAGTAACACCCTCCTGCTGCTCATTTCCTGTCCTCTCCCACAACCCATGCTACTGTTGAAGTCTGGCCCTTTGAGGGGTCCTTATCCCTCAGTATCACAAAATGGACTACTTACTGCCTACCACTTTTAAGGTTTACATTTAGTTATCACAAGAATAATGTTTTCTTTCTTGATGTTAAGCTGTTCTCTGATGCTGTAGTTAGAAATTTAGATTTGAATTGTTTAGAAAGCCTACATTAACATAATTATATTCATGACACCAGCAAACACCCACAGTATGTGAAAAAATGTGCTTAAAGCAAAAACCTTTCCATTCATATTTCTAAATTAACAACAAATGATGCACAGTTTTTGAGGTGAAGAAATTGATTGGTTTGTTATGGAAAGTGGGGCAAGTTGGGGATTTTGTAGATGGCAAATGAAGTGAGAAATACAAAGTTGACTCATCAGTAGCCTGTTTTGCAAACACAGGCCGTTGCTTTTCAGTATGTATAGCAGGCAGCAAAACAGGCAGAACATGACAAATTATACTTTGTACTTTTTCTTTTTGACTGTAATATAGATTTTGTGACAGTAACTGTAAAATATTTCTTGGACATCCTGAAGTATTATCCAAGGTAATTTAGTTTTTATAGATGAGTACAAACTTGAAACTGTTAGTGAAAAATAATGTTGTAGTAAAAGAGGCAAACTGGCAAACCTAATAGGAATGCTTGCAAAGCATAAACAGAGTCATTTCTTAATGATGGACCAATTAATATTTTAACATGCATTGGCTGTTTTTTGGTGTAACTAGACGCTATGACTATAGTAGTCGGGCAGTATATACTTTATTACATGTACCTATTGCAAAAATGAGGAAACTGCAAGGAAGCTGTAACGAGATTTATATGCTGTTTGTACAAAAAACACAAGGGAGACTGAGAAATGGCCACCACATACGGTGAAGATAGCAGGTGCACAAATTATCCACTCCTTACTCTGGGAGGTAGTGACTAAAATAATAATAATAATAGTAATAATAATAATAATAATAATAATATTAATAATCAAATCTCTACAAGCCCTGAAGTTAAAGTGAGCACATCAAGGCTGAGGGATTTCTTGTCTAGCCAGGTAATGAAATGAGGTTTGCTGCTTCTGCCCCACTCCTCCATCCCCTTTAGCCCAGAGTAATTACTGTTTGTAGTAATGTGGGTTGTATTGTCTTACAAGCAGTTTTTCTAGAACAGACAGAAGTAGTTTCTTATAGCTTTGCCAAGTTATTGGGTTCATTACATGTTAGCCAAGTGTGGGAATGCTAAATCCAGGAAAAGCCTGTGGTAAAATGGAGTGCAAAGGTCAACCAATTGGGCATGGGAGTACAGACTGCTTTCAGCAGTTTAATGCTGAAGAGCATTTGATTCCCACATTAGGCAGTGATGGATATTTGCAACAGATTTTGTCTGAGTCACATAAAATTTATTCATAAATCTCAGATTATATAGATAAACTATCAACGTACCTCTCAACTGTACCAAATTATTTGGTATTTACCGGTTTTGAGGGCAAAGTAATGGGGTGCACCATAACTCTCAATGGTACAAAATTTCCGAGTGGCCCCTTCAATTCCTGATTTTTTTTTTTTTTTAATTTACAAGTTTAAAGTTTTGGCTGACATCACCACGCATCTCCAGCTTATCCTGCAATGTCATCAATGTGCAGGGGTGTGCGTGATGACATTAGCTTCATGAGGCAGTGAACTGTTAAGTTAATTGGAATAGCAGGCAGCAGTGGTGAGCAGAGCTGTGCACATGCACAGTCATCACATAAAAAACATTATTTACAATGCAAGTTAACTTCTGCAGTTCCGACTTCAGCAGTCCACCCAGTGCCCGCTGCCCACACCTGGGTCTGTACTCTGCAGGATGAGAAAATTTACTTGCTCCGGCAGCTCAACCTCTAGGTAAGTAACAAAGAATAAAAAATGCATATGTAGTGTATGCCTAATAGAAAGTACAGCAAAGGAATCAGACATGCTTCTGCAATCTGCTGCAGGGCAGGCCGCCAGCACACCTTTATTGCTAAATTAAAAATGGTTAGCTGCACTTTCATGTGAATGATGTGATGATCAGTATTCATTAGCTGACAAGTTCTGTGCAATCCATCCCTTTTAAATGTTTTGAGACAGAGCACTAAGGAACTTTTACAGCTTCTTGTTCTGCATTGCTTTATCTGACGGACCAATATTGGCAGACATTAGAGTTATAAGCTTGCTTAAAATGAGAAGTTGTTTGTCAATGATGCTACAAATAAATTCTCTTATCCTTAATCCTAGCTGTGTTAGGAATAGCTTGTTTCAGCTACATATTGTACTTATTACTACTACATATTGTACTTACCGATTAGCCTGACAAGCCTGGTCTGCAAGGCCATGGAACGTATCATCATGGAACTCATAAACAAAGACACTGGTAAACGTCCAAACTCTGGATCCCACCCAGTTCGGGTTTGTGAAAGGTAGATCATGCCTCCTGAACCTGATCAACTTCTTTGAGTCATTCACCAAAGCCGTAGATGAGGGTAAGGTGGTTCACACAGCCTATTTTGAATTCGCCAAGGCTTTCAACACCATCCTACATTCTGGAATTATAGCTAAACTCACTAAACTAGGTATAAATCCCTACATCACAAGATGGGTTGCCAACTGGCTCTCTGACAGAACCCACACTGTAAAAGTTGCAGACTCCAAATCTGACCTCAAACCAGTGACAACTGGAGTACCACGGGGTTCCGTCCTGGGACCTTTCCTGTTTGGTATCTACTTTTCTGAAGTATAGACTAACACAGAAGGCCTCTGGCTAATGAAGTTTACAGATGACTGCAAACTAGGAGCCATAGTCAAGTCCCCAAATGATGTAGACATCCTACAGAAGGGCCTCGCTAAGACAGATGCCTGGTGTCAGAGCCATGGCCTCAAGCTCAATGCCAAAAAGTGCAGTGTCATCCCCTTTGGTAAAAACTCTGTACCCATGAACTACCACATAGGCAGCAGTCTACTTAACACTGAATGTGTGATAAGACACCCTGGGACCCAGGTAGACAGTAGTCTCTCCTTTGATAGTCACATCGCCACAGTAGTCAGGTAGTCCTTCTACGTGGCACACCTCATCGTAAAAGGGTTCTCATCCAGGAAAAAAAGAGGTCATTGTTTCCCTCTGCGCGACACTCATTAGACCCATTATAGAGTACAACGCCCCTTTTGGAATGTATCTCACAAGACATCTGCAGCAGCTGGAAAGGCCACAGAAGTACCTCACAAAGGAATTAGTGGCCTCAAGCAAATGCCCTACACTGACCACCTCAAAAAAACTCCAGCTTTACTCCGTAGCATATCGCCTACTCTGAGGTGATCTCTGCCTAACATATAATGCTATGTCAAACCCAAAGTTGTTGGACATGCTACACCTAAAGAAATCTCAATCCCTGTGAGCTACACACTCTAGGGATCTAAACCTTATCACCACAATAAACAAGACATGCTGGAGGGATAGATTCCTGTCCCAGAGACTTCCCATACTCTGGAACAGGCTACTCATCTATGTCAAGCAAAGTTCTTCATTAGCACTCTTCAAGAAAAATCTTGATGAGTGAATGGGAAATAGGAAATACACCCCGAGGATCACTTCTGTGTCTCTGCTCGACATTGGCACAGGAAAATAACTTTCTTGGGTGGCATAAGCCAGGGAACCTTGTTGGCTAGGCTTACGTAGGCCCTTGTGCTTGATAGCCTAGTACCTACCTATGAACCTATTTTACTGCCTGCACTTTAACAAAGTCATTTTTGTGTTTAAATTACCTGTTTAGCTGTTGTAGGCTACAGACTCATGTGATAGCCATTTCTGTGCATTTAAAGTGTTTTTTTGATTGTATCTGCTTTATTTTCTGAAAAAAAAAATATATATATATATATATATATATATATATATATATATATATATATATATATACACACACACACACACATACTTGTTTTCCCACCTTTCTAAGCTAGTATAGTCCAGTTTTCAGGTTAGTGATGACTTCAGGGCTGTGTTACACATTTCTGTGTTTGCCCATACCTTACTTGGATAGAAGGAAGTTTCTCTGCTCACCTGTGAGAGAGGGGAGTTTTGAGCAGTCTATCTGTCCCTGGAGGTGTGGTTTCTGCCCAGAAATTAGTAGTTTATTAGTCATTTTAGGCTAATTTCTCTTTCTTTCATTTCCCTGCTATAAAACACGCATTTGCGCACTGGGCAGCTCTGGATAGCTAGGGTATAACTATTCCCGGCTCCACAAAGTCTACTCTTCAAATTTTCCCATGGAACTAGACAAACTTTCAACTTAAGCACTCAAACCATTCACTTCTCAGTCTAGCACTTGCTGTAAACTCATAGCAATCACTAATCAACCTTAGCACTAGATCCCTCTATACTGTAGAAAAGGACAAGGCTCTCTATTTGACCTTCCCAGCCAGTCAGTAAAACAGTTCACTGTACTTATCCAGGCATGGTCAAAGGGCAGTTTCAGGTGTACTCTCCAGTCCATCTGGTGAATCTAAGCATTCTGTGGCAATGTTACAACTGCCTCATGTACACAGACAACCCTCTCCTCCTACCACCAAACACTAATACATGCAAGAGATGCAATTATACATCCAAACTGGAGACTAAGCTCTCTCAACCCAAGACTGGACCAGGCAGTCAAGAGGAGCAGGGAACTACTTGCATCCCACCACCAGTCTCACACAGACCTATGAAACCAGCACCGGCAAAAAACACATATAAATACACGAAAACATACTCAGAGGCTCTAAATAAAAATCTGCAAAAGCAACAGAGACCTTCAAAGCAGACACCCAAGCAACCTCCACCCCCCAACACAAACCATGAAACGCATACTTCACAAAACCAGTGTGCCATGCATTCACAGTCCTTAAGGCAAAATAACATACCCAACACACTAGTAATAGGTGACTCTATAGTCAGGCACACTGACATCCCACTCACTAGGTTGAATAAGGAGAAGGTTTCTGTTAGCTGCCTGTTGGGTGCCAGGATCCACCACATAACACAAGCACTCGGGTCACTCCAGAACAAGTACAAATGCAACTCTGTCATTGTCCATATTGGTGTGAATGACCTGAGTCGTACCTCCCTGGACTACATGAAAAGAGACATGGAAGAGCTCTCTGATCACGTAGCTTAGGCCGGTATGACCCTGACCTTGAATAGCATCCTGCCCTCACCAAGAATGATACCACAGTACAAAGAAAAAAATTATCAATTTCAACAATTGGCTAAGCTTCTGGTGTCATTCAAAGGGGATCCAGTGTCTGTCAGCCTGGGATGACATGCTCAACAAGCCATGCTGCTTCACTAGAGACGGCTTGCACCTGTCACCCTTAGGCTTTCGAATACTGGCCAAGGCTCTTACCACCCCCATAGTGCCTTTTTTAGGCAAGGCTCAAAAGACAAACCCACTGCTGTAAATAGCCCAAGTACCAAAAAACTGAGGGTAATGCTGCTCAATGCCAGCAGTTTAAACCTCAAAATGCATGCACTCGAAGCACTCCTCAGTATGGAAAAAATCAATATATGTGCAGTAACAGAAATCTGGTTTAAGCCTCCAGGGAGCACTCCAGCACTACCAGGCTACAACTCATACCATACATTTCGGCCACAAAACCCAGACCGAAATACAAAAGGTGGGGGCGTATCCATATTCATCAAGGATACCCACACCTCCAGGTTAGTTGCACAGCACGATGCTTCAGAGATCATCCACGTGCAACTAACAATGGGCAAAACTGCAATTCAAATTGTAGCTTGCTACAGATCACCCACCATGTCCCAGGACCCCCATTCCACATTTCCGGAAACACTTTGAAACATAAAGGTCCTACCAAATACCCTGATATTGGGTGATTTTAATTACCCAAACATTAACTGGGAGAACTACTCAAGTACTAACTCCCTTGCCCAACATTTCCTGGAATTTGTAAACTCAAATGCCCTGCATCAACTGGTCAACACCCCCACCAGAGGTAACAACGTATTGGACCTGGTCATCACCAAAATGGGCGACCAGCATTCCACATCAGAGGTCAACTCCTCGCTGGTTAGATCTGACCATAAACTAATCACTTTGGATATCCACACCCCCCCCCCTCCCGGTCAAAGAAACCACCATGAAAAACTTTTCAAAAGCAAAAGGATAATGCTGCCCAAGCTGCAAAATCCTTTACTTATGCACTCTACAGGCACCTACAAGAATGCATGGATCATACTATCCCAAGCAAAACCAAGACTCACTACTCCAAGGAAAGGAAACCAGTCTGGTGGACCCCTGCCATAAACAAGCTATACATTAGAAGGAGGAAACTAGTACAGAAAAGAGTAAAATCCCAAGAAGGTAAGACATTCCTGATCAGTATAAGGAAGAAACTAAGATCCCTCATAAAATCATCCAAGGCTACCTTTGAAAGAAAACTTGCCAAGGACTCCAAAGATAGCCACAAGGCATCCTTTAGCTATGCCAAGAATCTATGTGGCAATTCTCAGATCTGCTCAGAGTTAGTGCAGAATGGCACAAAATACACTGAACCGACCGATATTGCCAATATCCTGGCAGACAGGTTCAGTGCAAACTTCACTCCCCTCTCACCCCCAAAAGGGCCCATAACCAGACCAGAAGAATGTAGTGCCCCTGAAATCACAGACACTCAGGTTAAAACAGTGCTGTCCAAAGCCAAAAACACAGCATCAGTGGGACTGGATGGTGCCCCAGGCTGTGTCCTACATGAGCTCAAAGATGAACTAATCCCTCACCTAAACACACTGTTCAAACTCAGCCTCTGCACAGGCGATGTGCCCATAGAGTGGCGTACAGCAATAGTTATTCCACTCCACAAAGGTGGAGCCACAACAGACCCCAGGAACTATTGCCCTATAAGCCTGACTAGCTTGGTCTGCAAGACTGTGGAGCACATCATCATGAATCTCATTAACAGAGACATTGGGAACCTTCAAATACTGGACCCTACCCAGTTCAGCTTTGTTAAGGGCAGATCATGCCTCCTAAACCTAGTGGACTTCTTTGAGACAGTTACCAAGGCTATAGATGAAGGAAAAGTGGTCCACACAGCCTACCTAGACCTCACAAAGGCCTTTGACACCATTCCCCATTCTGGTATTATAGACAAGTTCACCAGCCTTAACATAAACCCGTACATCACGAGATGGGTTGCCAACTGCCTCACGGACAGAACCCAAATGGTAAGTGTTGCAGGAGCTAGGTCTGACTCTAAACTGATTACAAGTGGCATTCCCCAGGGCTCAGTCCTAGGACCCCTTCTGTTCGCATATACTTCTCAGAGGTACAGGCAAGCACAGGAGGTATATGGCTGACTAAGTTCGCAGACGACTGCAAACTAGGGGCTACAATTGACTCTCCAGCTGACACAGACATACTCCAAAAGGGTCTCACTGAGACAGATACCTGGTGTCAAAACCATGGCCTCAAGCTAAATGTCAAAAAGTTCATAGTCATCACCTTTGGAAAAAACAAAATATCCCCAAACTACCACATAGGTGATAGCCCCCTAAATAATGAAGACGTAATAAGGGATCTGGGGACCCAAGTAGATAGTAATCTCTCCTTTGATAATCACATTGCCAAAGTGGTTAGAAAATCCTTCTATGTGGCCCACCTAATCACAAAATGGTTTGCATCCAGATCAGAAGAGATCATTGTGCCCCTCTTCACATCACTCATCAGACCCATCATAGAGTACAACACCCCATTTGGGATGTACCTTACAATATATCTGCAACAGCTGGAAAGACCACAGAAGTGCCTCACCAAGAGGATCAGTGGCCTCAAACAGATGGTCTATGCAGCTTGACTGAAGAAACTCCAGCTGTACTTGGTTGCATACCGCCTACTCAGAGGTGATATATGCCTGACATACAAGGCCATGTCTAACCCAGAATTGATGGACATGCTCTACCTAAAGAAAGCCATATCCCCTCGAGCCACACGCTCTAGGGATCTAAACCTCACCACAATAAATAGGATGTGCTGGAGGGATCGATTCCTGTCCCAGAGATTTCCCATGCTCTGGAACAAGATTCCAGTCTACATTAGGCAGAGCTCCTTGCTAACCCTCTTCAAGAGAAACCTTGACGAGTGGATGGGAAATAGAAAGTTTAACCCGGGGATCAGTTCAGTGGCTCTGCTGGACAGAGGCACAGAGAACTTATCTAAGGGGGTGGCGAAAGCCAACACAATTCTGGCTAGGCTTATAAATGCCTTTGGGCAAATAGCCTAGTACCTACCTATGAACCTATAAAGTAAATATTTTTCAAACCATTCCTGGTGGCTGATAACGTACGTTATATAATATTTTGCATGCCTTGAGTCTCGACTGCTATGATTTAGGCACATATACTATATTGATATGAGTTTGGCCATCCCGACATCAGATTTAACCTTACTTGCTGCTGGACTCTGCTGTAAATGAAAGTAAGTGATTCATTTTTGTAGCTTGAGCATGCCATCAGTTCAAACCTTTTCCTTAAAACAGGAGCTGAAAATTAAATGTCTGTATGGGCGATCCACATGTTGGATAATTCAGACAACATGCTGATGAGAAGTTTCCTAAAAGGAAGATGTGCCTGTGTGTGATCATTATTACTTTAATTTGCATGATTTTTTTACTCTGATGCTTACAATGTCTGTCTCTTGGGATTGTGTGGTCTGATTACAAAAGTGACACAAAGAGAATGTATCTCTATCTTCCGTCATGTATACCTTCTCTATACTCCACCTAACTCTACCACATCCTATCCTTCCCCGTTCTCCTTTCTCTTTAATTTCCTACTCTTCATCTTTCGTCACTATAAATATTATATACTACCTACCTCCCTGATATCTTAATGCTTAATGGGCCATAAACCTATAACCCTGGCATGCTATACAAACTGTTTTGTATCTCTCATAAAATTGTTTGTATTAACTCTGCTGATTTTATATTTGTAATACCCTGTATTAGTCTTGATGTGATTGTAGATGATATTGCTTTTGTATGTATGTATATGTATGTACATGGAGCTTTTAAACCCAGGCCTCCATTGAAAAAGGGCTCACTCTGGCCCGATGGACTTTCCCGGTTAACAAACTGCAAATAAATAACTAATTAATAAATAAACATGTCTTCACTGCAGAACGTGGTGGTGTTTATGTGCTTGCTGTGTGTGATGGACCTTGTCTAATGTGAATCTAGTGTTGTTGTCATGTTGGTGCTAATCTTTGTTGTTATACTATAAACAAATTAAGACTGTGACACCCCCTCCCCCACTTCATATTGCTTATTATGTGTTATCTGATTGCCAGTACAGAAGCATTTTTGCTTTGCAGTTTATTATTTATGATGGAAAGGAAACAGCATACAGAATTTGGTTCTTGCTATAAAAGGTTAAAAATGTCATAGTTTTTGGTAATGCTGTCAGAAGTGATGTCACCAAGCCAGTGCATTGCTTTCACGAGCACTTCATAGGTTGGTACTAGGCTATCAGCTCTAGGGCCTGTACAAGCCTAGCCATTACAATTCCCTGGCTATTTCTTCCCACACTATTTACTTCCCTGGACCCCAAGCTGTAATGCCCCCACATACACTTTGGCTAAAATGTAACTTTTTTTGTTTGTTGGGAGATTTTATTGTCATTGTAATGTGACTGGACTACAGATTTTTGAATGAGATAACGATGTTAATTTTAAATGTATCATTTTATTGAAAGAATTGTCTGATGAATTCCTGTTTTAATGTTGTAACAAAGAGTTAGAAGGTTAGACTGAAAAACCAATCAGAAGAAACTAAATGAAAACTCCAACCAAGCTAGAACTTCCAATGAGTGACCTCCCAAACCTCCTGTGACAGAGGCACATGGGATATATGCAAACGACCCCTATGAACATCATGACCTCATCAGCATAGCATAAGAAGAGTGTTTGACTAAGCTATGCTGACGAGGTCATAACAAGGCCAAAATATGCATATCCATAGCTAGTGGGTTTTGGCTTTATTGGCCTGAAATTGTCCATTAAAACGACTTCAAATGTAAAAGTCATGGGCAATCAGAATCGCCATATAGCTGAAACTCCTGATGTTCTTAGGGGTTGTTTGCATATATCCCATGTGCCTCTGTCACAGGAGGTTTGGGAGGTCACTCATTGGAAGTTCTAGCTTGGCTGAAGTTTTCATTTAGTTTTTTCTGATTGTTTTTTCAGTGTGACCTTCTAAATCTTTGTTTTAATTTGTTGTTTGGAATATTTTGCAGTCACCCTAATGATAATGGATATCAGCTGGGTATAACAACCCTGTGTTTCTTATGCTTAGTCAAACACTCTGCTTATGCTATGCTGAGGAAGTCATAACAAGGCTGAAATATGTAGGATAAAGGTGCTAAGCATTAAATAGTTTGTTGATAACTTCGACTATGACTTTTGTTTGATATCTCTTTATCTATGTGCGTGTCTGCATGTGTTTTTATGTATATATATGTGTATACATATATCTGCCTATATCTATGTATATGTATGCATGTATTATATATATATATATGGGTCTACTTCATATGATCGACAGTTCATATGACTGACATTCATTTGGTCGACAGTACATTTGACTGACAGAAATGTATAGGTGGGGGGCTTCGCCCCCCACACCCCCCGATGTGGGGGGCTGTGCCCCCCACACCCCCCCAACTATATATAACAACTCCACGGTCGCACAACAGTGGGGAGGGGGGCAAATCCCAGGTTTTTGCCTTGACTACTTTTTGTCAGTCAAATGAACTGTCGACCAAATGAATGTCAGTCATATGAACTGTCGATCATCTAAGATAGACCCATATATATATATATATATATATATATATATATATATACACACACACACACACACACACACACACACACATCTGTGTGCATGTGTTTAGTGTCTGTTCTTCAGTTTGTATTTGAATGTAGGTAACCCAGAATTCCATTGGAGTGTGCAAATTTAAGTTAATCAGCGTACAGATTTTTGGTCAGTTGTACCTACTTTTTATGGGTCTTTGTCCAGATTTTTGATGTTTCCAGGCTTAGAGGTGGGACTTTCAACTAAGATCAAGAGCAGACATGTAGGGGGCTTTATCCACCCATTCGGATCATTTATTACAAGTAGATGAGATCCTAGCAGATTTAACTGTGAGTGGCAAGGTCAAACAGTCATCACATGGAAAGTTGATAGGTAGATGATGAGGAGTGAAGCAGGGGGAAGAACCTTCATTTTACTGGTATACTGTTTGATTCTCTACTGAAGTGCCTTCTGCGTGGAGTCTGCATGTCCTCCCCGCGGTCGAGTGGCCTCCGAAAGACATGTGTGAATGGGCGTACCTTCGCTGAAGGTTGGGTGTCGGGCTGGCAACTCGGCACCTTAAAAATCAACTGCCAATCATTAGCTGACCGGAGTTCCGCTATGGCGAACCCTAACCGGAAAAGCTGAAAAGACAAACAACCGAGAAACATGGAAATCATTATGTGGGTTTTTAGCCACAAATTCACATAGTGGTCAGATGTTGCTGTTGTAAGATGAAGACTGAGTAGGCTTATAGAATTTTCACCCCTAAGAATGTGAGACCAACATTTCCTTGACACATTTTAATGTGTTTTGAATCATTCGGCTCTAAAGAAAGGATTTTGATGTTGTGCCGGAGAATTGGCAAAATAATAAAGATCAGTGATTCTAGGATCATGTGTCCTTGATTTTTTTCACTGAAACAAGATGGAAAACATTAGCTTTTTACCCTAGTGTTAGGGTGTGTAGATAAAATGGCTGCCATATTAGATGAGTGCACCCAGTGCAACTGTGGGTCTTTCTATCAAGAGAACCTGCAATGTTCAGAACCATGGAAGAGGTGGAAAGAAGGATTATGCAACTAGTAGAGGGATCTGCTACTTAAATGGATTGGCCAGATGCAGAGGTAAGGTAAGGGTGAATTATGCAGTGTAATGTACAAGGTCATTCAGAGGAACTCAGACCATACCTTATGTTTAATAAAGTGGTTAATGCTTACCTGGGAGAGCCCTCCCAGCAGCTGTCCATACCCAAGGATAAGTGGGTCTGCAAGTACTGTGAGCTTTGTAGTTACCCTGAGAATATGGCTTATTTACATGTTTAAGACTACTCAGAAGGACTGTGAAAGAGGTTGTATCTGTGCCAGTTTATTATTATGACTTAATTCCTGTTAAGAAGCTTGAGATGCATTTTTAGTTTTTTTTTTTTTGCCCCCCACATCATTTTATAGCATACCCCAGTGCCCTACATCCATCTCTAGGTCTGCTAACCATTCCTTACAGGCCCTAGACTAGTTCTCCATTTTGAGAGTGTAAGGGATGGGGGAATAATTCCGTCAACTTTCAGTTGGGGGGGTTATCTTTTTTTAATGGCCTACACCATTACTCCCCTTGTGATAACATAGATACATCTGAGGGGCAGGCCTGCAATAGGGTCATAAAGCATGTCATCCCTACCTACGTGACATCTCAGGCCAGTCCATCCCCAATCCCTACCAGGGACTGCCTCAATGAAAGCCCACACAATTGCCCTCATCCCTTGGATGGGCATGCCCAACCTTCTTATGCCAGCACTTCAGCAACCCAAACTATTAACTGAATCCAGGTTACCTGTGCCACAGTCAAGGCTAAAGCCTCAATGCTTGCTTACAAAGCTTGAGATGAAGGTGGTGTCATGAGGTCTGGAATTTTGTGCATTAGCTTTGAAAGACCAATATAGCTGCGGTGGTGCAGCGGTAGCATTGTTGCCTCACAGCAAGAGGTTCTCCCGTTTGATTCTCGGCTGGAGTGTGGGGAGTGCCTTCTGTGTGGAGTCTGCATGTCCTCCCCATGATTGGATGGGTGTTCAAAAGACATGCGTAAATGGGTGTGCCTTCGTTGAAGGTTGGACATCGAGCTGGCACCTCGGCATTCGTTAAAATCTACTGCCAATCATTAGCAGACCGGAGTTCCGCTGTGGCGACCCCTAACCGGGAAAAGCCGAAAGACAAACAAGCTTTGAAAGACCAATGTTTTTCCTCTGAAACCACTCAAATGTTACCATTATAGGGAAAAGTGTGCTTTGATATGGCTTGAACACTTAAATGCTATGTGCACTTATATAGATGAATCTTATATTTATTTTTACTGTATTGTTGTATTAAATGTGTTTATGCCTCAGTATTGGCTAGATCATGGCATTTATCAGTAATAAATAATATTAAGAACAGAGGCCAACATCAATGTTTGCTGTTTGAGCACCTTTTGGTTAGGCAGTAACTGTGGTATTTCAGATTGGGTTTTACTGTGAAAATACATTTAGTATTCTTTCTGGCATTTTTTTACCCTATCAGAGACTTATTTAATTTGTGATTTTTATAAAAATAGTAAAATGAGATGTAAATGGGCTTGCCTGCCACATTAAGTGGAAAAAGGTGTTAAGTTGTCTGAGGAAATTTTAACTAGATATAGTTTCCTAAAATCAGAAATAAAGCTGAAACCAAGGTAAACACCACTAATAAAACAAATCCTGGTAAACTGCTCCAAATCAGAGAACACCCTAAAAAAAGGCACCAGCATAGACAGCAGTATTTCTTAAGTTTTATTCCGCAGAATTGAAAACTTTCATCATACTGGAAGACTTCATCAGAATAAAAATGCTCAGTTTTCCATTAGATTTACACTAGTCATTACACAAGAACATTTATTGGCCAAAAACCTATACAAAATTCAAACTAGCCTTGTTAAAGTTAATACAGAATTCACAGCAAAATAGTTAAAAATCATATGTTTAAAAAAAAAAAAACATACAAACCATATTTTTCACACTTTACACTTATTCCTAAACCATTAAACAAAATTTATATATATAAACTTATACATTTTCTATCACAATTTAGCATCCCCCATTTTTAATACACGGCCCAGTGAATGTTGCCCATTTAGCCCTGGGGGTGTCCCTGTGTTTAATCGCAGTTGTCATAACAATTCATGGTACTCTAATAAAGTTTTCCATTGTCCACCCCTCTGGTTTGGTTCAACTTGCTATAACATTTATAATGAAAATCACCCATTTGGACAGTCTTTCAAATGCTTATAAAGTGCATTAGTTTCCATACAGTAGGAAATTTCACAATGATGTTCATAGACCCGAGTTTTTAATTGTCTCTTGATTTACCTCGCATAGCAGACTGAAGACACTTGACAGAAAGCTAAGTAAACTACCCCTTTGGATATACAATAAAAATAGTTCTTAGCTGTTGACAGGTTCTGTGTAGTACTTCAGTGATTTTTTTTGTAAATGGGCCATGTGTTTACATCAGTTGCACATCACACACTTATAAGTCCTCATTTTCCTAAGTGGGCTTTTACCATTCTGTTTCTTAGAAATCCCTTCAAGTAGATTTTTTATATCAGGCCCTCTTTTATACCCAAGGGGGGGGGGGCTGGAGAAAACTTCAAGTATGTTGGGCATTGTAGAACAAATATGCCACCGTTTCTGTATAATTCTTTGAATTTCTTTGGTGTCAGAGCAATACTTAAAATCAGGGTCTTTGTAAAGTCATCGTTTGAGCTTAAATGCCTTTCTTTTTCTTCTTCTTTTATTTGGGCAGGCAGGTAACCAAAATTCTCTAAAGTGTTGATATCTTTCTCATTAGGTAAAGGTGGACTGGCCTACCCAATTATGACATTTATAGCCGAGATACAGAATTGTCAGTCCTCTATAAACTTAAGAATAAGAACTATGTTTTAATTTGGAAGAGAATGTTTCTGCAGGACAGAGGTGGCTAGATAGGCCTTTGGCTGAAAGTTAATTTATTATGAGGAGGGCACCTTGTACTTTGTGGATGTTAATATCTAGGTTATTTTACTTATGGATACATTGAAACAGGGCAGACTGGGGGGAGTCGGGGTCAAAACTGGCTCTGAATCCCCTGGTACCTTTCTTAAAGGAATGTAGGTATCAACTGATGTGATGGTCTCCCTACAGCAGTGAGTTATGTTTTGAGGAATGTTTATTCGAGGATCAAGTGTTTATTTCAAGAGCAGAGTTTCAGGTCACTTTTAGACAATCAAATCTGGACACTTTTTTTGGTATGGGGTGTTGAAAAATCAGACTAGATGTCTAAAGTATGTTGGATCCCCAGGTAATCAACCCCCTGAGCAAGTGACATTGATTCTGGAAGCAAGGTCGCAGGTAGAAAGTTAATTGCAGGAGTATTCTTAGTTCTTAGAGTCAAAAGTATGAGCCTGACAAATAAATATTGCATTGGCTTGGAAGCAGATTTAGCAAGTCAGATCCATTTGGAAAATTGGGCTGAAGTACTGGATTTAGTTAAGTGTGATATTAAGTCTTGTGGGTACAGGTTTTATAGCTAGAAATGCCTTTTCATATTCTTTTATACACCTGTGGGACTTGTAAGGGTTTTTCCATGGGTACCTTCCACATCTTGGAAACGTGAGACAGGTTTCGGTGATTGGATACTTCTTTTGGGCTAGTCTGAAACTCTCTAGTTTTATGAAAGTACTGCCATGTTTGGTGCATATGATTTGGGGTAAGGGAGTACAGAAAACTCTTGAGTTATATGTTCTTGGAATTAAATTTGAGGGTAAACACTGAAGTTGGAAAATCCTTGCTGTGTATTTTATTATTGTTGTTATTAGCTAAAATGTTTTCATGAAAAGCTGGAAGTCAGTAGAACTCCACAGAATATCTATTTTAGTTCATTGTTGAATGGTTTCTTTAATTTAGATATAAAGATGACTTCTGGCAGAACATTAAAGGGAATTCAATCTGACTGGAATCCTTGGGTGCTGAACCTTAGCTGTATTGCACATCTGTGTAATAAGTTTAAAGGGCTTTTGGTGTATTCTTTTGTGTTTAATCATTTTCATAATTCTTTTTTTAACACACATTTCTTTTGTCTAGTATTATATGGATGATCAAAACCTGGAACTCTGAAAGCCTATAATTTTAGAAATGTAATATTTTGAACTTTCTTTGTAGTGGGTGGTGTATCTCCATCGATAGGTCATTACCCCTACATCCCTCACTTCTAAGTATGCCTCCTCAAAAGTCACTTCACAATAGAGAATGAAGCAAAAAAAAAATCCTAATTTTTGAAGTAATTTTTTTTTTCAAAATTCTAGGCTTCATGCATGGATTATTTACAATGGATTGTGCTGTACTGAAAGCTGTTTTTTCTAGTTGAACATAAAAAAAAAAAAAAACTTGAGAGGAGACAAGACATACACTTGGAAGAATCTTTTGTTAGTCTTAACTGTGTTCAGCTAAATACAGAGAATGCAGACACAATTTATTGTTTATTTTATTTTTATTTACAGTTTGCTTGCCAGGATAGTCCATTGGGCCAAAAGAGCCCATTTTTAATGGAGTCCTGGGGAGAAAAGCTCCAACATGGTTAAAAATTAGACATTGTACCAACAAAAGATAATACATAGTTTTAAAACTTAATGTTATACAAAAAATGCAAATCTTATTACAAGACAAATATTATCCCCCCCAAAGGATCAATCACAGTACCAGTAGATTGCCAGGCACCCAGTATTACTGCTGCACAGGTTAAAACAGCCCTGTTCAAGGCCAAGAATACAGCTTCTATGGGACCTGACAATATCCCTTGCTGTGTTCTACATGAACTACAGAGTGAACTGGTACCTCACCTGTGTGCCCTGTTCAATCATAGCCTCACCTCAGGCTTTGTCCCTACCAAATGACGCACTGCTACATTCATCCCTCTCCACAAAGGAGGAGTGATTACAGACACTGGAAACTATCACCCCATTAGCCTGATGAGTTTGATATGCAAAGCTATGGAACGCATCATCATGGACCTAATGAACAAGGATATATGGAATCTCCAAACTCTGGAACCCACACAGTTTGGTTTTGTGAAGGGTAGATCATGCCTGCTCTACTTGGTTGACTTTTTTAAGTCAGTCACCAGAGCTGTGGAAGAAGGCAAGGTGGTTCATACAGCCTACTTTGATCTGGCCAAGGCTTTTGATACCAATTCCCACTCAGGAATCATAGAAAAACTCACTAAGTTTGGCATCAACTCCTATATCACTAGGTGGTTGTAAACTGGCTCACAGATAGAACCCACAGTGTGAAAGTAGCGGACTGCAAGTCAGACTGCCGACTAGTCATGACTGGAGTCCTACAGGGTGCGGTTCTGGGTCCTCTTCTCTTTGATATCTACTTCTCTGAAGTCCAGGCCAACATGAAGGGACTCTGGCTGACAAAGTTTGCAGATGATTGCAAGTTGGGAGCTATTATTAACTCCCCAAGTGATGTTAACATCCTACAGAATGGCCTCACTGAGACCAATGACTGGTGTCAGAACCATGGCCTTAAGCTCAATGCCAAAATTGCCGTCATCCCCTTTGGGAAAAACACAGTTCCCATGAATTATCACATTGATGGTAGTCCACTGGACACAGAAGATGTTATAAGAGATCTGGGAACACAGGTTGACAGCAACCTCTCGTTTGATTACCACATTGCCACTGTGGTCAGAAAGTCCTTCTATGTGGCACATCTCATTACTAAGGGTTTTGCATCCAGTAAGAAAGAGGTCATTGTCTCCCTCTTCTCTTCCCTCATTAGGTCAGTCATCGAGTACAATGCCCCATTTGGCATGTACCTCACTTGACACCTGCAACAACTGGAGAAGCTGCAAAAGTACCTCACAAAGAGGATCCTAGGCCTTAAACACCTGTCCTATATGGACAGACACAAATAAACTCCAACTATTCTCTGTCTCATATCGCCTACTTAGAGGTGATATCTGCTTGACTTCCAAAGTCATGTCTGACCTAGCTCCGTTAGAAATGCTACATCTAAAGAAATCCCAATCCCTCTACACCACATGCTCCAGAGACCTCAACCTCATTACCACAATTAACAGAACATGCTGGAGGGACAGGTTCATAACCCAGAGACTGCCCATGCTATGGAATAGACTTCCCATACATGTCAAGCAGAACACCTCCCTGGGCCCTCTTCAAGAGAAATCTTGATGAGTGGGTGGTAAATAGAAAATTCACCCCGGGGATAACTCCAGTGGCTCTACTCGACAGAGACACTAGGAACTAAGGTCAGGTGGCATGATGCCAAGGTAATCCTATGGCTAGGCTTGTAAAGGCTCCAGGGCCATTAACCTAGTACACACCTTCAATAATTAGTGGTTTTAAATTGCTATAAATGCAGGATTGTTTGATCAGCAGTCTGTTCTGATGAAGTCCCAGTTGGTTTAGAGGGCCAAAAGCTCTTAACCGATTTGTTTAATAAATGTTTTTTGGCATTTTAAATGCCTGGCTGTATGAGTATGGAGCTTATTGTGTGATTTACCAGGGTGATTAGTCCTATTTTATTTAGTTTTTTTGTGCCTTTTCCAGTGATTTTTTATTTGTTACACTGAGAAAGTCAGTTAACCAGACAGTGCTCCTGGACTGATTTGAAAAAGATGCTTGTGGATCAGTGGTCTATTTTGTTTAACAAATGTAAATACAAATAAGAATATGCATTAAAAAGGCAACATAAGGTAAAGCTCTCTCCAGCCAAGAATGAACTTGACATTCAAGAGGAGAAGGTAAACACTTGCACCACACCACACTTATCACATAGTCTGACTAAATCTACACCACCAAAATCCACACATAGAAATACAAAAGCATTCGCGGAGGCTCTCACTAATAATCTGCTCAAGCAACAGAGACCTCCAAAGCAGAAACACAAGCAACTTCCACCCTCCAACACAACCCAAATGACACATAGCCCAAAGACTCAGTGTGCCACTCAACCACAGCCAACAAAGCAAAACAACGTATCCAACACACTAATCATAGGTGACTCTATATTCAGGCACACTGATGTCACACTCACCAGGCTAAACAAGGAGAAGGTTACTGTCAGCTGCCTGTCAGGTGCCAGGATCCGCCACATAACCCATGCACTCAGGTCACTCCACAACAAGTACAAATATAACTCTGTCATTGTCCATGTTGGTGTGAACGACCTGAGACGTACCTCCCCGGCCTACATGAAAAGAGACATGGAAGAGCTCTCCGATCTTGTAGCCCAGGCAAGTATGACCCTAGCCCTAAGTAGCATTCTGCCATCGCACAGAATGACACCACAGTACAAGGACAAAATGATTGACTTCAACAATTGGCTGAGCTTCTGGTGTCATTCTAGGGGAATCCAGTATCTGTCTGCTTGGGATGACATGGTCGACAGGCCACGATGCTTTGCCAGAGATGGCCTGCACCTGTCACCCCTGGGATTCCGGATACTGGCTAAGGCTCATGCCGCCCCTATAGTGCCTTTTTAGGCAAGGTTAAAATGACAAATTCACCACCATAACAGGAACAGGCAAGTAAAAACTGAGGGTAATGCTACTCAATGCTAGAAGTCTAAATCTCAAAATGCACTCACTCGAGGCACTCCTTAAAATGGAGAACATTGATATCTGTGCAGTGACTGAGACCTGGTTCAAGGCTCCAGAGCACACCCCTGCACTACAAGGCTATAGCTCATACCACACTTTTCGGCCATGTAAGCTAGACCGGAACACCAAAGGCAGAGGTGTGTCCATATTCATTAAGGATATCCACACCTCCAGGCTAGTTGCTCAGCATAATGCATCTGAGGTTATCCAAGTGCATCTAACTCTGGGCAAAACTGCAATCCAAATTGTATCTTGCTATAGATCCCCCACCATGCCCCAAGATTCCCACTCCTCTTTTCTTGATGTACTGGAAAATATTAGGGCTCAACCAAACACCCTAATAATGGGTGATTTCAATTACCCCACCATTAACTGGGAAAACTACTCATGTACCAACTCCTTCACATAACGCTTTCTGGAATTCATAAACTCCAATGCCCTGGATCAACTTATGCACACCCCCACCAGGGACAGCAATATTCTAGACCTAGTCATTACCATCATGAGTGACTGGTGTTCCAAACTTGAAGTCAACTCCTCGTTGGTCCAATCTGACCATAAGCTAATCACCCTTGATATCCACATCCCGCCCCCACCCCCATTAAGGAAACCACGGTAAAAAAATTCTCCAAAGCCAACTTCATGCTTCTTAAGACAGAAGTGGTGAACTTCATGACACCCATGCAGATGGACAATACAGTTATGACTGCTGAATCCTACACAAATGCACTGTATAAGCACTTACACGAGTGCATGGATTGTGCTTTCCCAAACAGAACCAAGACGCTATCCTCCAAAAAAAGGAAGCCAATCTGTTGGCCCCCTGACATAAACAAACTGTACAACAGGAAGGAAGAAATAGTTGCAAAAGAGAGTAAAATCCCATGAGTGGAGGAGCTCCCTGGTCAGCCTCAGTAAGAAGCTGAGATCCCTTATAAGATCCTCCAAAGCTAGCTATGAAAACAAAATTGCCACTGATTCTAAGGACAACCACAAAGCATTCTATAGCTATGTCAAGAATCTCAATGGCAACACCCAGATCTGCTCTGAGTTACAGCACAACGGCATGAAAATTACAGAAGCAACTGATATTGCCAACATCCTGGCAGATAGGTTCATTGCTAACTTTACCCCCCCCCTCCCCCTAAAGGGCCCATATCTATACAGGAAGAATGCAGAGTCTCTGTAATCACAACTATGCAGGTAAAAGCTGCACTATCTAAAGCCAAAAACTCAACATTCATGGGACAGGACAACATCCCAGGCTGCATTTTACATGAACTTCAGAATGAACTGGCTCCCCACCTAAGCACCATGTTCAGTCATAGCCTCACATCAGGTTTTGTGCCCACTGAATGGCATACAGCAACAGTTATCCCACTCCACAAAGGGGGAGCCACCACTGATCCCGGGAACTATCGCCCTATTAATCTGACGAGCCTGGTCTGCAAGGTCATGGAAGGTATCATCATGGAACTCATAAACAAAGACATTGGTAACCTCCAAACTCTGGATCCCACCCAGTTCTGGTTTGTGAAAGGCAGATCATGCCTCCTGAACTTGATCAACTTCTTTGAGGCAGTCACCATAGCCGTTGATGAGGGTAAGGTGGTTCACACAGCCTATTTTGACCTCGCCAAGGCATTCAACACCATCCCCTGTTCTGGAATTATAGCTAAACTCACTAAACTAGGTATAAATCCCTACATCGCAAGATGGGTTGCCAACTGGCTCACTGATAGAACCCACACTGTAAAATTTGCAGACTCCAAATCTGACCTCAAACCAGTGACAAGTGGAGTACCACAGGATTCAGTCCTGGGACCTCTCCTGTTTGATATCTACTTCTCTGAAGTACAGGCTAACACAGAAGGCCTCTGGCTAATGAAGTTTGCAGATGACTGCAAACTAGGAACCATAGTCGAGTCCCCAAATGATGTGGAAATCCTATAGAAGGGCCTCGCTGAGACAGATGCCTGGTGTCAGAGCCATGGCCACAAGCTCAATGCCAAAATGTGCATCATCATCCCCTTTGGTAAGAACTCTATACCCATGAACTGCTACATAGACAGCAGTCTACTTAACACCGAATGTGTGATAAAAGACCTTGGGACCCAGGTGGACAGTAGTCTGTCCTTTGATAGTCACATCGCCACAGTAGTCAGGAAGTCCTTCTATATGGCACACCTCATCATAAAAGTGTTCTCATCCAGGAAAAAAGAGGTCATTGTTCCCCTTTACTCGACACTCATTAGACCCATTATAGAGTACAACGCCCCTTTTGGAATGTACCTCACAAGATATCTGCAGCAGCTGGAAAGGCCACAGAAGTACCTCACAAAGAGGATTACTGGCCTCAAACAGATGCCCTACACTGACCATCTCAAAAAACTCCAGCTTTACTCCATAGCATATCGCCTACTCCGAGGTGATCTCTGCCTAACATATAAAGCTATGTCAAACCCAGGGCTGTTGGACATGCTACACCTAAAGAAATCCCAATCCTTTCAAGCTACATGGTCTAGGGACCTAAACCTTGTCACCACAATAGACAGGACATGCTGGAGGGATGGATTCCAGTCCCAGAGACTTCCCGTACTCTGGAACAGGCTTACCCATCTATGTCAAGCAAAGTTCTTCATTAACACCCTTCAAGAAAAATCTTGATGAGTGGATAGGAAATAGGAAATACACCCCAGGGATCACTTCTGCATCTCTGCTTGACAGTGGCACAGGAAAATAACTTTCTTGGGTGGCGTAAGCCAGGGAACCTTGTTGGCTAGACTTACGTAGGCCCTCGGGCTGATAGCCTTGTACCTACCTAAGTACCTATAAGAATTTCTGGTACTTCTGAGAAGGACAAATCACTGGATTTAGTAATATTTTTAAGGGTATGAATTTTTCTGATTCAAATTATGATACTTTACATAATTTCAATAGCGACAGAGCTCACAGAGTACACATATGTATAACATTTCCCTGTTTGCCATTCCTGTTGCAATTAGCCTTTGCCACCAAAATGCATGAGTTATTTCTGCCAACATTAATCTCTTTGTAGTATGATATCTTAGCATCCCATTTGATAGCTTCACCAGAGTCTTTCCATGTGCATCTTGTTGTCTTTCATGTGATCAGTTTACCCTAAATATGTGCCTCATATAAGTGATTGAAGGAGTTAATTTGGATATGAAGATGGTAATTTTTTCACATCTTATCCCTCTGATTTTAAACTTACACTGATGGTTTCAGTCTATCCTTACCCAGAATCCTTTGATATGTCTAGTGTTGTCCTTGCAGTGTCTAGGCAAGTACCATTATGTGTGGCTACAAACATAGCATAGCATCTGTGTTAGAAGTCACGAGGAAAGGCCAATGGAACTCGATGTGTGCACACCTTAGAGAAGGTGGGAGAATGAGTGAAGTCATGTGACTGAGGTCACATAATTAACAACAGAGTGAGATGATGATTTGGGGAGGTTGTGCAGAAGCATTTTTCACTAAGAGGGTTTTGCGTGTGGGGTAGTTCAGGGTAGCATGGGACAGGCATAAACCTAGTGGAATTCATGTTAGGTTGCATTTATTTTTCCTGTATTCAAACAGTCACAGGTTTTATAAGTTGCATGTCGAGCCTTTTCATGCTACGTATGCTAATACGCATGGCCTATAGATCCTCTCCATATTTATACGTATGTATATGTACCTATAGATAGATATATACATATACCTATAGATAGATAAATACATATACCTATAGATAGATATATACATATACCTGTAGATAGATATATACATATACCTGTAGATAGATATATGCATTTACCTGTAGATAGATATATACATATACCTGTAGATAGATATATACATATACCTGTAGAAAGATATATACATATACCTGTAGAAAGATATATACATATACCTGTAGATAGATATATATATATATATATATATATATATACCTGTAGATAGATATATACATATACCTGTAGATAGATATATACATATACCTATAGATAGATAAATGCATATAACTATAGATAGATATATACATATACCTGTAGATAGATATATACATATACCTGTAGAAAGATATATACATATACCTGTAGATAGATATATATATATACATATACCTGTAGATAGATATATACATATACCTGTAGATAGATATATACATATACCTATAGATAGATGTATACATATACCTATAGATAGATATATACATATACCTGTAGATAGATATATACATATACCTGTAGATAGATATATACATATACCTGTAGATAGATATATACATATACCTATAGATAGATATTTACATATACCTATAGATAGATATATACATACACCTATAGATAGATATATACATATACCTATAGACAGATAAATACATATACCTATAGATAGATATATACATACAAACATGGATTGTACTCCCCTTCAATACTTTATGATCTTCTGAAAAACAGGTGTTTAGACATAGGTAGGGATGTTGCTTCTGACTGAGGCAGTACTTATATAGACTGAGCTGTTAACATGCTATGTAGTTTTGTCCCAGATATTATGGGATATTTCATTAAAAAAAACTAGCACTGGTCCTACTACAGAGAAAATGAAGCACATCTTGCCAAGGAGTGGTCACTGCAGAATTTGCAGCCTTCTGTAGTTGTTTGTCTTAGAACAAAATGCTGAAGAGATGCAGCAAATACTTTAGATGTTTCTTCATGTTAGGTTGCTTCCAACATTGCCTAGCAGCTAAAGACAAGGTTTTATGCACTTTTGAAATGCAAAACATAAATGAGGCAAACCCTCAGGACCACATGGCATCATCTGAATTGTTGATAAATGATCATGTCTAGACCTTTTCCCATGGCATTTGTTTTTCTGTTACTTTTCTGATTAGTTTCTCCTCATCTGTGGTGCAACAATTTAAAATACCCCAAGAGGCGGAAATTGTTGAAGTCATGCAGATTGGTATTTTATTTGTACACATTTCAGCCAGTATAATTTTGAAATTCTGCTTTGGACATTTTATAACCTTGCCATTTTTATTGTCCATTCGAGTGAAATAGTTCATTTGGATATGAAGATGATTGTCTCATATTAGGTGGAAAAAATTAACAAAAGCAAAGCTTTTCATTGTATCTTTGAAATGCATATTCCTTATCCATGGTGCTGATATTCCTGCAAAGCCAACTTAAAACTTATTTGGACTGTTACTTATTTTATTGTTCTATTTTAAAAAAAAAAAGCACACAGTCCAGGTTCTCTGCAGCACTTTTACTTGGACTAGTACGCATCACTATTAATGTGTCACCTGACTTGCTCTTCTTGAAAATCTCTGTTAGCTTACTGTGCAGAAACTAGCACAATCATTTGTTGAACATTGTTCTTTGTACAAGCTTTTTATAAAAGTCATCTTTAAAATTGCTGTTTTCCTTAGCTTATGTACAGATTGTTGTTGCTTCTGCCACCTTTTCATTTATAAGTATTAGTAATTAGGTATTCTGTGAAGTGAAAGAACCATTGCACCCATAATAAGATAGCCATTTGCAGTAATAATACTTAGATGCATGGTTTCCTGATTTTTATTTTAATTACCAACCTCCTACACTGTCTAAAGCTGTTAAGGAGATGCGTGGATCAGTATTTAGCAGGATATCCTTTGCCTCTGTGATAATTTCTACAGAAAAGACTGGAGTTACCTGCTTGGTGAGTGATGTCACTCATTAAGGTACACAAGATTTATTAGTACTTTTGATTTATAGAGCTCAGCCAGGAGACCTAGAAGAAAGCAACTGTACTAAAGAGTGCTTACGTGTCTATCACATGGAGTAATACTTTATTTGGCATACGTGGCATGCTGCTGTTTATTATTTTAGTGGTGTCAGTAGAGCAACAACTTGCACACTCACATTTGGTGCTGGAAGACCAGAAGGCTATTGGGCCAAATCGTAAAGAACTACATTACTACTTATATCCCTTAATTTAGGGTGTCATAGGTACATGCAGCTTGACATGAAGCATGTTAAACTGGTTCATTTTTCAGCATTATACTAAATCATTAGCTTTGAGGCTTTAGGTCAGAGTAGCTCTTTATAGGTTCAAGATTCATCTCTGATACACTCAGCCATTAGTGAGGGTACAACACATGCATGTGCATGCTGTCTTTATAGTTTCAGGTTGCACTGACATACCATTAAGTTACAGTGACTTTCTACATCAGGTGATCCAGTCTCGTTTCATAGGGAGATCTGCATAATACTCATGATGCTCGGTGGTACGGAGTGTGTGCAGTGCAATTCTTCTTCAATATTTTCTGTGTGGCCAGTGCCCTTTGTGGTTAACCTTTACACAATCTACTGCTCCGAGTCCATTATTCTGTTTTTGTTTCCTGATTTCAAAAGCAGTAAATAATAGATGTATTAATCTGCCTCTTAGCTCAAATGAAAATATTTTGCAAGAAAGTTAGCAGTTGCCTGCTCTTGTAACTGTTTGTAACCTCAAAGCATGAGTAGTCTTTAAAGCTCAAACTGAAGAACAACCAGCAAACCAGTAAAAACAAATACAAGGGATGTTGAAGGAATACAGCCCAACAGCTAAATTCAGTCACAAAATTTTAATGTCAGTGCTTTCTTCCACGTAAATACAATGAAGTTCTTCAGACAAATCAAACTCCAAAAAAGGTTGTTTTAAATACTAGCAGTAATTAAATGACATCACAAATACACCATCTTCTTAAAGGAAAAGTGTCCTATTCAATCATTTTAACATGCCTTAAAACCATTTGTTTAAAAGTGTGTCCATACTCTCATATTCAAACCACTTTCTTCCATAAAAATTTTTATATATTTACATATTTCCAACTAACTTTTATAATATTTAAATTATATTCACTAAAAGTATCTTTCTAATGATTATAGTTTTAATATACAACCTAGGGAACAATAGCCATTAAGCCCAGGATATGTGTCAGAGTTTAACTTCAACTGCCAAAGCAGATGTCCTTCAAGAATGCAACTGCAGTCCTGACATATGGGTTGTCCTGCCTCAGGCAGCCCTTCAGTCGGCCGGATTCCAAAGTCTGGGTCCGGCGTCGGCTGATGTCGCCTCCTCCCCGACGTCAGAGCGGCTGGGGTATAAAGGCATCAGCCGATGCCATCTTCTTCAGTCTTTCTTGCCGTGCGGTGCCCGAAGCAGAAGCAGTTCGCAACTGGCGGTCGGTCAGCTTCTGTGTTTTCAGTTACCGAAGTCATCTAAAAAGCTAAGTACCCCATTGGGGAACATTTTTTCTTGCCTCAGCCGATGTCAGAACAAATTGAGAAAGTTAATAATTGTTTGTCTTGTGGTAAACAAATACCTCATAAGGACTTCCATTCCTACTGCCTCCCTTGCCTGGGCCCAGACCACGACGTCTCGGCCTGTGCTTGCTTTAATAAGCGCACTCTCAGGCGCCGGGCAGAATTTGCCGAAAACTTTTTTGGCGAATCCTTCGCTTACAACATGCCGTCGGAACAACCGACAGCACAAACTACCAAGAAACGTAAGGACCGGGACCGACATCCTCGGCCCGCGTCTTCCACCGATTCTACACCTAAGCCCTCCACGAGTGCTTCGGTCCCTTCGGAAGCGATTATTCAACCGCTCCAGGCCGACGACACTGCATTAACACGCTCCTCGGTCTCGGAGGCTACACCGGTGCCGGTTGTTGAATTTCCTCCAGAAACCGAAGTTCTTTAACTACCTGACACCATTCCTGTGGACAAGGTTACCCCTGCACGTGGGGCAGCTAGGCATCCTGTATCCATGTCCATCAAGGCCTTTGCACGTGCTAAGGCCGCCAGCCAGGCCAAGGCCCATCCTAAGCCTACCTCTCAGGCTCCTTCTTCTGATAGACAGATCATGTCTCTTGCTGCAGACCTAATTTCTCTTATCAGGGGGTCTCAGCCCCATCCAGACAGAGGTTCTCAGCCACCTGCAGAAAAAAGGCCTAGAACTGAGCAGGCAGACAACCTCTCTTCAGATGAAGCCTCTGGGGATTCAGAGCATTCAGATACCCATGAAGAATCCTTCCAAGCCTATGAGGACTCTGATGCTGAGGAATCTATTCCCTCTGCCTCTCCTCCTGAGGATTTTTCTTTCGGTGAAGTCCTCCACTCCATGAGGGAACATTTTAAGTGGCAGGGTCAGGAATTCTCTGTCTCTAGGAAAAGGCTCCGTACCTTCCTCAAGTTATCCCAGCACAGACCTTTGGCTATCCCTCCAGTTTTGGATGTCCTGGATGATGTATTTTCAGACTCCAGTGCTTCTCCTGATTCTCTCCCTCCTGCTCCTGTCAAGCCAGACAGATAGTACAGGGTCCCTGACACTCACAAGCATTTCTTTAAGGCCCAATCTGTGGATCTAGAAACTATTTCACAGGGCCCCAAAGGAGTGCTTCTTCCTCGGCCAAAAATCCACTACCAGCTGACAGGGAAGCAAGGTCCCTGGAGAGATGGGGTAAAAAAGTTTATACCTCTACCACCCTTGCCATGAGGTCACTTAACTGCCTTTTTCATATGTTTAAGTACCAGGATTTTTTACTGGATGATTTGCAGAAAAAGCTAGCCTCTCCTGAGCCTATAGATAGAAAGGCATTGCAGGATTTGGTTCATAATTCTCAGCAGGTTAGTAACCATTTTCTTCAGTGTGGTCATGATGCATTGGAGGCTTCATGTAGGGCAGCCATGACAGGGGCTGTTATCCGTAGACATGCTTGGTTGAAAGAGCAGCCTCTGCCGGATCATGTTAAAGTAAAGCTCCTGGACGCACCTCTGGATAAACAGAAGCTTTTTGGTGCTAATGCTCAGGATGTGTTGAAGTCTATTGAGGAGAAGGCAAAATCAGTACAGACAGTAAAAGATTTCCTCCAGGTTCAGCCACCCAGATTCAGCAGAAATTGGCCTTCAAAGAATTGGTCCTTTCCAGACTCAGACAAGTTTCAAAGGGGAAAGAACAGGCATGCACGAGGTAGAGGGCAGTACCGAGGCTCCTACAGGGGACACCAGTGGCAACCTCAATATCAAAGAAGTGGCACAGGTACTTCACCTGCACCACAGGGACAATCACAATGACTTACCTACTGCTCCGCCTACCAAGGCTCAAAGAGAAGCACCTTTAGGCGGAAAATTATCTCTATTCTCAACAAACTGGCACATTATAACAAAGGACAAATGGATTCTGGATATAATACACAGAGGCTACAGATTCCACTTCCATACTTTACCAACAGGACAAGGCATGCCAATCCTGCCACAAAATCAAAGGGCAGAGGCACTCAGAGAAGTCTCAAAGCTGTTAAAAATAAAAGCAATAGAGAAGGTTCCTCCTCAGGAACAAGGCCAGGGATTTTATTCAAGACTGTTCCTTGTTCCAAGAAAAGAAAAGCAATGGAGGCCTATTTTGGACTTGTCCGTTCTAAATACTTTTCTTATGGTGCCAAAATTCAAGATGCTGACGTTACAGCAACTTCTTCCCATGCTGGGCAAGGGGTTTTGGCTGGTTACTCTGGACCTCAAGGAGGCATACCTGCATGTCCCTATCAGACACAGTTGCAGAAGATACCTCAGATTTCTTGCAGGAACAGAGCACTGTCAATTCTCAGCATTGCCATTTGGCTTATCTACTGCGCCCAGAGTATTCACAAAATGCCTGGCATCAGTAGTGGCACATTGCAGACTCCAGGGGATTCAAATATACCCTTACCTGGACGACTGCCTCATACAAGCAGACAGCAAACAAACCTTGATAAAACACTTGGATTATGTCATTCAATTGCTGCAGGCTTTGAGATACACAGTCAACATTCAAAAATCAAGACTACTGCCATCCCAAGAGATTATCTTTCTAGGAGCAAAGCTGAACACACAGCTACAAATGCCCTTCCTCACAGAGGAGAACAAGAACATTTAACAGATTACTTCAAAAGCCTAGCAAAACTAACCCACCTGACCGCAAGGAAAACCCTGCAGGCCCTGGGGTACATGGCATCTTGCATTCTTCTAATCCCTCTGGCAAGACTTCACATGAGAAAACTGCAATGGTACCTAAAAAGCTTGTGGTCTCAACACAGCCACAACCTGGAAGACATAATACCACTCATACCATGCCTGCAAAGGGAATTTTTGTGGTGGGCTCAAGCAAGTCACTTAAACGAAGGTATGCCTTTCAACAAACCTCCAACAAGTCAAACTATTACAACAGATGCCTCAGACCATGGATGGGGGGCGCACATGGACGGCAGATGCATTCAAGGGCAATGGACTCCCATGGAAATGCATCAGCACATAAATCAAAAAGAGATGTTGGCAGTGATACATGCAATAGAAGCCTTTGGAAAATCTCTTCAGCAAGGTCATCTGCTAATAAGGACAGACAACACCACTGTCATGTGGTACATAAACAAACAAGGGGGCACTCATTCCTATCCCCTCTGCAGACTAACAATGACTCTTTGGGAAAAGTCCCTGAATCTGAACATCTACTTGCAATCCCAGTTTGTTCCGGGCAAGGACAATGTTCTGGCAGACAGGTTGAGCAGAAATTTCTTGGAGCCACACGAATGGATGCTGCACCCACGCATATTCTCACAAATAACATCTGCATGGGGAAGACCAGACATAGACCTCTTTGCATCTCATCTCAATCATCATCTGGAAAGGTTTTGCACAAGGATACACCATCCTCTAGCCTGGAGAATGGATGCTCTTTCCTTCAGCTGGAATGCCCTAACAATTTATGCATTCCCTCCTCTACCTTTACTCACCAAGGTGTTACTGAAGATCAAGGCAGAACAACCGAGAGGAATCTTGATAGCTCCAGACTGGCCAAGGCAACACTGGTATCCACTGCTACTGAGCATAACTCACTCCAAA
This sequence comes from Protopterus annectens, assembly GCF_019279795.1. Lineage (NCBI taxonomy): Eukaryota > Metazoa > Chordata > Ceratodontiformes > Protopteridae > Protopterus > Protopterus annectens. Next base: position 814,646,653 of record NC_056751.1, on the reverse strand, counting down.
CCGTGGCCCTTGCCTCAATGGCCTCAGCTCCTGACTCAACACAATTACAAGACAGTTCATCAGAACCTACAAACCTTAAAGCTGGCAGCTTGGAGAATTCCATGACTGGAACCCATGACTCCCTCTCCAAAACAGTTCAGGACATTTTGCTGGAGGCACGCAGACCTTCCACCAGAAAAACCTATTCGGCCAAATGGAAGAGATTCATCATCTAGAATGTCAACAAGGGACAGGATGCATCACTGATGAGCATACCTCAGATATTAGAATACTTGGCAGAAATGTTTCACAGTGGCCTCTCATACTCTTCCATCAAAATCCACGCTTCGGCTATCTCTGCACATTACAACTGTGATCCACCTGTGTTTTCGCATCCCTTGCTAAGACAGTTTCTAAAGGGTATAAAGAATATCAAACCTCCAAGGAAACAACCAATTCCTGCATGGGACCTCAATTACGTCTTGGAAAAATTAACTCTTCCTCCTTTTGAACCAGCAGCATCTTCAGAAATGCAATTTCTCTCTTGGAAAATGGTTTTCCTGTTGGCAGTCACCTCAGCAAGAAGAGTCTTGGAGATACAGGCCCTCATGGCAGTTACTCCTTTTCTCATATTTCATCAGGGCAGAGTTTCACTTAGAACCAATCCTTCCTTCATGCCTAAGGTGATATCCAGAGTGTCACTAAACCAAGCAATTCACCTGCCTACTTTCTTTCCTAACCCTCAAAACAAAGGGGAGAAGCTGTTGCATACTTTAGACATTCACAGACAACTACGCTACTACTTGGACAGAACCAAGTCTACCAGGAAGTCTGACCAACTGTTTGTAGCCTATGCTGCTGGGACACAAGGAAAGGCAGTCACCAAACAAACTATCTCAAAATGGATTGGACACTGCATCAGATTCTGTTACTCTTTCCATGGAAAAAGTGTGCCAGTCAATATTAGACCACACTCCACCAGAGCTATGGCCACATCCACAGCTTTTCTAAGAGGAGTGGCTACAAAAGATATTCTAGAGGCTGCTACATGGAGCTCCGTGCATACATTTACCAAACACTACAACCTGCCATTGTACTCCAGATCCCGAGTAGGCTTTGCTTCGGCAGTCCTGCAGGGCCTTCTAGCTACACCATCTCTTGCTTAGTCCTACCACCCCCAGCTTGGCTATGGTATTCAACCCATATGTCAGGACTGCAGTTGCATTCTTGAAGGACATAGTACAGTTTTGTACCTACCATAAATGTAGATGTCCGATAGATATGCAACTGCAGTCAGGTTTTCCCTCCCTCCTACCCCTCTGTTTTTTCCCTTGGGTCCATCCCCCCCCCCTTTCCTATAAGCTGGGGTTATCTGTTATGGTGTATCTGTTTATTACTGTTGTGCATGTCTGAATTTTTTGTTTATCCATTCACAAAATTTAGCCTTCCTTGGAGGGCACCTGGCATCTGGGGCAAGAAACACTGAAGAAGATGGCGTTGGCTGATGCCTTTATACCCCAGCCGCTCTGACGTCGGGGAGGAGGTGACATCAGCCGACGCCGGACCCAGACTTTGGAATCCAGCCGACCGAAGGGCTGCCTGAGGCAGAACAACCCATATGTCAGGACTGCAGTTATATATCTATCGGACATCTACATTTATGGTAGGTACAAAACTGTACTTTCTCTCTCTTCCAATTTTAAAGCCCATGGGCCACACCTAATACTCCTCTCCATTTGTTCAACCACCATATACTTAAAATAATGGTCTTCATGGACAAGGATGTGTTTGGTTAAATCATTGGTAGTATTTTCTTTATTAATACTATATTGGTGTTCATATATACATTGTTTTAAATGATGTTCAGCTTTCCCTATATAGAAACCAGTACATACTTGGAATTTAGCTAAGTAAATAACTCCTTTAGTTTTACAATTATATTTCCTCTTAATTATATACACTTTATTCCTGATCTTAAAAGTACTGGTTACTTCAATAAATTTGCAATAGGGACACTAACCACATTTTGTCATACCTGGATTATGAATTATAGGGAATTTGTTCCTCTCCAATAAACTTTTAACATTGGGGCCTCTCTTAAAAATCACTCTTGGCTCTTTGCCTAACCTGGACCTAGAAAGTGTATCATCCATAACCAAAGTCCAATTTTTCACTAAAATCTTTCTCGAAACATTAAAATCCAGTGAAAAAGGAGTAATAAAACTAATATTATACACATCACTTGTATTCTTCTCATCACCTATGCTACTGGTTATATGTGTTTCTCCAGTTGAGACTCTCCTGTTACCACCTATTATAGGTCTGAAGTGGCATGACATTCTCTTTGTGTGGAATTCCTATATTAAATTTTCAATTAAATCTATTGGGTAACCCCATCTAAGAAACATTTTAAGAGTATTACATTCCAGTATAAATTCTTCATCTAATGAGTTCATCCTGGTGGCTCTAACTAATTTTCCCTTCACCACAGCTCCCTTTTGGTGAAGTGGATGTGAACTTTCAAAATGTAGGAAGGTGTTTGAATGGGTAAGTTTTTGAAAAATTCTCCCAAAGTATCTATTGTTCTTTCTATCCTTAGATAACTGGACATCAAGAAAAGAAATCTCGTCTGTATGAAATTATGACGTAAATTGAAGGAGGGTAGTAGTACTATTTATATACCCCATAAAGTTGTTAACTGTACTTATGTCACCCTTCCAAATCAAAAATATATCATCCAGGTATCTTGTATACCAAAATATTTGGTCAAATACATTCCTATTTTTAAATAAAAATTCCCATTCTTAATATGCCATCACCATGTTGGCAAAACCTGCACCGCAAGGAGACCCCATTGCCACACCATTTTTCTGTAAATAATAGTCATCATTGAACAATGTAAAATTGTTAGTTAAAATTATACTCAATCCCGCAATTAAATTAATTTCATCAGAATCTGCTCCTTTTTCAAGTAAAAAATCAGTAGCCCATAAAGTATCTAGATCGTGAGGGATGACTGTATATAAATCTTTGACATCAATGGTCAAGAAATTATACTCATGTTGAAATTCTAGTTTTGTGTCTTACTCTTCTTGTCTTACTGGTAGATTTGGGGCAAGTAAAAGGCTGAAGACTGGATTCTATAAAAGTTCTGTAATTTGAAAATATTTAGATTTCCAGGTCTAGCATTACATGGTTAAGCACAGAAGTAAACTGCACATTATACAATGGCCCTCTTGTAATCTTACATAAGTAAATAAATACATGCGCACATAAATGCATACACACATACAAATATTTTAGGCACAGGCAATAAATGCCTTTGTAGCCTGCCAATATTACAGAATATTAATTCCCATAATAAGGTTCCAAGTTCATAAAAATATCTAAACTATTACTTGGTTTAATATAATTTGGTAGTGCATTCCATGCATCCATTAATCTCTCAGAGAACCAATTAGTACACTTCTCATTCCTATATAATTTTCTGCATAGGTTGTCTAATGATTCTCTGCTACTTTTTGAAAACCCCAACCATTCCCAGGGGTAGCTGACTCTAAATGATCGATATACCTGTTTAAGGTATTCGCTTAAATATCTATGTGACACACTGTACAAGTTTTGATACTTTATTCTTTCATAATAACTTAAATGTTTACATCCATGGATGCCATTGGCATATTTCTGCTGTATTCTTTCCAATGTATTCTTGCTTGTTTTCTTATACGATTTCCATGTTCTTATTTCATACTCTAGTTTGGGTCTAATGTAACTTACAAACAATGATTTCATCATTTCTATTTTCTTAGACTTTATAAATCTTTTTACCCAATCTGTAGTTCTACAAGTATCATTAACCATTTGGTTGATATGATTAGAAAGCTGGGTCTACCCATATACCCAGGTCCTTAAATGAGTCTACAATTTCAATTACTGTTTTCTGTGTTAATATTCACCTTTTTATCTACATCTCCCAAATCTTATATGCATAGTTTTTGATATATATATCAGCATATTTTTCTCCTATACCCAAATGGTTAATTTAGTCAAGTTCATTGTAGATGTGCCCCACCTGTAATGCATGTAATCAGTTTACCCATTTTCAAGTCATTTGTATACAAACTATAGAACACCTCAGATTAAAAAGATTGATTTGAAAGATACAACCAAAACAAGTATGGGCCTAGGACAGAGTCCTGTGGGACACCCTGACTGTAAACAAATATTTCACCTGTCCAGTTGCTGTATGATACTTGCCATGTCCTATTTGTAAGCCATGCAGCTGTCCATCTAATCAAGATTATATCAATACCTACCAGCTCTAATTTATTTATTTATTTATTGTTTTGTCTATGACCCTATCAAATGCTGAAGTTAAGTCTATATAAATTACTTCACAGCACACTTTTCATTTGTAGCTGTTATTATATTGTTACAAAACATTATGTTTCAGATAGTTAATATATCTATTTTCAACATATGCATGCTGACGTATGGTTTCAAGTCCAAAAGTCCAAACCTTTCCAGTTCTGGCTATAACATAACTAAACTAACCTTCTCTATTATTTTCCACAGCAAGAAAGTAAACCTGTGGGTCAGTGTGACTCTGGGTTTGTCCTGTTCCTCTTTCTTTTAAAGATAGATTAACAAGTGCACATCTCCAATTTTAAGGAATCTTACTATACTTAAAATGATGTACTGAATATTCTCTATTATTTTTCCACAGCAAGAAAGTAAACCTATGGGTCTGTGTGACTCTTGGTTTGTCCTGTTCCTCTTTCTTTTAAAGATAGGTTAACAAGTGGACGTCTCTAATCTTAAGGAATCTTCCTATACTTAAAATGATGTAGTGAATAACAAATGTAATGGTAAAGTTCACGCTGAAGTGTTCCCGAGTCATTATTAGTAATTTCATTTTTTCCCTGTGCTTTGTTTGGGTCCTGTTTTTGCATAGTTCTTTTTGTAATTTATTTTCTTAATCTGGAGGTACTGGGATGTTAATAGGACTATTATCCTTTGAATAAAATTTTGTAAATATAGCTATCATTTGTTGCATTTAAGAACACATTTTTGAATCTACACACAGTTTATTATTTGTATATCTTTACTCCTACCACATCTTATGCATCTATAAAATGGGTTTCCTATTATGCACAATGTATTAATGTATGTTTTCTTCAATTTTTTTTCTTGATCTTCTCTCACAGTATGCTTAATTTGTGTATCCATTTTGTTTATTTCAGTCTTCAAAGTTATTGTTTCACCTGTTTTCCATTACTTATATTTTTGTCTCTCTAAACTACATATCTTGTTCTTATGGAAATATATTCTTCTGTCCCTGTGTGCATAGTTCCAGATGTTGTACATCTTTTTTTGTATTCACACAATTTTCCTTTCAAAACTTGCCACATAAGTTCTGCAGTTTTTCCAGTTAATGCACCACTCCAATTAGTTTTACATAGTAACTGTTTTGCTTCCATATAGTCTGTTATTAATCTTCTGTGAATTGGTTTAGATTTCAGTTTGACAAAGTTATCTAGCAGGAATTTAACATTTTTAATCCTGTGATCGCTGCATATCAGTGGTAATAAAACTCGACATGGTGTAACAATCATTTCCTTAGGAATACAAGCAATCTCTGGTGTGTTCCATTCCTTACTAATTTTTTTAGAGTCTGAAGCAATTAGTATTCCTGAACATGTTTACTCAAGTTGATGAATCAATATTATTCCAGTCTGTTTCTGGTAAATTTAGATCTCTAGTCACTATTATTTTTCCCTCCCATGTTTCATGCAGTAAAACTGTAGGTTATCAGTACTTGATTTTTGGTAGATTATGCTCTCCAACAATTGTTTTATGTTCCAGGGTTGTTGTTATTGTCACAGTTACACAACATCATCGGTGTTATCATTAAACATGTAAAAATCACAGGTCATAACAATCTTTAATCCCTATTATAACACCACTATCTGATTTTTGTTAGAATGTCTGTTATAGTAAAAACATTTATACCCTGCTAGAACTGTTTTCCAGTCATTGTTCTTTAACCATGTTTCGCAAACAGTAATAACCTCAGTCTTATGAGAAAGTAACAAATTTTTCAATTAAAAAAAAAAAAAAAAAAAAAAATCTTTATTATTAATGCTGCTAGCATTAGCACCCAGCACAGATACATCAAACACTGCTATAAATTTACTTTTACATTTCTGATCCTGGCAAAAATCCTGTCTTGACAAGTGCATGCCATCCTGTCTAATGTGTACCCAAAATTAGGTTAAAATGCAGTACATCTTTCCACTTTTAAAATGGGCTATATTTTCATGTAGGTATTTAACCCTAAAAATCTTTTCATTCACATTGACCTGACTCTCCTTTGTGTATGTGATTTGTATAAAATATGTCTAAACACCTTTACAAGCTGTTTTACCTAAGAGGACTGTAAGCTCACTAGTAACAGTCAGACAGTCCTTGTAGTAATATGCGGCTGTGAACCTATGAGATCATTTGTACCAACATGAATAAACCAGCCGCATACTTCCTTACATTAAGGCATTCCAAGGACCTTTTAGCATCCTGTATTTCTAACCCATGCAAGTGTGCAATACTTGCTTTTCAGTGTCGTCTCTGCAAATATACGTATCAGTTCCTGTAATGAATCTCCAATTCAGTGTTCATTATCCTCTTGGTAAAAGTATAAGTTCCTCTAATAATCGAATCTCCAATTACTAGTATGTTTTTCTAACCATATCTGAAGAGTCTCCCGCTTCTAATTATCTGCTCTAACAACTGTTAGAACAGAATGATCTTCATCACCATTAGTCTTATTAACCCCACTGTTTTCATTGTTTGTTATATTTAAAACCTTCCAATTCTCATCCAGCTGTCTTTGCATTTCCACGGCTTGACACGTGTTGCCAGCTTTGGTCTTTGTTCTCTTTTTTCATGCAGTAATAGTCTTTAAATCCTTTTACGTTCAATTTTGATTTCTTCATTTCAAACTGCTGCTTGCCTCATTTTTCTACCTTCTCTATTGGAAAGATTATGCTGCTTTCTGCAGACTGTTTTCTGAGTGAACAGTGTCATAATTCCCTGTAATTTGTATGTTACATAACAAATCAATGTCCATTTTATTATATATACTCTTGGCATTATAGACATGAATAGGTTCATATGTGTGTGCTAGACTAATGGCCCTGGAGCCTTTACAGACCTAGCCCATGGGATTACCCTGGCATCCATTCCTTTTTTCTTCCTTATTATTTGTTGTGAAGTTTTTCCTTCCTTTTTTATTTTCTTGTACATGCTCTGAATTCTCAGACTGCTGAATACTTGTATCCTGAATTCTGCAGTTGTCATCAGTAGTGTCTTATTTAATATGGGTTGAGTGATCCTTACTGACCGTGGATATTTCCTTTCCTAAAACTGTCCCCTTTGCATAGTATTATTTAGCTGATCAGCCCAATCAATATATGTAACAATGGTTTCCCAAGCTGTGCCAATTGCAGAAGTGCAATCATCATCAGTAAATCTAGAAGCACTAGTAATAACTATAAGCAACTCATGCTATCATTGGCATAGGAAACACAGGTCACCAATAGTGGTCAGGCATTGCCTTAATGTATACACAACACTTAGTACATTGTGCAAGATACTTGTGCTTTATAGCAATAACCCACGCCTGGGTGTGGGTAATGCGGGATTTACCCACGGTTGGCGTGATTTCAAACAAAGACAACCGTGGGTAAATCCCACATTACCCACACCCAGAAGTGGGTTATTGCTATTATACTATGACATTATTTAAGAAAAGAAATAATTACTTTTCTTAAATAATGGCATTGTATAATGCCTCTTTGCTGCCCTTCCGCAGCTGTCTGGTATCCGCGGCAGTTCTGATGTACTGCACATGCCTACGCAGTACATCAGAACTGTGTCAAAAAGCAACGGAGAAAGCAAGATCTCCGTTGCTTTTTACTGTTTCGCTATGTTAAATGGGTTTAACATAGCGAGACAGCTTTAAAATAAGCAACGGAGATGTCCGTTGCTTATTTTAAAGCTGTCTCGCTATGTTAAACCCATTTAACATAGCAAAACAGTAAAAAGCAACGGAGATTTTGCTTTCTCGTTTTTGCCTGTCTCACTATGTTAAATGGGTTTAACATAGCGAGACAGCTTTAAAATAAGCAACGGAGCTCCGTTGCTTATTTTAAAGCTGTCTCGCTATGTTAAACCCATTTAACATAGCGAGACAGATTTAAAAAAAAAAAGGCAACAGAGAAAGCAAGATCTCCGTTGCTTTTTACACACTGTGTCACTATGTTAAAGGAGTTTAACATAGCGAGACAGCTTTAAAAAAAGCAACGGAGATCTCCGTTGCTTTTTTTAAACCTGTGTCGCTATGTTAAACTCTTTTAACATAGCGAGACAGTGTTTTAAAAAAAGACTTATACTAATGAAAAAAGTCCGGGCGACCGAACCTTTTTCCATTAGTATAAGTCGATTTACAACGTGCACACTGGCCAATCAGCATGCACGTTTTGGAATATTAATGGGGGGTCATGGTATAATAAATAATTAATGGCATACTTGTTTAAGAAATCCATTTACAGCTAGAAATAAAGAGTTCTAAAAGAATTACCACAGAATTCAACCGTATGTAAATAAATATTAAATTAAGTAGTACATTGATCTAACCGTGTACAAGGGAAGTAATTCATAAAGTCGTCAATCTGACTTACTGTACCAGTCACGCTAAAATGTTTGATGTCCTCACTGTCACTCTCAATCACACCTCATGGTAACAGTAAAAATCTGAGGGAGAAGAATTCCAAAATAAATCTTTTCTTACTAAGCAGTTTTACAGTAAGGCATAAATCAACACTGGATTGTTTTATGTAAGGTATGGATCTCTAACTTCTATATATGAACCTATTAATTCAGTAAGGTCTCCGTGCAAGTCCAGCTATGAAAATATTGGTCAGTTCTCTTGTATAGTACAGTAAATTGTTTGATATATAATTAATTTTCTAATGCCATGGCTGACATAAATCATTACAATTTTATAAGAAGAGATTATGTTGTACTATTCTGGCATCATTTGATTTTTTTTTAATTTCTCCAAATCTTTTGGGTTTCTAATACCATGATGGGAATGAACCTATTCCTAAGTCAAATTATGATTAAAGTTCATGAAATTAGTATTGTTTCAGTCTTTGATATCAGCCAGAAGTGTTCTTCGCAGCACCTGCAGTGTGCCCATTAATGACTCCTGTAATTTGTATGGAGTTACATGTATGGGTAACATATCTAAGTACGATTGTAAATTCTTTTTTATAAGACCCGTTGCTACTACTACTACTGAAACTGTCTGGGTATCTTTCTTCCACATTACCCTTGTTTCTGCCTGAAAATCCTGGTATTTTATGACTCTGCGTCTCCCTATACATAAAAGACTGTAGTCACTGGGTGTAGCAATTTCAGTAATCAATGCTACTTTTGTCTTGTTTTCATGGACTACTTTATATGGTTTTCTTGCATCTATTTTTGAATTGTTGGTAATGGATGATCCCATGTGATATAAACTTCACCATTTTTCTGTGATAATTTGTGGCTGATGTTTCCAGTGCTTTTCAGCTACTTCAGTATTTATAATGTTTGCACAATCCCCAGTGCAATACTCTTACCACATTATTATGCCTTTCAGTATACAGTCCTTCTGTCATTATTTTATCACTCCAGCAGCAAGATGTGTGACTGTTTCCAATTCTCTTTTATAAAACCTACATTTGTCTCTTTCTCCCACATGTTCAATGGACTTTGTAATCCAACGTGTACGAAGTCCACTATCTTGGGCCGGTAATGTTAACCTTTTGTCTTTTGGCTTAAATTCACCTCTCCTTAACTATTCCTGCACCCCATCCTGATCAACATGAGGTTGTTCCAAGAGTTTTCTATACTTGCAACTATATGTATGCATTTTCCACATTTCTTGCCTTATCTGATTCTTCACCTTTTATTCTTTATTTTGTTTTTTAGCACATTCAGTTGCTGCCTAATTTTTATCTACTTTTGGTTTGATTTCCATCCCCTCTTGATGCTCATATGCTTCTTCTAAACTAAGCAGGGAAGTCATCTTAGACCTATTCTCCTCATGTTTTAAAACTTTCACTATGTTTGGGTTTCGTGAGATCATCAGATATGTATGCACTCCCACTATTGCAGATCTGTACATGTAGTCGATTTCAAGGAGACCTATACCTCCTTCAGAATGGGGAATATAAAGTCTTGGTATACACCGATTTTTATAAATCATCTGGTGAGCATGAAGCATCCTTCTTGTTTTCCTGTCCAAACTATCCAACACTTATTGAGTCCAGTCAGTCACTCCAAGACTGTAAGTTAGGACAGGAAGAGCAAATTGATTTATAGCTTGTACTTTGTTTCTATATGTCAACGCTGTTTCATTCACTCCAATGGAGCTCAGGAAGTTTGCACTGTAACTTCCAATGGGCGAGGCCTAAGCCTTTTGACAGAATCAAATTGCCCTCACATTTCAAACAAGTACTCATATCTCTGGAACCAAATGGATTATGAAAAAAGTGCAAATGGCAAACCCTTCAGCACAAACTGTTTTTATAGTGGTGATATTCTTTAGGTTCTAGGTCTTAAACCGAATTTTATAAGTCATAGTAAACACGGTAACTGTTACATTTGTAATATTTTGTAAACAACTTGCATATCTCAGCAACCACTTAAGTTACACACATACTGTCAGTAGCATTTTATTCACCTAGCTGAGAGCTTTCATATGAGATTAAGGAGTTCTGTCTGTATTAATTGCTTGTTGAGATATTTAGAAAAATGTGAAAATTATATCTACATAAATTAATATCATAAAAGCAACAGTTAATATCTATTTAACTGCACTAGACAAAGGCCAAATATTAATGCAGTTGTTTGCCATTGTGCAATCTTTCAGATTAAATATTTTAAAACCTTGTACATAGCATGGTTTTGGAATTATTCATGCAAATATGAACAAGCAATATTTGACGCCTAAAGGCATCAGTAGGAGTTAATGGCAGATGCACCTGGAGGCTTCATAGGTGTGTACTAGGCTTATGGCCCAGGAACCTTTTCAAGCCTAGCCCATAGGATTTACCTGCATCAAGCCACCCAACATTAGTTCTCAGTGCCTCTGTCGAGTAGAGCCACTGGTGTGATCCCCGGGGTGAATTTTCTGTTTCCCATCCACTCATCAAAATTTCTTTTGAAGAGGATCAGTGTGGTGCTCTGACATGTATGGGAAGTCTATTCCATAGCATGGGCAGTCTCTGGGTTATGAACCTGTCCCTCCAGTACGTTCTGTTGATTGTGGTAATGAGGTTGAGGTCTCTGGAGTGTGTGGTGCAGGAGGATTGGAATTTCTTTAGATGTAGCGTTTCTAACAGAGCTGGGTCAGACATGGCTTTGTAAGTCAAGCAGAGATCGCCTCTAAGTAGGCGATATGAGACAGAGAATAGTTGGAGCTTTTTGAGTCTGTCCATATAAGACAACTGTTTAAGGCATAGGATCATCTTTGTAAGGTACTTTTGTGGCCTCTCCAGTTGATGCAGGTGTCTCTTGAGGTACATACAAAATGGGGCATTGTACTCGATGATTGATCTAATGAGGGAAGTGTGGAGGGAGACAGTGGTCTCTTTCTTCCTGGATGCAAAACCCTTAGTAATGAGATGTGCCACATAGAAGGACTTTCTGACCACAGTGGCAGTGTGGTTGTCAAAAAAGAGGTTGCTGTCAACCTGTGTTCCCAGATCTCTTGTAACGCCTTCTGTGTTCAGTGGACTACCATCAATGTGGTAATTCATGGGAGTCGAGTTTTTCCCAAAGGGGATGATGACGGCATTGAACTTAAGGCCATGGTTCTGACACCAGTCATTGGTCTCAGTGAGGCCTTTCTGCAGATGTCAGTATCACTTGGAGAGTTAATAATAGCTCCCAACTTGCAATCGTCTGCAGACTTTGTCAGCTAGAGTCCCTTCATGTTGGCCTGGACTTCAGAGAAGTAGATACCAAACAGGAGAGGACCCAGGGCTGAACCCTGTGGGACTCCACTCATGACTGCTCGTCAGTCTGACTTGCAGTCAGCTACTTTCACACTCTGGTTTCTATCTGTGAGCCAGTTTGCAACCCACCTAGTGACACAGGGGTTGATGCCTTGCTTAATGAGTTTTTCTATGACTTCTGAGTGGAGAATGGTATCAAAGGCTTTGGCCAGATCAAAGGCTGTACAAACCACCTTGCCTTCATCCACAGCTCTAGTGACTGATTCGAAGAAGTCAACCAGGTTGAGCAGGCATAATCTACCCTTCACAAAGCTAGACTGTGTGGGATCCAGAGTTAGGAGATTCCCTATATCCTTGTTTATTAGGTCCTTGATGATGCTTTCCATAGCTTTGCATATCAGACTCATCAGGCTAATGGGGTGATAGTTCCCAGGGTCTGTAGTCACTCCTCCTTTGTGGAGAGGGTTGACTGTAGCGGTGCGCCATTTGGTAGGGACAAAGCCTGAGGTGAGGCTATGATTGAACAGGCACACAGGTGATGTGCCAGTTCACTCTGCAATTCATGTAGAACACAGCCAGTGGTATAGTCAGGTCCAATAGAAGCTGTGTTCATGGCCTTGGACAGTGCTGTTTTAACCTGCACAGCAATAATACTGGGTGCCTGGCAATCTACTGGTATTGTAATTGGTCCTTTGGGGGGAGGGGTAAAGTTGGCACTGAATCTGTCAGCCACTATATTTGCTGGCTTGGTATAGAAGGTACCATTGTGCAGTAGCTCAGAGCAAATCTGGGTATTGCCGTGGAGATTCTTTACATAACTGTAGAAGGCCTTGTGGTTGTTTTTACTATCTGTTGCAATTCTGTTTTCATAGCTAGCTTTAGAGGATTTGATGAGGTGTCTCAGCTTTTTGTTTTCCAGTCTTGGGACTTCACCTTATTCTGCATCAGTTTCTCCTTCTGTTTTAGAGTTTGTTTATGGCAGGGGACTACCAGATTGGCTTCCTTTTTTGGGGGAGAGCGTCTTGGTTCTATTGGGTATGGCAAGATCCATGCATTTGTGTACATGTTTATACAGTGCATTGGTGTATGATTCAGCTGTCATGCAGCAATTTTCCTTTTGCATGGGTGCCGTGAAGTCCGCCACCTCTGTTGTTAGGAGCCCAAAATTAGCTTTGGAGAAGTTTTTCATGGTAGGTACCTTTGCGGGTGGAGGATTGGGGGGTTGTGGATTTCTAAGGTGATTAGTTTGTGGTTAGATCTAACCAGGGAAGAGTTGACTGTTGGTATAGAGCAATGGTCACCCATGTTAGTATTGACCAGGTCAAGGATGTTGCTAAATCTAGTGGGGTTAAGAATGAGCTGGTCCAGGTCATTGGAATTAATGAATTCCAGGAAACGTTGGGCAAGTGTATTGGTACATGAGTAGTTTTCCCAATTAATGGAGGAGTAGTTGAAGTCACCCAGTATCAGTGTGTTAGGTTGGACCCTAATGTTCTCCAGGGTCCTTAGGAACATGGAGTGTGAGTCTTGGGACATGGTTGGGGACCTATAGCAGGCTATGACCTGAATTGCTGTCTTACCCATTGTTAGCTGCACCTGAAATATCTCTGATGCATTATGTATGTGCCTTACCCAATGTTAACTGCACCTGAAGTATCTCTGATACATTATGTTGGGCTACCAGTCTGGAGGTGTGTGCATCCTTTATGAATATGGAAACACCACCACCTTTGGAGCTTTGGTCTAAGTTCTGGGGCCAAAAGGTGTGGAATGAGTTATAGCCTGGTAGTGCAGGGGTGCTTTCTGCTGCTTTGAACCAAGTCTCAGTTACAGCACAAAAGTCAATGTTCTCCATTTTAAGGAGTACTTCGAGTTAGTGCATTTTGAGATTTAGACTTCTATCATTGAGCAGCATGACCCTCAGATTGCATTTGTTTGTAGCTGTTACAGTGGTCATTTGGTCATTGGAACATAGCCTAAAAAAGGCACTATAGGGGTGGCAAGAACCAAATGCAGGCCATCTCTGGCAAAGCATCAAGGTCTGGCAATCATGTCATCCCAGGCAGGCAGATACTGGATCGCCTTGGAATGACACCAGAAACTTAACCAGTTGTTGAAGTCAATCATTGTCTGCTTGTACTGAGATATCATCCTGGGTGACAGGATGCTGCTCAGTCCTAGGGTCATACTCGCCTGGGCTACATAATCTGAGAGCTCCTCCATGTATCTTTTCATGTAGTCCAGGGAGGTACATCTCAGGTCATTCACACCCACATGTACAATGACAGTCATATTTGTACCTGTTGTTGAGGGACCTGAGTGTGTGTGTTATGTGGTGGATCCTGTCACCTGACAGGCAGCTGTTACTTTCTCCTTATTCAACCTAGTGAGTGGGACATCAGTTTCACCAGGTTAATAGGAAAAAGCACAGGGAACTGACCTTTAGACATGCCTGGAGGGGTGGGCATTAATACTGGAGCTGTTTCTTTGTAGAACATTTAGTGCTGGTAGCATGTTTGTGTGCTGCAATAATTGCTACAAAAGTCTGGTAAAGTGCTAGACTAATAAGCTAGAAAAGGTGCAGGAGAGGAGAGAACTAGAAGAGCTAAGAGAAAAATTGAAGATCAGATTTTTGGGCACTACTTAGCAGCTTACAAACAGTCCTGGATGCAGCAAATCTGTATGTGGACAGGACTAGTTACAGGAAAGGCGGGAAACAAGCCCAAATGCAAGCTTTTAAACCAGAAAGTTGAAAGAGATGAAAAAACTGTCCAAACAGCTAATAAACTACAATTTCTGGGCTAGAAACCACTCTTGTGGTAGATAGGCTACTACAATTTCTGGGCTAGAAACCACTCTTGTGGTAGATAGGCTACCTAGTGCTTACCACTCCCACTGATGAGCTAGAAGACTTCCCTCCAACACAGAAAGGTTTAGGGGGGCTCAGATGCTTACAGTCTTGGATACAGCAAATCTGTATCTGGACTAGACTAGTTACAGGAAAGGCAGGAAACAGCTTTGAACTTTTTTTTTGTTTGTTTGTTTACAGAAAAGCAGCTAAGACACCACTAAAATAATTCAAATGCAGTGCAAGTTAGAACACTTGAGTTGAAGTAATATTAAAGCAAATACAGTTTAAATAAATGCAATTTATTCATACGGTATTCTCAACTGAATTCAATTATTGTTTTATTCAAGTCTGAACAGTTGAAAAGTGCCAAGAAATGTACTTATCAGCTCTATATTCCCAAATTGAGATGCACGCTCAGTCAGAACACAAGGAGATTCTAGTAATGGTAGATTTTTTTTCACTTTCTTCACTTGGATGTAATGAGTTAAGTATTCTAAAATATTCCTTACTGAGTTTTATTCACATTTCTTCGTTTTATTATTGATCCTTCATCAGTTCCGAAATATTTATACATTCCCTCTTGCTCAAGTTCTTTCATATCACCCTGACCCAAACTGATGTTTTCTTGGTGCTGCAGCTTTCCTGCTTTAAAGGTTGCTTTTACACATTTATCAAGACCAAATGACATTCTTATATTATCTGAAAATGTTTTGACCACTTGCAGTTGTGCTTTCAAATCCTTATGTGATGAAGTGTACAGTTTTAAATCATCTACAAAAAGAAGATGAGAAGTATTTACAGTTTGTTGTTTTCTGAGAGCCAAATTATAGTCATGACCTAATCTATTAAGTAAACCGCGTAATGGGTTAATGGCAAGACAAAAGAGCAATGGTGACAGAGAATCACCCTGGAATATTCCCCTTTGAATTTTTATCCCTGGATAATAATTTGTCCTTTATCATAACATAACTGTAAAGTGGTTTGTTACCGTTTCATGTTCACTGTTATGCAATCAATCAGTCTAAAGTGTATCTTGTGCATTTTTTTAAGTACACTCTTATTCATGAATGTGGGATACTATCAGATGCTTTTTTGTAGTCTATCCATGCAGTGTTTAAATTCTTCCCCTTTTTGCAGTTCTCTATTATGACTTCAACATTAAATGATCCTTTGTTCCATATGACTTTCTTTTATTACCTTTTTGTTCTATTTCCATGATTAAGTTTTCCTCTAAATGACTATACATTGCCAGAAGGCAAGTTATTGATCTATAGATTTTAAGATAGCTTGCAGGTTTGCTCTTAAGTAGGAGTATTGCTTTTCCTGTTGTAAGCCAGGCTGGTGTCTGTTCAGGGTGTGTATATAAATAGTTGTTACCCATGGTTAAATCTTCATGTTGTTGTTGTTTGTCTTTCAGCTTTTCCCAGTTAGGGGTCACCACAGTGGAACTCCGGTCCGCTAATGATTGGCAGTAGATTTTCACAAATGCTGAGGTGCCAGCTCGACGTCCAACCTTCAACGAAGGCACGCCCATTTAAGCATGTCTTTCGAATGCCCATCCAACAGCGGGGAGGACATGCAGACTCCACACAGAAGGCACTCCAGCCGAAAATTGAACGGGAGAACCTCTTGCTGTGAGGCAACAACGCTACCACTGCACCAAGATATTAATACTTTTAACCAGAAGTGAGGTACTGCATCTGCATCTGGGGTTTTCCATTTGGAAGGTTTTCTTAACTGTGTTTCAATCTCTCTGGTCGTTACTTCATCCCATTGCATATCCTGTACATTTGAACTTCTTATTCTTTCTTTTACTTCTATCCATTTAGCATCTTTGTTATGTTCCACAGGATCTTCATAGATAGTTTTCAAAAATGTGTCTTATTTTTTTTTTTTTTGGTGGTGTTTAAATTCCTTTTACATTGTTTTCCAATCCTCTGTAAAACTTTTTGGGTCTTCAATAAATTGCTTGTTTTATACTTTTCCTGTATATTTATCTGTGTATCTTCCAAGTTTTTCTGTCTTTGCTGATATTTTTAATTTATTATTTGCAATAGTGCATGATAACTCCTGATCTGTTCTGATACTGCGCATTGCTTTTATCATGTTGATCTTTCTGAGTATTTTTGTTGATCTGTTCCCTCTTCTATACTCCTCTAATAGTAACACTTTTTGTCTTAATTGCTTTATAGTTTTCTCTATTCGATACTTCCATGATGGCATTCAATTTATCCCCATCATTTCTCTTACTACCTTGTGTTCTTGTGGTAGGACTTTACCTGTTATTAATTTGGTTGCACAGTAACATGTCCTATTTACTTCTATTATGTCACATGAATCTCAATGGACAGCCCTAATTACTGTGCTAATTTGTTTTATCAGACTTCTAACTCTTTGGGTTTTATTGACTTTCGGTAGTCTATTTCTTTCATTGACCTTAATATGTCTATCCATCTCTATTAAATCAAGCACTTCTCTTAGCTCATTTTCTTCTACACTGAGGACATATTCTTTGTTCCCCATTTCCTGTGAGCATGCTATAGACACTGAGGACATATTCTTTGTTCCCCATTTCCTGTGAGCATGCTATCGATAGTTCCACAGCATCTTTCTGTACCACATTCTCTTTGGTTTTATCCTGTGTTGTCCATCACACATTCATGTCAGAACTCACCAGCCTGTCACCCCACAACATTGGCTGTGTCAGAGATGCCACAGTTTCCTGTTCCTCCCCTTGCTGTACAACTCCAGCTGAAAGTTTGTATTGGTTTCCTATGGAAAGCCCTAAAGCATCTTTATCTGACAACTAATCAGATGTTTCCTGCTCCACTGGTTTTGCCTTAATTTGGGGATCCATTGCTGTATCATACTGCATTGTTTTCCGAGTTAGATTTTCTACACTAAATCCTTCACTTTGCACCTAATCTATAACCTCAGTTTCTGTTTCATTAACTTCTCCATTACTAATCCTCTTTTCTACTTTTCCTCTTTGTCTTCTTATTTTTTGTATTGTAAAATTTTCCATGTCTGGATGCCTTTGCCTATATTTCTCTTCAAATATCTTTGCTGCTGCTCTTTTTGTATTGATTAGTTTTGCTTTCTCCTTTTCATAAATATTACACCATATTAAATCTCTGTTTCTTTCCCATGTCCATAGTTCTTCTTCAGATGTCTCACGATCCTCCTGTTTCTAATTACTTTGGGGACTCATTGTTCCATCATGCTGTGATGTAACTTGTGTTAGACTTTCTACACTAAGTTCTTCACTTCACAATTATTCCCTAACTTCAACTTCTATTTTTTTAACATCTACTTTACTAATCTTCTGTTCTGCATTCTCTCTTTGTGATCTTATTTTTTTATTGTGAAATGTTCCTTATCTGGATGCCTTTGCCTGTATTTCGCTTCAAATATCTTAGGGGATGCATTTTTTTTGTGTTGATTAATTTGGCTTTCTCCTTTGCATTAATATAGCACCATATCGAGTCTCTCTTTCTTTCCCCATGTCCATTTTTCTTTTTTATACCTTTCAACAGTCTGTAGATTTTGTTTTTATAGTTTCACGCTTCCTGAGTCACTTCTTTATCCAAAAGGATGGTTATAAGAAAAGGTTATGTTATACCATTCTGGCATCATTTTTACTATATTAATGCTGCTGTGAACAGATATGCAAGCAGATATAGTTTGCACTAATTTTCTTTAATAGATTGTTTTACAAACAATGTTATTTGTTTATCACATTGTTGATTTGCAACATGAGGTCACAGTCAGCAATAATGAAAAAAGAAATATGACAAAATCTGTTACTGTGTACATGTATTTATACATGTAGCTTTAATCCTAGTCTTCCTCTTTATTCTTGTGCATAGAACATACAGATTTACAGTTATCAGCCTACATATTTTAATCAATTATTGGAGCATTGCTGTGTATATATTGTTTCCAAACACACCGGTGACATTTGCATAAATAGCTTTCTCCGTCTTTTAATGAAACCATATCTATTTCATTTATTGCCTTTAGAATATTCATTACTTAATTTACAGCTGGTTTAATGTTAATTTACACTTTTGTATAATTGCTTTTTTATCTGCAAGTAATATTAAACTTAATAAGTCTTTGCTATTTGTTAACATTTCTAAACCAGGACACCAGTGTTATAGCATCAGTTTCTTCATTTACATAGGTTTCCTAATAATTGTGCCAGGACATTGTATAGGGAATGCTTACACTTGGTTATCTTTCAATACCCCCCCCCCCCAAAATGTGCTCGATTTCCTATGTCATTTCCTTTACATCTCTAATATCTACTCCCCTTTTGAGAAACAATGCTCTAAAGTCTACATGGAATATAAAAGTACTTATAAATATTTCCATGTAAACATGGACTTCATAGCATACCTACAGGCTTACACTTTCCTTCCATTGTTATATTGCAATTTGTCATTGTAGTATTTTTAATGCACTCTGAATAATTCTTATAGTTATGTAGTATTTTATAAGATTTACTAATTAGTTCTTTCTTAATAGCATCTCTTAATCTTGTTTGCAGTAAAAGCCCTATCAGAGCTTGCTTTCATTCAGTATTCACAACCCCCTTGGCTATATTCACTAAACTGTTCCTGATATGGTAGGCAATCTTAGAGTCGTAGCTCAATCAGCTGCTTGCTTTCTTCCCACTCACTTTTCCCTTTGAGCTTATTTGTCCCAGTAAGTTATCTGATAATAGTGTGATAACTTATCACATGATTCATGGTATAAAAATTTAATACAGTCATAGGTTCATAGGTGTTTACTAGGCTAACGACCACAAAGGCCTTTTTAAGCCTAACCATCCGTCCCAAATCTCTGATAAGTTCTAATATCCTTGATAAGCGTAAGCATGAGCCTGGGAGATGAACCATTTATGTATGTATTTATTTATTTTACATTTGTTGACCGGGATAGTCCGACTGGATACATATCCATTTTCAGCAGAGGGATGGGGAGAAAAGCTCCAAACACAACATATAGAAAAAATAATACAGGAAAAATCATATCAGTACATGTTTCAAACAGTTTACAGACTCTGTTCAGTCAAGCAAGTTATACATTTGATCATTATTAAACTTATGTAAGTATCTAAACTAACAGTTATGTCACGGCTTGTATGTAGTATAAAGTACTGTTTGGCACACAATTATAGAAAGGAGCTAGTCAGGATTAGAACAAGAACATAACCAGTGTGTCTTAAAATGTCTGAGACTTTTTGTGACTTGAGTTAGTGAGGATACTAGGGTAAGGTCTGCAGGAAGTGAGTTCCAAGTTTTGCAGACAGAGTTGGCAAACAGGGAGTCCCCAGCTGAGTTATTGGTTCTGAATGTTTGAACCAGCAGTCTGTTTGATGAGCAAAGTGGCCTGAGGTTACTGTAGGGGCTAATGATGTTTTTAAGTGCAGGCATATTTTCAAATTGGTTGAGTGCTTTATATGTCACTGCAAGCTGGTTGTATTGAAGTAGGCTAGGTAATTCAAGCCACCCTAGAAGATTTAGGTTATGACAGTGGTGTGTCCTAAATGCCGTGTTTGTGGCAAATCTAGTAATGTGGTTATAACAGCTTGAGAGCTTGCTAAGGTCAGATGTGTTCAGATTGGTGAATAAAGGGGAGCCATAGATAAGGGTAGAGAGTTGATGGGAATGGGCCATAGCAGTTCTAGCAAGTGGAGTAAGAAAAGGTTTAATCTTATAAAGGGAGCCAAGTTTTTTATTAATGGTTTTGATAGTTTGGTTGACATGCATATCAAATTTAAGGTTATTATCTACTGTAACACCTAAGAGTTTAGTTTGGGCTTCTGGAGAGATAATGGTGTCATTATTAAATTTATTAGATTTAATGATAAAGAACAGTGATGAGGACCTAGGAGTGAGGGGAAAAAGTAGCAGCTTTGTTTTGTTAGGGTTTAAGATCAGATGATGATTAGAGAGCCAATTTTCAACCGTTTTAAGCGTATTGTGGGACAATGTCATTAGTTTTGTCTGGGAGGTGGCTGAGCAGATTAAAATGGAGTCATCTGCATATTATGTGCAGGTTGCATCTGGGATGACAGAGTAGAGGTCATTAATAAAGATAGAGAAAAGAAGGGGTCCTAGTATAGAGCCCTGGGGGACTCCTAGTGTGATGGGTAGAAGGGAGGATAGTTTGCCCTGCCATAGGGTGGCCTGTTGTCTACCACAGAGGTAGGACTGAAACCATTGGAGAGCGTAGTTATCTAAGGGGAAGGCCTTTAAAGTATGGATGAGTTTTTTGGTGATTAACCATATCGAAGGCCTTGGAGAGATCAAGAAAGAGGGGTGCGGTTAGTTTGTTATTATTTTGGTTATGGTTTATGACATCAGAGAAGGATATGAGGTCTGAGGTAGTACTATGGAATGGCCTAAAGTCATGCTGAGAGCTAGCCAACAGATTGTTCTGGATAAGATAGTACAGGAGTGGTGTATGGATGCACTTCTTCATAATTTTATCCAGTGGTGACAGAATAGCTATAGGTTGAGTTTGACAGTTCAGTGGAGCTACCTCCTTTATGGAGTGGTATAACATGGGATATTTTCCATATGGAGGGAATGGTAGCTTCAGATACAGTTCTATTGATTAAGATGGAGATGGGGTATGCTATGGCATCTGCAGCTTTTTGTAGATATCCTGCAGGGAGGAGATCAGCAGATAGGATGGTTGGCTTTAATTTCTTAATTAGGGCATGGATAAGTGATGTAGGTACTGGTTGAAAGCTAAAGGAGAGTTGGGTACTGGGTACAGCGGCAGTTGAGTTAGAGCAACTGGGAGTTGCTGACTAGCTAGGGACTGGATAGTCTCTGTGAAGAAACTATTAAATGTGTTGGCAACATCTTCCGGGGTTTTATCATTGGAAGATGAAGGGGTTGGAGTGATGGTTTGACCTGGGTGAAGAAGTTTGTTTATTCCTGCCCAAAATTTTTGAGGTTTGTTTTGATGTTTCTGCTGAAGGTGGCAGTAATTTTTTTTTTTATCTAACGTAACAGATTTCTTTGTGTCATTCCTTAATTGCCAATATCTTAGTTGATCTAGTGGGGTTTTGTGGCGCGCCAAGTGGCCCATGCCTTGTTTCTAAGTAAGATTTTTAATTTGGTATGTTCTGAAAGCCATGGTGCAATTTTTGCTTTGGTTCTAATAGAGCAAGCAGGAGTGTGAGAGTCCAAAAAGGCAAGGAAATTGGTATTAAAGTATGCTACAGCTTTATCCAATGGTGATTGTTTTCCAAAAAAGAAGTGAATTCTGCTAAAGAACGCTCAGTAGAACAAAAACAATGTAAATATTGGAAGAGCGTTGCACCACAAGTATTAGTATTTCATCTGAGTATTCAAACTTACTAAGCAACCAAAATGGCAAAAAAACAGCTTGAAAGCAACAGCTTCAATAACAGGCTTATACCATATTAAATCCCCAATATATGAAATGTAAAGCTTTGCTGTTATAAAAGTCAAGTGGTGTTGTAATTTCACAGCTTTAAAACATGTAGATGTCATAAAAACAGAAAAAGCCAACATAAAAGAGAAGAACCCTTTTGATGTAAATAATGGACAAGCGCTTTCAGCTTTTTCAAGCCTTCTTCAGATCCAAATAGGTAAGCTGGGTTCAGTGTTTAAAAGTTGGTATCATCCAATGAAACAGCTTACAATGAATGACGAATGTTAACCAATCAAGTTAGTCCATTGGTACACACCTCCATAGCATTCCGACAAACATGAAATTAAAACTCTTTATTTAAAACTCTTTGTTTAAAACATAGCATGACAGTTTGACGTTTCTAAGACAGACCCAGACATATTTTCAGAAGGGATATTAGTAAAATTGTTTCAGTGGGTTCTAGTTAAAAAATGAGCTTTACATAAAAGCCAAGATTTGAGAGAAAAAAATGAAAATAAATAGAAATAGAAATGGTCTTTTAGGACGCTTCTTTTTATTTCTTTTCAACAATTTCTTTGGGACATCAGAACCTAAGTCAGTATACCTACGATTTCTGGCAATGAAAGCGAGTCATGAGTAAGCATAACTCATTGCTCGACTATTTTTAAGGAAGGGTTTTTAAGGGAACACAGCCATTAAGGCCAGGGGGGTTATCTGCTCTCAGCCACATTATCCATTTGGCTTCCTCTCTCTCTCAGTCAGATTGGTCAGGTCTCCTTCTCTGGAAGTAAAATGTATCTTTGAAATGACCATGAGAACAAAGCTATGTCCCTCATGCTCACGTAAATGAAGGAAAAGAGAATTTGTTTCCTTTCTGTTACGTATATCAGATTGATGTTTGATAATTCTTTCCTTTAGCTTCATATTAGTTTTTCCAACATAAAATTCTGTGCAGGAAGTGCAGGTAGCTATGAAAACAATATTGCTGGTTAGGCAATTAGCTAATCCATGAAAAACAAATGTCTGTTTAGTAACCGGATGCTTAAATGTGTTGCTACAATTGATTACATTGCAGACCTTGCAGAAGCCACATTTCTTTGTTCCTGATGATTTATTATGTACGTAGTTAGTGCATGTCCTGTCATTTGAGCATAAAATCCTTTTAAGATTCTTTTTATTTTTGAAAAGGAAACTTGGGTTATCTCCAACAATCTCTTTTAACTTTTTGTCCGAAGTTAGAATCGGCCAGAACTTTTTGATCACCTGGCATACGTTATCATGGTCCATAGTGTAAGTAAAGTTGACCCTTAAGTTAGATGTTCTTTTAGGTATAGCTAGGGATGGTGTACTTTCACCTTCTCTAACCTTAGAGGAATAAAAAGGTTTACCTTTTCCTTTACATATGTCATTAATTCTGTTCTTGTTTAGTTCTAAACTTCTCTTTCCATAGCCTTATTGACTGAAATTATTAATAAGCCTCTCTTCTTCCTGGAGAAAGGTTTCCTCTTCTGTACATAGCTTTGAAATCCTTGCAATTTGATTTTCAACAAGCTATAGAAAATATGCCTGGGATGCATACTGGAAAAGTGGAGCATGTGGTTTTGCCACATATCTTTCTTATAGAGGCAAGTGTCTATTCCCTTTTTCAGATCAAGAAATAGTTTCACATCCAGAAAGTCAATCATCTCTCTAGATGTTTTTACATCAAATTTCATGAAAGTAGTGGTCTGTGACAGGAAGTTAACAAAGCTTCTTAAATCTTCCTCTTTGCCCTTCCATACAATGAAAGTGTTATCCACAAACCGATTGTACAGAATTTTCTGGTCATTCCAAATGTTATTAGCATCCTTGGACCAAGCTCTCTCCCAGTTGGTTAAAACCAAGTTTGCATAACTATTGGCACAGTGCATGCCCATGGCAACCCCCCATCTCTGCAAGTAGTAGCTGTTGTCATAGGTAAACACATTGTACTCCAACACAATTTCCAAAAGATCACATATCAAGCGTGATTCTACCTTCTCCAGTTAGAAATTCTCTTACTGCTTCAATGCCATAATTATTTGGGATGGAAGTGAATAAACTATTCACATCTAGGGTTACCAATAGCAGACTCTCAAGATCATCACATTGTTCTAGAGCTATATACAGATGTTGTAGAAACTCAGCTGTATCTTTAATCACAGTAGAAGGCCCTAGGTAGCATATTTTTTAGTTCTTGTTCAATAAACATAGAAACTGATTCCGTCAACCATCCTCTACCAGCCACAAGTGGTCATAAAGGTGGGCGTTTAAGATCTTTATGAATTTTTGGTAATTCACTGATAGTTGGTACGGTGGGGTGCTCAGTGACGAAAAGATCATGCAAATACTCATTAATCTCTCTTTGCAATAGCATGTCATAAAGAACCTGCTGGATCTTCTGTTTCATTATATTTAGTTCATTCTTACTAATCAAGGAATAGGTCTTTTGATCACTTAATAGTTCTTTCATCCATTGGACATACATCATTGCATCCATTACCACTATGGCACCTCCTTTGTCAGCAGGTTTAACCACAATATCATTCCTTTCTTTAAGTTCTTTGAGTGCCTGATTTTCTTCTTTAGTTAGATTGAAAAACTGTTTCCCTTTTTGAGACACTCTTGTTCTCATTAACTCCTCTTCACAGGCATGAATAAAAGAATCCATGGCTGGATGGTTGAGAGGAACAAATGTGCTTGGTTTCCTGAGCATAATATTGCTTTTAATGGGACATTTATCATTTCCATCCCCAAAAATATACTTCAAAGTAAGATTCCTTCCAAACATTCTAAGGTCCAGTGCAAATTCATCATGTGTAGATTTGGTAGCAGGAATAAAGCTAAGACCTTTTTCTAATAGATCTATCTGAGAATGAGTGAGCTGATTGTTCGAAATATTAACCACTACAGAAATTATTGTGTTACTTTCCTTTTCTTTCTCTCTCTGCTTACAGATCTCCCTGTTTGAGAGACTTTGTTCATTATTAAAAAAGGGAGCTGCTCTGTAATGGTAACATGTCATGCTCCTCTCTTAGGTATTGTTCCTAGTGGATGCCCATTGATACCAGTACTATTAGAAGGACTGGTATTGTTGATATTAATATTTGCATCTGAGTCATGTTCTTGTTCGATAACACAAGCATTTTCATTAGTGACAATACTCCCATTCTGGACTGTTCTGACTATAGGCTCTTGTTTATCCATGTGATGGACTTGTGCACTAGCCAAAAAATCTCAAGATCTATGGATATTATTATTAGTGTGCAGAGTTGTACCTCTCTGCTCAGGATTTCTGTCTTCTTTCCGTAGATGTTCATTTAAGTTTCTGACTTTAGGCCATTCAAATAAATGGCCTTTCTGTATATCATTGAAACCTCTCATTAATTTCTGACTTTTAATGCCTTTTAGCTTAACTTTATATGCTGTTAGCTTATCCTGTAAATTCTCCAATTTCATGACATTATTGTCAGACAAATTCATACTTTCACGTTCTTTTTGTTTCTCCTCTATCAAGGTGCTCATTTCTTCTTCTTGAAGCTTAAAGAAGTCTACCAGCAGTTTCATGTAACTAAAACTTGACAGATCTTTCCACAGGTTTAAACTTGGATACCTCCTTCACAGCATTACCACCTAGTCATTTTTAGGAAGTGTAAACTAAAGCTGTGGTGCTTGTTGGTAGCAGACATTTTTTTTCTTGCTCCTTCAGCAGGGTCTGCATGATGTCTCCACTGCAACTTTTATTGTGGTGAGAGCAAGACAATCATGGGCTAGAAGAGAGTTTTCATTCCTGTTGGGGGTGTCTAATCAGCTGATTTATTTCCATGTGGTAAGAGACAGGTGGTATGGAGTGGGCCACCTTCCAGGTCCAAGGAATAACCTGCCCTCCCCTTCTAAACTCCCCATTCTGTAGTGGCTCCTTCAGGCTTCATTACAAGTTGCTTATTTTGGGTAGTATGCATACCTCTCAATATCTTAGTGCAAGACATCTGGGCAAAGCCTAACAAAATGGGGGAACAAAGGCCCAAAAATAGGGACAAATTTTAAATATCGTTCTTATAAACTTAGAAAGTTGCTGAAGTAACAGGGTTTGTACTAATATATATTTTCTGAAGGATTTGAAGTCTGAAACTGAAATGTTTGCCATTATTTTGTGACTTCAGTCCTCAGAACATCCCAGTGATTTGCCAAAAATCCACGAATTTTCTGAGGAGCAGGACAAAAATATAAGGCGAAAATCTGGACAGTTGAGCGGTATGGAAGTGTGCGCCCCTGCATACTGGCTTCCTAGTACAGTGTATTTGCATGAGAGCAACATCTGGTTGACATGCTCCATGGGTGTAATACATAGTGCTCCCTGTAGGTGTCACACAAGTAGTAAGACACAGTCACCTCCCTTCCCTGAGCATGGATGAGCCAGCAGTTATCACTCCTATCCAACCACCCTGGCTCCTCCAGCGCCTGACACTATAACATCACCCTGGCTTCTCCAGCGCCTGACACTATAACATCCTCCTCAGTCAAACTTGTGTCATCGGGGTCAAACTTGTGTCATCTGGGTCATAGTCAGGGCTTTATGCATCTGTGTCACAGAGCTGTGGGAGTGACAGCTGATATACTGACTTTTTACTGTTCCTCAGTGATATGAGAATCCATCTGTGGCTCCACATGTATGTTGTCAAACAGTGAAACAATACTAATTTCATGAACTTTAATCGTACTTTGACTTAGGAATGGGGTCCATTCCTGTCATGGTATTAGAAACCCAAAAGAGATGGAGAAATTAAAAAATGGCACAAGAGTCTCAATAATCCAGTACAGTACTGTTATTCACTCTTGACCACATTGTTTTTTTTTTTTTGTTTTGTTTTTTCTTTACCTGAAACATCCTAGAAAGGAAATAATTGTTTCTCTGGCCCTTGCTTTTATTGTGATAGACATGATATTATGTTTTGGTTATTGGGAGTGGATGGATTTTTTTTCCAGTGATCTGCATAATCTATTGTGTTTGGATATGATGCTGTTAATGTGCTTTAGATTTATTTATTTGTTTATTTTAGCTGTATTTGTTTACCTGGCTACAGCACTGATCTCTATGGACATTTTTTTGTCTCAGCCCAGAAGCACTGTCTGGTTAGTGACTTGCTCAAAGTCAGTTAGACAATTCTTTCAGTGAAAAAAAATAATTTCTTCTATTTGTCCTGTTTCATCTGTGTTTTACATTCATTGTGTGCTTTTGTTGTTGCCATAGAGCTCTTTTTGAAATAAAATACCTACTTAGACTCTTTAGATTGTCTTGCAGTATTTACATCTTCCAGCGTGTCCTTCTCTTCCTCTTTTCTTATAAGCGTACTTTAAGCTATTCTAGTCTCCCTGCCTAGCCTCTTTTCAGAACTTTGTACCATTTTTGTTCTAATCCTATGAAATATCTCTGTCTTCTGTGTGTTTATAAAGATGGTGTCACCAGAACTATATGCACTGCCTCTGAAGAAGGTTAACAACAACTTGTCTGTGTGTGTGTGTTCTACTGATGGTGGAGATTGACATGCATCCCTTTATCCCAACAGCATTTTTTTACATCATTTTGCTTGTCTTTTGGTCAGTAGATTTTGCTACTGCACATCCCGATGCAGTTTTGGTTGTTGATGCGAATTTCACTCCATTGCAGGATTACTTACACAGATATGTAGTTTTGCTCTTTAATTGAATTAAAGTTGCTATGTTTTAGATTATTCCTCCAGTCTCGCATTGTTTCTTTGGGTTTTTTCCTCTATCTTCTTGTACATCAGCCCTGATGTTTTTTTTTTAGTCATTACAAGAAAGCAGATGTTTCTGTCTAGACTTTTTGCATTTTAATACAGGAACTAAAAAGCACAGGTGATATGAATGGACTTCGCTTACCACAGAACCTCATTGAGAGCCATCTTTTTATGCTGGCCTCCTATTTAAATGTTTCAACTCGGCAAAACAGAAAAAAAGCAAAAAAAAAAAACAAACATAAATGTGTGTGTATACACACACACACACACACATATATATATATATATATATATATATATATATATATATATATATATATATATAATATAAATATAAATATATAGGATCCGTACAGATCCCTGAAGAGAAAATCACCTAAACTAATTTCAGTTTGGCATACTTGCGCGAAAGTGCTTTTCACTGAAGAAGCACTTTCCCGTAAGTATGCCTGTTTGTGAGACCGCACTATGGTGTAGATAAGGGAAAATTCCCTTTTCCTCACTGTAGTGCGGTCTCGGAGTGAGAATATTAAAGTAGGGGGGGTATGTGGTGTGCAGGGGGGGCGAAGCCGCCCTGCATAAACGTAAATTTCTTTCTTTTTTTTTTTTTTATTTAACATATATTAATAAAAGCGCTTTTTCAGTTAAAGGGCTTTCGTTAATATATGTTTGGTGATTATGGATTCGGGACTTTGCACATTCTGGGGTTGGGGGTGGTGGTGTGGTGTGGACATCCAGAGTGATTAGTTTATGATCTGATCTAACCAGTGACGGGTTGACATCTGGTGCAGACACCTGTTGCCCATGTTAGTGATGACCAGGTCTAATATGTTTTCACTTCTGGTAGGGGAGTTTACCAGCTGATCCAGGGCATTTGAGGTGATAAATTTCAGGAAGCGCTGGACCCAGGAGTTTGTAATTGAGTAGTTTTCACAGGTAATGGTAGGGTAATTGAAATCACCCAATATCAGAGTGTTTGGTAGGACCTTCATGTTCTCCAGTGTCTCCGGAAAGGCGGAGTGGTGGTCCTGGGTCATGGAGGGTGATCTGTAGCAAGCCACAATTTGCATTGCAGATTTGCCCGATGTTAGTTGCACATGGATGATCTCAGAGGTATCATGCTGCACCACTAACCTGGAGGTGTAGGTATCCTTGATGAATATGGATACACCCCCTCCTTTTGTGTTTCGGTCCATGTTCTGTTGCCGAAATGTGTGGTATGAGTTGTAGCCCGGTAGTGCTGGGGTGCTCTCTGGAGCCTTGAACCAGGTTTCAGTTACTGAACAGATGTCGATGTTCTCCATACTGAGGAGTGCTTCAAGTGCATGCATTTTGAGATTTAAACTCCAGGCATTGAGCAGCATAACCCTCATTTTTTTATTTGTGCTGTTTACGGAGGTGGGTTTGACTTTTGAGCCTTGCCTAAAAAAGGCACTATGGGGGCAGCAAGAGTCTTGGCCAGTATTCGAAAGCCTAGGGGTGACAAGTACAAGCCGTCTCTTGTGAAGCAACAAGGCTTGTCGAGCATGTCGTCCCAGGCTGACAGACACTGGATCCCCTTTGAATGACACCAGAAGCTTAGCCAATTGTTGAAATTGATAATTTTTTATTTATACTGCGGTATCATTCTTGGTGAGGGCAGGATGCTACTCAGGGTCAGGGTCATACACACCTGGGCTACATGATTAGAGAGCTCTTCCATGTCTCTCTTCATGTAATCCAGGGAGGTACGTTTCGTCATTCACACCAACATGAACAATGACAGAGTCATATTTGTACTTGTTCTGGATTGACCTGAGTGCTTATGTTATGTGGCAGATTCTGGCTCCCGACAGGCAGCTAACAGTAACCTTCTCCTTGTCCAGTCTAGTGAGTGGGACGTCAGTGTGCCTGACTGTAGAATCGCCTATTACTAGTGTGTTGGGTATGTTATTTTGCCTTAAGGGCTGTGATTGTGTGGCACACTGATTTTGTGTTTTATGTGTTGTCTGGTTTGTGATGGGAGGTGCAAGTTTTTTGGGTGTCTGCTTTGGATGTCTCTGATGCTTTTGCAGGTTTTTATTTAGAGCCTCTGAGTATGATTTTGTGTATTTATGTGTATTTTTTGCCAGTGCTGGTTTAGTATGTCTATGTGAGGCTGGAGGTGTGATGTAAGTGCTAACTTTCTCCTCATGACTGGCTGCTCCAGTCTTAGGTGGAGAGAGCTTAGCCAACAATTTATTATCTCTCGCATAAGTTAATGTTTTCTGGTAGGAGGAGAGGGTTGTACATGAGGCAGTTGTAACATTGTCTCAGGATACCCAGGTTCACCAGCTGGACTGGAGAGTATACCTGAAATTTCCCTTCGGTCATGCCTGAACAGTAGGGTGAGCTGCTTAGTCGCTTGGTTGGTGAGGGGTGAATAATGAGCCTTGCCCTACTGGGCAGTCAAGTGTCTGGTTATATTAGTATGAATGAATATCATGTAGTATACAGCCACACCAATCATTATTCTTTTATTTGCTTGGACTTCATTTGCAGTGGTAACCACTGTAACTATTCTTTTGTATGACTAGGCTTAATTTACTCTGGTACATCACTGGTAACTATCCTTGTCAACTGATAGACCCACCTTCCCAGAAATAAAGACTAGACACAGTACTTTGAGTTGCCACCACTTATTGAAATAATTAATGTATACATAGCTTCAGCAAGTCATAAATTGTATGCATCAAATCAAATGAACTTTCTCTCTTACATGCTAGTTGTCACCTAACCCTGCCCTGTGCCTGTTCTGGCACACTCAGACAACAAAAGTCAGAAAGTCTTACACAGTGATACCTCAGCTCCATCAATAAGCAATTTTCTAGCTGCCCATAAATATCCACCCCCTTTGAAATAATAATCACTATTTGTGAGATGGAAAGGTAGGGGGGATGAACGGGGGTAAACGAGGCCATGTAAAACTTTTGCCCTTATTATTGAACTATAATTGAATGTGTAACTAACTTATCTTAAAATGGGGTAGGAATGGGCAAGGTGACTGGGTGAATGCTGCACACACTAATGACAATTCACTGAGATGTCAGGGTTAAAGGAAATTAGCTCATCTCCTCAATAACCCCATTCTGCTTCACTTACAACCCTGTTTGCCAAGGCAAATGGACTGCTGTCAACTGATAGATCTCCTTTTTAAAATTATGACCAGACACACTACTCTGGGTCACAGCCATTTTTTAAAACAATTAATATATACAGAGCTTCAGCAGCCAATTGTTTATAACAAGGCTTTCAGAATTTCAAATTGTAAACTTTATCCATCACATCAAATGAACTTTCTCCATTACTATCAGTTGGCACACCCCCAACACACACACACACACACAACTGTTTTGGCCAACTCATCCCAACAAAAAATGGAGGTCTTGCACTGTGCAAACTCAGCTCCAACAATATACAAATTTCTGTCTGCCCAGAAATATCTGGCCTCTCTGAGACAATCCCCACTAGTTGTGAGTTTGAAAAGTAGGTGGATGAAGGGGATGAAAATGGTGAGTCCACTTAAGACCTTCTCCCATGACCATGGCTGCATGCTGTCTCCCCACCCTTTTTTGGAATCCAAAAAATTTTGTTTTTATTTGAAATTCTAAAATTTTCTATACAAGTCTTGAACCTGCAGTTCTAGCTTCAAATTAAACATGTTCCAATCCAGATAATTTAAGCAAACATTGTCCATATGATAAAAACCCAGATCTGTTTTTTTTTTGTTTAAGTCAGGATGATTAATTACTAGGAAACCCAACTGTTTAAGAACTCTAGCTATTTTACATATTAAAAATAAGTGGATCATTTCAGTAGCTGCATGTCTGTAGTCTTCATTCCATATTAGCCTACATATAATGGAGGACCAAATTATGTTTCACTGATAATGATTCATATAGTCTACCTCGGTCAGTTAGAATTTTACCCAAAAGAATACACTTTGGAATATGGTACGAGTTATTGTCCCCAAATGAATTATTAATATGTCAGGTGCCCTGTTGAGAGAAAGGAACACTTGTATATAAGACAGCAATGCAAGCCAGGAAAGCCCAGGATACCACCCTGCCCATTCTGCTTTCCAGTGATCAGAACTGAGACCAAGATTCATGCTATTTGTTCTGATAACTGCTCTTGATGTCACTCTGCATAAGAAGGAGTGACCTATGACAAGAAAAAGTCGTGAACCTAAAAGGACAGTGCAACATGTAAACATATAATATAGGTAAGAAAAATATTTGATTTTCATCTAGCTGCTCATATTAATACTTCTACTCAATGTCCTTCTTTAGCTAAATCAAGTTTTGAAGGAGTGTGAAGTGTAACCATCAATAGAAATACCCTGTGAGGTCACTGCTTTTCTTAACAAGGCATTGGCTTCAATAACATGGGGTATTAGGATACCAAAATACTAGATCCTGAGATGAGGTTGTACCTAGAATCATTTTCACTGCCAAGGCCCGATGAATTAGGCAGGAAGCCAAGGTATCCAGTGCCTTTAAAGAAACATGATGACATGATCCTGTTTGGTCAGTTTGGGATTTTCTTAGTCAAATTGATACCTCAGTTTCATTATAACTGTATTAGCCCAAGGTAAGGAGTAAAGTAACTCACTGATTCTGAAAGCTCCAGTGTAGAGCTACATGGGTAAAGTATCCGTTAATACAAGAGACTGGTAATCTTGACTGACTTCATTACACTTTTTATTAGACCTGTCAGCAATTGGTTTCCTTGAATCTCTGTGGTATACAAGTCTCCATCCCTTCTGTAACCTATTTACCAACCAATGTTGCATTAAGGTGTGTATGTGAAAACATTGAGCCAACCAAGCTGAGGCCATAGGTTGTATTTGTAGAGAGTTAGGTGAGTCTTGAAGGACATAGCTGTGTGCAGTTCAATAAATCAAAGTGCCCAATGCCCAGCATCTTTATCTGATCGGTAAAAGCAAATAACAGGATTTGAATTTCAAAAGGGCCCGCACGTAGGCTCTTTTGATGTTTGTAGTTCATGAATTGTTCAGTAGAATCAGCATCATCCTTCTCCAAGGAGCCATATTTGAGGAGGTACTGGTTTGGGATGAAGCTGAGCTTCTGGAGCAAGAGCTCTGAACCTATAAGTTATCTGTTGTAGCATTCTGAACACCAAGCACTTGCTTAGCAGAGATTGTCAAGGTGATTTTAAACTAAGTAGCACTAACAGCCTTAAAACAGATTCAACCCTGTCTGAATGGGAGGATCACTTTAGCAGTATCTGAACAACGGCTTGGTTACCAGAATAGAATATAATCTTTTTATCCCTGAAATGCACTTGACACATGCAAACAGTGGCCCATAGGGGTTGAATTTCTAAAAAAAAGTGAGGTCCTTCTTTACAGTGTCAAGGGGTTTGGATGACCATTGCCAACTAATACCCACCCATCTTCTGCCACTGCATCTGTGTAAAGCTGTAAGGAAACTAATGAAACTCAATTAGATTGCCACAAGCTGGCGCCACTGAAGTTACCCAGAAATGTTTTCCATCTTTCACCTTCTTTGAGACATACACCCAATGGTGTTTTTACCATCCACTCTTCAACATTATGTGAATGCTCTGCTTGGGGACATCATTCTACAAGTACAGTTAGGTAAACCCAGCAGTGACATGATATGACCCACCCTGGCTGTGTGCCTAACCAATAGCTTGTCAATGCTTGGTTTTAGGTGCTGTCAAAGGAAAAATATACTTTAAAAATGATCAATACACTGTAGGTTCAGGTTAAGGCACTTTAATCTTGCAGCAAGGAGACAAAAATGTGCAATTACAGAGTTTGGCTGACTAGAATCAGGAAATGCAAGCATTTTTATACATTTTCTAATAAGACATTGCCTACTAAGCTGACGTAGTAAATCACAAGTTTTAACATCATCATTTTGTAGTGATTGTTTTCATAAAATTCTGCTTGTACTATCAATTTTTGTGAGAAACTTCCTAAGAAAAACAACGTGGCCTTGGCTACCACCGGTTATATATATGCAATGTTACCATTCAAGGTACTATGGCTAATTTGAGCACAAAGCAAGTATAGATTTCAGTTCATTTCTCCAACAGTCCTTTGTCTGTTTTATCACTTCCTTCTGCAGCTGTGCGTGTTCTCATACTTCGAACAGAGCTAATTGTTCAAAATCATTACATTATAGAATATGGCATTGTTCATTCATTGCTTCCTGACCTAGCAGATAATCACCTGCTTCTCAAGTACATTTCCAAAAGGCATAAACATGAATTTTGCTGTGCTAGCAGTTACTAGGTCAGAGAGCATCTTGCAAGTTTCAGAAAGCACACTGCAGTTTCAAAAGCATCTTTTAGTCTCATATAAAACTAAGGTGTATATCACATAGTGATAGTGCATATAAAATAGAATGAAAAACGTGTTAACTCATTTAGTTTCTAATTAGCATTAAGCACACACAGTAATGCATATTTTTCTGACAGGTGCTCTATCTTATCATTGGGCAGCTTGAAGGTTTGACTAACCACATTGATTTCCAGCCCTAAGAACCTAATGTGATGACTCTAGCCCTCCATTTTATCTATTGTTAAAGGAACCCCTAGGTGATCACATAATACAATAAAGTTGTTCATACCTTACCTGGCTCCTTGCTCATCTCCATCTGTAATGAGGAAGTGACTGAGATGTTGAATAGCCTCTTGATTTCTGGCCTTTTGCTTCCAGCACCAATGCAGTGCTGTACTAAATGACTCAAATGTGGCACATGCCACAGAGCAACCCACTGGCATGCCCCCTGTCAAAGTACAACTGGCCTTGGAAAGATAAACCGATCCTTGGCCAGTCCTCTTCATGAATGGGTAGCAACTGAAAGGCTGATTTTACATCTAGTTTACTCTTCCATGGTTCCTTAAACCTCTAATAATGTCAGCTGCTTCTTCTAGAGTGGAGTATAGTACTTAACTCTGGTGTTCCTCTTCCAAAATAGTTATTCAATAAAGACACCAGTGGAGAGGAAAGATGGTAGATTAGGCAAAATTTGTCTTTCTTCTTTTGAACAAGTTCACTGGGAGAGGCCCTGAATTGTTCCCAAGGTGAATTGTTGAATGGGATAGTCATCCTGCCTGTCTAATATTCTTCTTTGAGTATTTTCAATACAGTGCTATCTTTTCCTAGGGTAAATGTCATACATTTAATGAACTTATTATTAAAAGGGTCAGTGGTTCTCAGTGGAAAACACTGTGCCAAACCCTTGTACCAATAACCTTGCTGCCTTACAATGGGAGTAGGATTCTAGCTTACTGGAAAGCACTTCTACCTTAATGGGTGAATGTTTTGCTCTGCTGATGTAGTCACCACTGTGAAGTAAAGGTCTGGTTTCCTCAAAAGGAACACCTGTCTCAGAAGGTCCCCAACTGTTTAACAAGTGGGACCTTGTCCTGATTGTGAACATCTGTCTTGGGCCTGACTTGACTCAATTTTTGTCAATAATTGAAGACCAGGTGGGTTTCCTGAAGTGCGAGCGTATGTGAGAGAACTGGCCTGTAGACCACAAACATTTAACCACTGTTAAAGGCTCAACAGGTGTTAACATTCTGGAAATCAGCATTGGCAATAAACTTTCTGTAAGGACGTCTGTCCAACATGGTACTTAGCTATGAATCAGGGTGCTCAGGCGCACTGTAAGGATTTGTTAATCTCCTTTAGTTTTCTGAATCTTTGGTTGTACCCTAATCAGGCCACCCTGACGAGTATACGATGGGCTTCCCTAATAGTCATTAAATAGGAAATCAAAGACTATGTTAGCTTTGGGTCATCTTGTTGAGACCCACCATGAAGATTAAGAACCCAGCTGACCAAAAATTCTAGTTTTTCTATGTCTGTTGTTTTGTTAGCTTGTTTACCTACTGTGGCAAGCACAGCCATGAAATCTTTGTAGCCATTATTGTACTTAAGAGTTTTGAGCAAAAATTCACTATGACACCCACAGTGAAAACACAGTGTAACGCAAAATGTTAGACTGTGGTACTAAAGGCTGATGAACTTAAAGCCATTGGAACCTGTCTTTGAAACATTATATGTCTGTCTTCCTTTTAGATTTTCTTATTGAATTTTCAGATAAGTTTGTTCAGTTGTGAAACACAATTAAAACTGCAGTTCTAGACTCAAAGCTTCTTACTGTACTATAACTCTATATTTAACCCACATCGCTTTAGCTGCTTGAAAACATGGGATTTCAGCCATGTCATGCTATACTTACATATATTTTTCTGATGAAATGTAAAAGAAGTTTTACTTCAAATGTGTTGATAACTCAGTAAAGAGCTATAATAGGCCATCATTTACTTAGTATACTTGACAGAAGTCCACCACAACTAAAAGACTTCCTACTCAGGTCACGTATCAGTCCCTGTTCCAAACCTAGCTGACTCCCACTCCCTTTACTTTCCCCAGGTTCAATTATTAGACTTCTACTTCCCCCTCACTTGCCTTCTTTCTTTTACCTATACCTGTATTGCTACTATCTCCTGTACTACTTTTTTTACACTTATCTTATTATATCCCACAAGTCCACTCAACCTATTGATCAACTCACTGTGCTGACGAATCAGCCTACCATCTACTTACCTAAACTCTTTCTCCACTCTTGCATTTCTTCCCACACTATCACCCTTTACCTTCCCTTTCCCCCAGTTCTAACAGTCTTTCTCTGCTACTTCTAATAAAAAATGATTATCTCTGTATCTGCTCAAACAGCTTGATCTATTATACTAATCTCATTTACTGTTATGACACCTATCTATGTAATTGCACCATGACATAACCTTGCCTCCTATATAATTATCCTACCTGCTATGTATTGTCATAGTTCCTATACAAATGTACTGCCTGCAGACATGATTGTTAATCTTCTCTGTATAAATTTTAAGTATGTTAAATATGTTTAGATTTCTGTGTTTATCTTCCCTTGTATAAAAAATATATATATATAGATTTGTTGCTGGATTCTAACACATGAATTGGCCTTTCAAGATGGTTCCCTTCTTTCTCTGCTATACAGACTGAAACCTACTGAATGGGATTTCCCACTTTCCGCTGTTTGTTTTAGGACTTAACTAATGATTTAGCAGTCATTTATTCTTTGATGCTGCTCTTTTGTACACATGTAGACTTGGGAGCCAGTTAGCATCTTAATAGTATTCCCTAATCAGTACTGCATCGAGTTGTTGTAACCATGAATTGTGCTGAAGCTTATAAGTGATAACGACTGCCATACACAGTGTAGTAGCTATCAAATGCAGCTCTGCTATATTGAATGTGGCGCTGCTGAAACGACCTGTACTAAATGTTCATTTGAATCCTGTTGTAACAGCTATCTATAAGCCTGTTTTGTATGATTGCCACTCTGTTTTAATTGAATTGCTAATTATGTTTATTGCATATGTTGCATCTCTGTTTTTATCATCTCCTGTCTGCCAACAAATTGTGATACTGCATTATTCCACTGTATTGTGTTACTTTTTTTCTACACTGCTGTATCATTTAATACTACTCCTTTAAACCCCCACTCATATCTCATTCACCCTATTTATCTTGCACTCGTATCTTAATCACACTATTTAACCTGCACTCAGTTTTAACCCTCACTCACCCCTTATTTCTTAATTGAGATCTCCTCCCTTTTTCTATTGTTTGATCCCCAAACATTCACCCCCCCTTTATTCCACACACTTTACTGACTCTAACCCTCTTTACATCTCCCCTCTACCCCTTATAACTCTCTGTATTCTTTTTTATTCAGACAAATAAAGCTACCTGAATACCCTTGACACCCTCTGGCCCACACTAGCTGGAAATTCACCTACAGTCAAGTACCTGCAGTGTGCATCCCTCTCCAGTGAAAACCATCTAAGTATGTACACCTCATCTGTTAAGAATACCTGCTACCATTAATCCTTGATTACTCCTGTGGTGGCTCTTTCTCACCTGCAGACTACACCCAGTAACTATTTTATCTTTTGCACTTGTCTAGTTATCCATTTTTCTTCCAGACTCCCTACACTCTACCCTTCTCCTCTCTAACTTATACCTCCTACCTGAATTGCTCCTACTGCCTACCAGTCCCTCTTTCCCTGTCTGCTACTTTCTATCAAAGTTAATAGTGTTGTCAGTCCTGTACACCCCACCTATTTTTTCCTCTCCTGTTGTTCTCAGTACTTTTGCATCAACTTTTAGAGTCCTACTGACCTAAACACAGCCCAGCCACCTCTGAAGTTACCTAAAACTCCCTGCCTTTCTTGCTCTCATTTCTGACCTTTTACCAGCTTCTCTGATTGTTTTCTGAGTCCTTCCTTGTGGGTGTGGCCCTGCTCCATTCACCCTTGCTACGCTCGGGCTCACTTCACTCCCTACCCCCATTTCTACCCACCCCCATTCCAATTACCTTTATACCTAACTATCCCTCCCCTTCCTGTCCTAATGTCCACTACAGCTCCACTTCCTGCCACTCATCACTCCCACCTCACTAATCTGTCAATCTTATCAGCATCACTTCCTACACACCGCCTAATCTCCCAACCCAAACATATTCTACTCTAACATCCAATATCTACTACTATCTTCTACACTACTCCTTTTTATCTCTATCACCACCTCTTACCACTCCAATCTGTACTCCAATGCTCTCCAACTTCTCACTCTTACAATATACCTCCGACTACTTCATCTTTTACTATCTCCCCAGATCTCTTCACTACCTCTACCACAAGCCTAGTCAAACCACCCTTTTTACAGGTTACTAAACCTTCCCCTAAAGCTAAGCCAAAGCTACTCAAACTCTTATCTATCATTTACTACACTCTCTCCTCTCTCTAAAAAACTACTCTGCTCTGGTGATGTCCATCCCAGCCCTGGCACCTCATCATCTCTCCCCAACACCACATCCACAACTAACTCTACAATGCCCCCATCTCACACCTCTAATAATCATCAGTCTCAGCCACAACAATCATTCCCAGCCAAAGACTTTACCATTTACTCTCTGAATATTCAAAGCCTAACAAATAAGGTGACTGAGTTGCACTCATGGAGTGCTTTCAATACCCCAAACAGTCTTTCCCTATCAGAAACCTGACTTAAGCCAGATATCCCAGGCACTGAAATACTCCCACCTAGCTATAACATCTTCAAATCTGATAGACTTGTAAAAAAAAGAGGTGGCGTAGCCATCCTCTACTCTAGCAAACTTAACATCTCTCCTTACCCCTCCTCTATTCCTAACTTCCTCACTTCCTCCCAGCTGAACTCATCGTTCTCAACTGCCATCTGAACCCACACAAAAAACTTGTTATAGCTTCCATCTCTCTTCCTCCTGGCAACACTCTGCCCATTCTTGAAAACATCCTATCTTGGTTCTCCCACAATATACCATATGAGATGCTTATCCTTGGCGAAGTTAACATAGACTGGTCCAAACTCTCAACTGACTCTCCCCAACTCAGCAACCACCTTCATGGTTTCCACCAACTTATATCTTCACCCACTCAATTCCATAAAAATTCAAATTCCAGCTCCATAATAGACTGGATCCTTACCAATACCCCTACCTCTACCACAATCCCACCACCTTACCTGATTCCCTTAGTGATCATCTCCCTACCTCCATCCTTAGACACAACCATCATACACCCAAACCCCACCTTATCAAGGACTTCTATATACTTTCAACTCTTCCCACTTCATCTCTGTTCTCCACAACACAGATTGGTCCATCCTTAAACAGCTCCCCCTAAATGAGCAAAAGCACTTTCAATAACATCATCTTGAGTATTCTAGACTCCCTAGCTCCATCTGGGAAGATCAGAGTAAAATCAAATCATGCTCCCTGACTCTCCAAAGAGATTGCCCCTTTTGAAGAAAAGAGACAATACTTGGAAAGCCTGGATTAAAAGTAAGCAACCACCTGTTCTTCTCAAATATAGACAACTGAGGAACCTTGCAAAAAACACTATTGACAAAAAGTCACACTACAGTTCTGCCCAGCTTAACAATAAATCCAATCCTCATAAATTTTGGTCAACTCTCAACAACATTCTCTATCCTGGAAGTCCTGCTAATCCCTCCCCATACCCAAACTCTTCCCCTCTAGAAACTGCCACCCTCTTAAACAAACACTGTATCTGTTCCATCCAAAATCTCATAACCACTAGTCCTAACTCAACTTCTCACTTGAAACTGTAGTTTTATTGGCCATTTTGGGTCAATTCCAAACTCCTTGATCTCCATCTCTTAAAACCCTCTTTTGCATGGTTTTGAGCATTTTTGCGCATAGCGCAACATCGGGCAGTGCCGCCTAATTGGGTTTAAACTATTCCTGGCTCCACAAAGTCTGCTCTTCACTTTTTGCCTTAGAACTGCTCTATCTCTCAAATTAAACACCATATTCTCATTCTAGGGCCGCTCACTGGT
This sequence comes from Protopterus annectens, assembly GCF_019279795.1. Taxonomy (NCBI): domain Eukaryota; kingdom Metazoa; phylum Chordata; order Ceratodontiformes; family Protopteridae; genus Protopterus; species Protopterus annectens. Next base: position 814,606,090 of record NC_056751.1, on the reverse strand, counting down.
CCAAATAAGTAATCGTACAAGTTAGCACTAATAAACCATAAGCACTACTTACTCTTATACTCTCTACGATTACCTTGTCTCCTATTGGTCCATTTTAATTCAGTTCCCTATATTACTCTTAGCATGTCCAAAAGTCAGTCAATGGTTTCCTCTCCAGTCCAGCTGGTGAATCTGGGAATTTTAAGGCAATGTTACAACTGTCTCATGTACACGGACAACCCTCTCTTCCTCCAAACAGGTTCAAATATATGTGAGAGATGCAACCATATAGCCAAACTGGAGGCTGAGCTCTCTCATCTCAAAACTGGTGTAACCAGTCAGGAGGAGAAGGTAACCTCACACAACACAATTCCAGTATCACATAGTCCCACCACAACAGCGAACCAAACAGATAAAAACACAAAAACATACTCGGAGGCTCTAAATAAAAATCTACCTAAGCAACAGAGACCTCCAAAGCAGACATCCAAGCAAACGTTACCCCAAAACAAAGCACGTACAGCACATAGCACACAAAGTCAGTGTGCCAAGCAGTCACAGCCCTTAAGGCTGAATAACACAGCTGATACTCTTGTAATAGGTGACTCTATTGTCAGACACACTGACGTCCCGCTCACCAGGCTGAATAAAGAGAAGGTCACAGTGAGCTGCCTGTCGGGCGCTAGGATCCACCACATAACGCAAGCACTCAGGTCACTCCAAAGCAAATACAAATATGACTCAGTCATTGTACATGCTGGCATGAATAACCTGAGACATACCTCCCTCGACTACATGAAAAGAGACATAGAGGAGCTCTCTGATCATGTAGCCCAGGCCAGTATGACCCTGACCTTGAGCAGTATCTTACCCTCACCGAGAATGATGCCACAGTATAAAGACAAAATGATCGATTTTAACAATTGGCTAAAATTTTGGTGTCATTCAAAGGGGATCCAGTGTCTGTCAGCCTGGGATGACATGCTCGACAAGCCACGTTGCTTCGCAAGGGACGGCTTGCAGGATATTGGCAAAGGCTCTTGGCACCCCCATAGTGCCTTTTTTAGGCAAGGCTCAAAAGTCAAACCCACCTCCATAGACAGCACAAGGAACAAGAAACTAAGGGTAATGCTGCTAAACGCCAGGAGTCTTAACCTCAGGATGCATGCACTTAAAGCTCTACTCAGTATGGAGAACATAGATATCTGTGCAGTGACAGAAACCTGGTTCAAGGCTCCAGAGAGCACCCCAGCACTACCAGGTTATACCTCATATCATGCTTTTTGGCCCCAAAACCCAGACTGAACCACAAAAGGAGGGGGAGTTTCCATATTTATCAAGGATATCCACACCTCCAGGTTAGTGGCATTGCACGAAGTATCGGAGACCATCCATGTGCAACTGACAGTGGGCAAGACTGCTTTTCAGTTTATAGCATCCTACAGACCACCCTCTCAAAGTCAGGAATCCCACTCGGCTTTCCTGAAAACATTGGAGAACATGAAGATCTCTCCGAACACCATTATATTGGGCGACTTCAACTACCCAAACATAGACTGGGAGCATTACTCAAGCCCCATCACCTTAGCCCAAAGGTTCCTGGAATTTATAAACTCAAATGCTATGGAACAACTAGTCACCACTCCCACAAGAGGGGAAAACATACTAGACCTGATCATTACCAACATGGGGACTCTATGCTCCATACCAGAAGTATATCCCTCACTGGTAAGATCAGACCATAAATTAATTTCACTGGATATCCACATCCCGACCCCACTCCCAGCCCAGAAAACCACAGTGAAAAACTTCTCAAAAGCGAACTTCACACTTCTCAAAACTGAAGTGGAATCCTTCAAGGCCCCAGGGCCAGTGGAAACTACGGCCCAAACTGCAGAATCCTATATAAACGCATTCTACGGACATCTCCAGGAATGCATGGATCATTCTGTCCAAAACAAAATGAAGACCCAATCATCCAAGGGCAGGCGTCCAGTCTGGTGGACCCCAGCCATAAATAAACTGTACAACAGAAGGAGGAAGCTACTACATGATGGAGCAAAATCCCTAAAAGGGAAGGCATTTCTGATCAATACTAGCAAAAAATTATGATCCCTCATAAAATCCTCCAAGGCCAGCTTCGAGAGAAAAATTGCACAGGACACTAAAGACAATCATAAGGCTTTTTTCAGTTATGTTAGGAACCTGGGATGCAACTCCCAGACTTGTTCTGAGTTGATTCCAAACGACAAAAAATACACTGAACCCACAGACATCACCAATATGCTGGCAGACAGGATCAGTGCAAACTCCCCCCCCCCCCCCAAAAGAGCAAGTATGTATCCCAGCAGAGAGCAGCCTCCCAAACATCTCTGATGCTCAGATGAAGGCCGCCCTCTCCAAAGCAAAAAACACTGCTTCCATGGGACCAGATGGCATCCCGGGTTGCGTCCTACATGAACTCCAAGAAGAACTAATCCCTCAAGTAAAACTGCTGTACAATCTCAGCCTCACTACAGGATATGTGCCCAAAGAATGGCGTACAGCAACAGTGGTCCCACTCCACAAAGGTGGCCTCACGGACCCTGGAAACTATCGCCCCATAAGCCTGACTAGCCTAGTCTGCAAGGCTATGGAGAGGATCATCATGGAACTCATAAACAAAGACATTGGGGACCTACAGACACTATATCCTACCCAATTTGGCTTCGTCAAGGGCAGATCCTGCCTTTTGAACCTGGTCGACTTCTTCGAAACAGTCACCAAGACCATAGATGAAGGGAAGGTAGTCCACACAGCCTATCTGGACCTCACAAAGTCATTTGACACAATACCCCCCCCCCCCCCCCGGGCATCATAGATAAGCTATCCAGCCTAAATATAAACCCCTATGTCACAAGATGGGTCACAAACTGGCTCAAAGACAGAACCCACAGAGTCAGAGTTGCTGGAGTCATGTCAGACTCGAAACCGGTCACAAGTGGTGTCCCACAAGGTTCTATCCTGGGACAGCTCTTGTTCGGTATTTACTTTTCTGAGGTACAGGCCAATGTGGGAGGACTATGGCTCACCAAGTTCACAGATAACTGCAAACTGGGTGCCATAATCGACTCTCCAGCTGACACAAACATCCTTCAAAAAGGTCTCACAGAGACGGATAACTAGTGCCAGAGCCATGGTCTAAAGCTAAATGCCAAAAAGTGTATAGTCATACCCTTTGGCAAAAACAATGTGCCCACAAATTACCACATAGGTGGTAACCCATTAAGTACAGAGAAAGTAATTAGGGATCTGGGGACCCAAGTTGATAGCAGTCTCTTTTTTGACAAACACATTGCCAAAGTGGTTAGAAAGGCCTTCTACAAAGCCCACCTCATCATGAAAGGATTCACATCTAGATGAAGAGAGGTAATCGTGTCCCTTTAGTCATCCCTCATCAGGCCCATCATAGAATACAATGCCCCCTTTGGGATGTACCTTACCCGACACCTGCAGCAATTAGAAAGACCCCAAAAGTACCTCACAAGGAGGATCAAGGGACTCAAACAGATGCCATATGCTGCTCGCTTAAAAAAACACCAGCTCTACTCAGTTGCATACCGCCTACTTCGAGGCGATCTATGCCTGACATATAAAGCTATGTCCAACCCAGAATTAATAGACATGCTCCACCTCAGTAAATCTAAATCCCTTAGAGCCACGCACTCGAGGGACTTGAACCTCAGCACAGAAATAAATAGAACATGCTGGAGGGACAGATTCATAACCCAGAGGCTCCCTTTGCTCTGGAATAGAATTCCAATTCATGTTAGGCAGAGCACCTCACTGACTCTCTTCAAGAAGAATCTTGATGAGTGGATGGGGGATCGTAGGTTTGTCCCGAGGATTACTTCCATGTCACTATTAGACAGAGGCACAGTAAACTCAAATCAAGGGGTGGCGTAAGCCAAACACAATCGGGCTAGGCTTATAAATGCCCCAGGGCAGATAGCCTAGTATGAACCTATGAACCTATACCTGCCCCTCCTAGTCTCACTAACATTTGTTCTCCTTTCAGCCTGTTCCCACTACTTATATCAAATCTCTACTACGTAAACTAAAACCATGCTCTCCTTCCACTGACAAATTACCTCCTACATTCCTCAAACTTGCTGCTGACTCTATTGCCTATCCTATATCTATACTAATAAACAGATCCATTCTTGAATCAACTGTGCCCACCCTCTGGAAATCATTCTTTACCATCCCTCTTCTTAAAGGTGGAAATTCCACTGAACCTTCTAACTACTGTCCTATTGCCATTCTGCCCCCCCCCTCTAAGATACTAGAAAAATGTGTCCACTCTCAGATTCTCAATCACCTCATTAACCACCATGTGGTTTCCCCTGCCCAACACGGATTTCGTCCCCACCACAGCACTCCCCTCCTTCACACACACCATCGCAGAGGCCCTAGGCAACTATAAACTAATTTCTTGTCTCTTCCTAGATCTCGCCAAAGCTTTCAATACTGTCTGTCATCCATTACTATTATCCAAACTTGCTAGCTTACACATATCCCCCTCCTCACTTGCCTGGTTCAATAATTACATATCTGCCAGGGAACAATCTGTCAAATGGATGTCAGCCTCCTCCCCTTTTCTTCCCGTCTTTACTGGCATTCCTCATGGCTCCCTCTTAGGACCCCTCTTGTTTAACATCTTCACCAGTGATCTTTTCACCTCTTGTAAAGATTCTTCACTCATTCAATATGCTGACGACTCCAGACTTATCTCTATCTCTAATAACATTTCTGAACTACACTCCCTAACTCAACAAGCCCTACTATCCACAGAACAATAGCTTTCTCACAACCTACTGATCCTAAGTCCCAAAAAGACTAAACTCCTACTTTTCCTTCCCCGTTCTCATTCTCACCATAAAACCCTCTTTGTTATTGCATCTTCTAATAATACAACTATCCAACCTGAAAACCACACCAGACTCCTAGGGGTCATCATCGATGATGAGCTAAAGTTCAACCTACACATACACCAATGTATAAAAAGAACACACCAGAAATTAGTCCTGCTTTATCGGAACAAAAGATTCTTAACTCCTGATTCTAGACTTACTCTTGAACAGGCCCCCCTCCTCCTCCCTACCCTCCTATGTGCCGCCCCAGTCCTTACCAATATTCAGGCCACCACTCTTAACAAACGTCAACAAACTTACCATAAAATAGCCAGATTCATTACTAACTCCCCATACAAATCACACCATTGCACTGCCTTAAACTCTCTCCAGTGGCTTGAACTTCCCCAACTATTGCTACTTTATCAATTTCACATGCTTCACTCTATCCTTTATAAACCCTCCTTCTGTCCATCTCTCGCTGCCTTAGTCTCTATCTACACTTCATCCCGAACCCTCCGTACTTCTAATCAGCAGCTTGATATTTACTACCCAACAAAGTCTGTAGGCAAACTACTCTATAAACACTCTGCCGCCCATGCCTGGAACAGACTTCCCCTTGACTTACGTACAATTTCACATACCTCCCACTTTAAAACCAAGCTAAAAACATATTTTCTCAATTCCAGGACCTGCCCTTACAATGACCCACTTAGTCCTCCCTCCACACTCTCCCTTATTAAGGACCCTACTTAGTCCCCCCTTTCACCTCTCATAAGGTATTTGCATAATTCCACACAAACAGCAGAAATATATATTTACTTTGTTTGACTTCTCTACCTAATGCATTATCTCACTGTAAAATTATGTGTTTCTTAATGTCTTTTTTTTGGCTCCTTCTACATACTTTGAACTTTAAATTGTATGTATGTACTCAACAACTGTAAAACTTCTGATCTGTATAATTGCTTCTCACCTCATTATTTTTGTATTAATATGATACTTTGTAATAGAACTGTATTGTTGGAGCTTTTCTCCTCGGGTCTCCACTGAAAATGGGCCACAAGCCCAGTTGGACTAACCCGGTTAACAAACGTCAACAAATAAATAATAAATAAATGTGTTTTTCCATTTTTCTTTGTTTATTCTGCAATTTGACTTTCTTTTTTCCAGTCAACTATGCAAAAACTGTATATTTGATACTTTTTCTCTGTATTGAAACTTTTCTCCCTGGGCCTCCAATGAAAATGGGTTGCTTACCCAGTCAAACTTTCCCTGTAACCAAATGTCAAATAAATAAAAGTAAAATAAATAAACATCCGCAATGTAAAATGTCAGACTTGGCAGTAAATGTACATGAACTCAAGTGTCAAGTCAAGGTCTCTGTCTGTCTTGGAAATTATTACAAACCTTTCAGGTAATAACATAGTTTTTGGATACAAAATGTACTTGAACTGCAATTATCACCCCAGAGCTTCCAGTGCAGTATGTCTGTGAATTTGTCTCCACAGCTTTAGCTGCTAGAAAGCATGATATTGCAGCCATAGCATGTTACAACTCAAACACTTTTTTTTCTGGAAAACATATAATATTTTCACTTACGAGATTTTTCAAACTTAATGCACACATATTGTAGACATTAGTTTTACTTAGCTGTTTCTGCAGAGGTCATATAGCCTTCAGGTAGAAACAGAACTTAATACCAGACTGTGACATCAAAAGTCCTCTGAGACTCTGGCCTTAGTAGTTATATGTAAGAAGCCATGTGTCAGATTCCTGACAACAGTCACAATAAAGTAAATGATAGGAATTGTAAAAGTGTACTTTGGTACAAAATATATGCATGCAATCCCAGTGGACTGTGCTACTTTTCTGAGGATACACTACCTCTGACTTTGTGGGAATCACATAAATATAATGGTCTTATAGTGCTTTGATAGATCCTGCCTCCCAACAAACCATAACAATAATCAATCAGAGGAGATCAGGAAACTGCTGCTTGCTTTCATACATCACCTGCCTCCAACATTTTTCGTGAATTACTCCCCAAGTGGAAACCAAACATAGTGCCAGACTGTGACAGCGTAAGCCCTCTGAAATGCTGGCTTTGCTAACTGTATTTTTTTCCAGAAGTCAGATGGCACCCAGATGGATACCAAGCATAGTGGCAGACCATGACCACAAAATATCTCTGAAAACCTGAATTCCCAACTGTATATACGAGACTGTATGTCATTTCCATAAAGACAGTTCATAAAAATAATAAAAAAAAAAAAGATTTTAGTAAGGTATTTGGTGCAAAACACACACTGTCCCAATGGAATGTCCAACTTCCAAGAGGGTACGCTACCTTTGACTTTGAAGGAATGGCAGAAATATAATGGCCATATGGCACTTTGACAAATCCTGCCCCCCCCAACAAACCACATCAGTAATCAGTCGGAAGTGATTCTGTAACTGCTGTTTGCTTTCGTAAATCTCCTATCTCCAGCCTTTTGTGGAGAGCACTGAGGTGTATACCAGGCATATTCTCAGACTGTGACAACAAAAGCCCTCTGAAATTTGGATTTACTAGCCATGTTTAAGAGGCCATATTTCAATTCCCTGCAAACAATTTACAATACATCATCATGGACTTCTAATTAGGTACTTTAGTACCAAATACACACACACACACACACACACACACACATGCTGTCGCAACAAAATGTGCTCCTAATGAGAAGTTACAGTACCTCTCACTTTGAAAGAATTACAGAAATGTAATAGCCATATTGCTCTTTAACAGATACTACTGTCCTAAAAATGATATCAGTAATTAGTCAGAAGTGATCCTTTAATTACTGTTTGCTTTCATATGTCACATGTTCCCCAAAAGTAATACTCACATTCTGTATACTTCTAATGTCTCACTGAGAAGAAAACAAAAAATATATGATGGGTACCATACCTTCTTTCAGTATTTTGCTATTAGACATGGCCACTGACCCGAACAAGCCACATTTTTATGTAATAGTTTTCAAGTAGTGGCAAGGTATTTTCACATGCAGTATGTCTTCTCACCCTTTCCCCATAAAGGCCTCCATCTTCTGTGTGCACTGCTGATGTTTGACTGTGCGAAAAGTAAAAAAAAACTCTCAGTCTTGCACATGTCTACATCCTTGTGGTGTTGGTTACTTGTAGTGATTCAGCATGACTCCTTTGCATAATCTTTCTAACTGGTTCATCAATTTCTTAAAGGATTCTATCAAATCTGCCCTGGGTATTGTGACGGGCTGCACCCCTCTAAGTAATATAACTGTTCTCTGAGGTCACACCATTTGTGTGGAAGGGGAGCCCAATTAGATGAGTCCACAGATTGTCCCCCTATTGGCTACAAGTAACAACTGCTGACCCTCTGTCTCTCACAAATAAGCGATGCCAGTGATTGTTTTGCATAACTCGTGTAGTTACTCATTGCTTTCATTCAGAAGCTCCAATCCCATGTACACAGCCACTTATGTCAATAACCTCTCAAGTATGGTTGACAAAACTGGTTTAATAAGAGTCACAGTAATCTACTTCACTTACTGCTGCAGGATGAAAACAGCCACAGTAATCTGTCTCACTTCAACTATAGGACATATCACCCTCCCATCAACATTGGTAAAAATTAATAAAAAAAGGATACCAGCGTGCAGAGTGTTGTAGACAGTGTTTGCAGCTACCACTGCCCACACATCTGTTTGTATTCCTGCAGAAAAAGAGAAAAAAAGATTCACCACAGATGTGTTTCAGCTTGGAGCTTTAAGGTGCTGCACTGTCTCCCATATCCCCCAAGTTATGATCACTTGGTTGTGTTCAACCTAACTGTCATGCTCCAAATGTCTCTCCCAATAGATAGCCACTTCTGGTAATCATCTCTAATCTCCAAACGTGGTAAAAAAAAGTAGCCGTAGTAACGTAGATCAAGTTGTTTCAGGATTAATCATTTTGCTGTACCCTTAAAATGCCCCCCCAAAAAAAAAACATTAGACATAGCTCTCAACATATTAGCACTGCAACTAGAAACAAAACCAAAAGTTAAAGGGGGTCAAAAGCCCATAATCACTGACAAATGTGAAATATTCTTCTTCTCTTATGTACCCAGAAACTGGCTAGTATAGCAGGTTTGACATTAGCATCCAATTTTCTGAATAATATGAAGTCTGCAACTTGAAAGTCTGTCATTATTAGTGTCAATAATCCTCCTCAAGTTACGAGAGAAGAAAGGTAGGAGTCATAGCCAGCCCAGCATCAATGTAACCATTTATGAAATCTGCCACAGCTCATGCCCCATGAATTGAAAAGTGCCTAGGAGAATGCATACGATACACTGAAACAGCTAAGTAAAACATTTCTTCTAACATGTCTTAAGTATATGACAACAATAATAAGCAAGCTGCAGGACCCCTGTCTTTCCAAAACTAAGGTGGTTGAACGTAATATGTTGATAGAATCTCCTTCTCCAGTAGCTTTCAAAGTCTTTGCTCAAGAAATCCGAACAAAGCCAAAAATATTTGGGGGACAAAGACTCACAGTAAGGGAAAATGTTACTCCTATGCACTTAAAAATTATTAGAACAATAGACTTTGCATCAACATACATTTTTTTTGCACAATAAAAAGTATGAAACTCTGACTGGCTTTACTGAATGTCTCAGTCCTCAGTGACTTACCAGAAAATCAAGGATTTTATGAGGGACAAGCTAAAAATATGAGGTGTCAACAAGAGGTGAAGCCAGGAATTTATAAAGAGCTATTCACACTGCTACTGACATTCAGCGCTAAACATCTGCTTTATATCACAGTAGCCAGTCGCAAAGGTCCAGCCACACCAGTACCAGTGTTCAGCACCAAGCCTGTGTGCTACATCATGGCAACTAGTCCCACAGATCTACTTATACAAGAAACAATATGTAGCACTAACCTGCTTCTGTGCCATAACATAGAACATGGTCTGCAAAGTAACATTCATCCTCTGTATTCAGACAAGCTAGACCAGCACATACCATATACCTATGTTTACCCATGATCAGAGTAACACCATTAATGCATTTGAACCCACCACAATGAGCCCCTCTGAATTCATGGAGTACAAAACAACAAACCTATTAAAACTGTATGCCGAGCTGTCAAAATTCAATTGCAAAATTTGCAGTCCCAGCTCTCGTGTATCCCAATGAGTTCTACTCCGCAATAAGAAACAGCATGAACCCAGCTGTCACAATTGGCATCAAATACACTGCAGAATGTAATACTAAATCATTTGGGTGGAATACAACATTAATAAGCTATATATTGAAAGAAAACAATTAATGTCTATAAGGAAATCAAACTCTACCTGTTTTAAAGACTGTCAAAAAGCTCTGGAAAATATGAAAGTTGCCATAAGGAAGACAAGTTTCAAACTGGCATCTGCGGTCAAAGGTAATAAGAAATCCTTCTTTAACTACTGAAACTGTTCAGCTTAAGCAAAGTCACAGGGTATATTCCTGAGTCATTGAAAATGGCTAGCATTATGCTCCTCCATAGCAGGGCTCCACCTCCGATACCAGAAGGTATAGATCCAACATTAGCCTAAAATGTGCAGTCTGTAAAACCATTCACTGTATTCATTTATATCTGATTTCATCAGCTCCGATATAAAAAGAAATAATGCTGCAGAACCACACCGATAGGGTTGTATAAAAAGGAGATCATGGCTGTTTAGTTTAGTAAACTACTTCCAGAAAGTCAGTGCAGGTATGGATAGCAGCCATGTAGTTCATACAGTATACTAGCATCTAGCCAAGATCTTTGACACTGTTTTCCATGCTGTTATACTGAGTAAGCTTATATTCCTAAACACCAACCCCTATGTTGTAAGACAAATGGCAAACTAGCAAATATGTAGCACCCACAGATGCCACCTCAGAAAACAAAAATGTAGTTGGAGACATTCCTCGTGGGTTAGCATTGGGATCCCTTTTGTACAGTAGATAATTGTTGGACCTGCAAACCACTAACTGGGACATATTGAAACTAAATTTGCCAATGACTGTAAGCTGATGTTATTTACTCAGCAACTGATACCAACAAGGGCTAAACTATACAAATCAGTGGTGTATTATGAAATGGGTTTCAGTTAAATGCAAAGGAGTATATCACCTTGGATAACTTAACAGCTTACATTACAGCTGGCACCCCACTCCAGAAATATATGGTCATCAGATACAATACTACTCCCTAACTTTTGACAATCATTCAGCATCAATAATCAGAAAATCCTAATAATTTGCAGCATCTCATCCAAGTCAAAAGAAGATGTTCTTCATGTTTCACTGTTGCAGTCATCACTTGTGGGTTATCCATGCTTGGTAGCCCTCAGCCGGTGTGAATACTAGAGTAAAGATTGTCTCTCCTGCATTGGCTGCAGGTCATCAGTGGTATAAAACAGGGCAACTGACACCATTACATCAGTATTTCTTGCTGTGGAGCCTGAAGCAGAAGCAGCTTGCTTGTGCATCAGTCGGCCGCTGCCAGAGTGAAGTAGAAAATGATTAAAGCTAAGTACCCCATTGGGGATCTTTTTCTTGCACTAACCGATGTCTGAAAAAGTAAATCATTGTCTCCACTGTGGAAAACAAATACCACACCGAGACTTCCATAACTTGTGTGTAACCTGTTTAGGCCCAGACCACGATATCCCCGGATGTTGGTTTTGCTCTCTCTTTAATGTTTGGACCATCGGCCGGAGAGCAGAATTGGTAGCTAGATATTACAAAGACAGCTAAAAGAAAAAGGGACATTTCCCCAGAAATTCTATCAGAAGTGAACTCTGAAGAATCTGACTTTTTGGATTCAGACAATGAACAGCAGCCCCTTACCACCTTTGAGGATTCTGATGCAGTGAAATCCATCCCATCTGCAACCCCCCTGAGGACCTATTCTTTGGAAAGAACTTACACACCCTTAGGGAACAGTTCCAGTGGGAAGATCAGGATTATCCCCAGTATAAGAAGAGGCTAAGAGAGTTTATTGACCTTCCCCACCATAAACCCTTAGCCATCCCTCCCATTTTGGATGTGGTGAAGGATGTTTTATGGAGTCCAACCTCACACCTGATGCACTGCCTGCTGCACCTAGAAAATCTGACAGGTACTGCAGGTTACCAGACACCCACAAATACTTATTTAAAACTCCTGCAGCAGACCCAGAGGTCATCACCCAGGGACCCAAAGGGGCTAAGGCCAGTTCCTCCAAAAACCTTATTCCATCTGATAAGAATAGCAGAGCTCTGGACAGATGGAGTAAAAAATGTACACCTCTGCTACCTTGGCTATTAGAGCTCTAAACTGCCAGTTCCATGTGTTAGAATATCAGCAACATGCCTTGGAACTTTTAAAGCAAAAAATTCCCTCCTTGAGAGACAGTCCAGCTTCCAAAGGGCTAGGGGAACTCTTATACTCCAACTCTCAAGTAGCAAAGCATTCCCTCCACGGTGGATATGATGCCCTAGAATCCTCTAGCAGGGCTGTGGTGGTGGGGTCAGTTATTAGGAAACATGCATGGCTGAAAGAGCAACCTCTCCCTGATCATGTCAAATCCAAACTCCTAGATGCACCCCTAGATAAGGATCGCTTGTTTGGAACTAAAGCAGAGGAGGTGATCAAATAAATGGAGGATAAAGCCAAATCAATGCAGACAGGTCCAACTTCCCAGATTCATAAGGCACTTTCCAACCAAATGCTGGCCCTTTCCTACCCAGTCTAGACCTGTGCAAAGGATAGGTCACAGGGACAGACCCCCCCCCCCCCCAGGCAGCAACTGCAAGGACAGCAGAGGCCCAGACAATGGACCTCTACAACCCCAGGGCATGGAGTTCTAGGTCCACTCCTTACCCAAAGGATTCACAATGACTCCTCATCCCCCCTCTGCCCCACTCCCCACAAAGGTTAGGTGGAAGACTATCCCTTTTCAAAGAAAACTTGTCATCCATCACAAAGGACCAATGGGTCCTAAAAATCATTTACCAAGGATACAAATTCACCTTCAAAGAAAGTCCAGTCTTATCAGGGTACCCAGACATTCCTACAAATCAGTGGGCAGAAGCCCTAAGACAAATTCAGAAACTCTGTGCTCAAGGAACAGTGGAGCCTGTACCCCAAGAACAAGCTGGAAAAGGGTTTTATTCAAGATTGTTCCTGGTACCCAGGAAAGAGGGCACTTGGCACCCTATTCTGGATCTATCCACACTAAGCCTTTCACTGATAGTGCCAAAATTCAAAATGCTTACACTTCAAAAGCTCTTGCCCATGCTGACCCCAAATGGCTGGCTTGTCACTCTGGAACTAAAGAATGCTTACCTCCATATCCCTATAAGGGAGTCCTGCAGAAGGTTCCTTCACTTCAGGGCTGGCTCACAGCACTTTCAGATGTTCTTCGTGTTTCACTGTTGCAGTCATCACACTTGGGTTATCTGCCTGCAGGTAGCCCTCAGTCGGCCCGAATACCAGAAACTTAGTATTTCTGTGTCAGATGCTGTCACTTCTTCCATGACATCAGGTTATCAGGGGCATAAAAACAGGCAGCCGATGCCATTACATCAGTATTTCTTGCCGAGGAGGAGCCAGAAGCAGTTTGCAAGTGCAGGTCAGCCACTACCTGAAATTTTCATTTTCGAGTTGATCATCCTGAAGTCTTCTAAAGCTAATTACCCCATTGGGGATGCTTTTCTTGCTCTAACTGATGTCAGAACAAGTTAACAATTGTCTTGCCTCTGGAAAACAAATACCTCACAGAGATTTTCATTTTTACTGTATCACCTGTTTAGGCCCAGACCATGATGTCCCTCGCTGATGGTTTTGTGCCTTGTTTAACGCCCGAACCATTCTTTGTTGGGCTATCTTTGTCACTAAATTCTTTCACTCTCATTCTCCATATTCCAAAATGGCTTCGGTAAGCTATCTGACTACTGATCTTCTGAAAAAACATAAGGATAAAGACAGAGACAGACTGCATAGGTCCAAAACTGCCGACGACGCTTCCGTTAAGCTAGTCGCCAATCTGCCGGTACTCAGTGAGGTGCCTTTGCCGCCACGGATGCCCGTTCCTATGGATTCTCAAGCCTTTGCTTAGATCCATTCATAGTCTGATATGCCACGAGATGCTTCTTTGACTATGGAACCAGCGGATGCCTCTACCTTGGATGGGTCCAGAGCCGCTGTGCAGGCACCGGCTTCTGAGGGTGTATTCCATCCTACTGATGTTCGAATCAAATCAACAATTTCTTTTTTAGCCAAAACTGCAGAGTTTCTTAGGCCCAGAGTACACACTACGCCTAAAAAAATGATGAGCAAAGCGCATGCCAGCCTTCCCTTGCTAAGAGACAAAGAATTGAGTTACCTTCAGATTCTACAGACCAGGAGTCCAATGACTCTGACCCTTCTGATTATCAGTACATGCCCTTATCAGCCCATGAGGATTCAGATGTAGAGGAATCCATTCCCTCTGCCTCCCCTCCATAGGATTTTTCTTTTGGTGAAACCTTGCATACTTTGAGAGCATTTCCACTGGGAATGTCAAGACTATCCGCAGTCCAAAAAGAGACTCAGAGAATTTTTAGAGTTGCCTCAGCACAATCCTTTAGTTATACCCCCTGTCCTGGATGTTGTGGATGATGTTTTTATGGAATCCAGTCTTACTCCAGACACCTTACCTCTGGCCCCAAGGAAACCTGACAGGTACTACAGAGTACCTGATTCCCACAGGTTTCTTTTCAAGAAGCCTACTGCTGATCCAGAGATCATTTCCCAGGGACCTAAAGGTATTAAGGCTACTACAGCCAAAAATCCTACCCCTTCAGACAGGGATTCCAGAGCTTTAGACAGATGAGATAAGAAGGTATGTACCTCTGCAACTCTTGCTATCAGGGCATTGAATTGACAGTTTCACATGCTGAAGTACCAGCAACATATGGAACTAATTAAACAAAAATGGTAGTATTTCCAGATTGTTCAGAAAATAAAGATTTACAAGAACTAATGCATCCTGCAAACCAAGTTAGTAAGCATACTTTGCAGTGTGGCTTTGATGCCCTAAAAGCATCTTGCAGGGCTGCAGTCACTGGTTCTGTACTGAGAACAGGCACCAAAGCAGAAGAAGTTCTTAAAAAGATGGAAGAAAAAGATAAATCTATGCAAATTGTTAAAGAATTCTTACAAGTGCAACCACCTACATTCAGTAGGCATTGCCCTTCAAAACACTGGTCCTTTCCAGCCCCCTCCAGGCCTTCACAAACAAGACCCAGGGGAAACAGACCACCCAGACTACAGTCTCAGGGTATGCAGAGCTCTAAGCAATGGAGTGCCCCCCACCCCTAAAACAGGGAGTGGTAAGCCACCTCCCTATGGAAACATTTCACAATGACTTCTCAACTCTTCTTCCCAGCCCTGCCCAAGTGCTTCTGCCCCTAGGAGAAAAAGTTGCCCTTCATGCAAAAAACTGGATGTCCATCATTCGAGACCGATGGGTCCTCAACATTGTATCCCATGGGTACAAATTTTATTTCCATTCACTTCCAACCCCAAGTGGGTTGCCAGACCTTCCTCCAAACCAGTGGGCAGAGGCTCAAAATCAAGTACTTTCCCTGCTCAATATCAGAGCTATTCAGCCTGTGCCAGTAGAACAAAGGGGTCAGGGTTTCTACTCCAGACTATTCCTGGTGCCCAGAAAAGAGAGCTCTCGGCACCCAATCCTGGACCTTTCAATTCTAAACACCTTACTGGTGGTCCCAAAATTCAAGTTGCTTACCCTGCAGCAGCTTCTCCCTATGCTAGCAAAGGATGCCTGATTAGTCACTCTGGACTTAAAAGAAGCTGCTCTGCACATCCCCATAAGGGAGTCATGCAGGAAATATCTATGTTTCAGGGCAGGATCTATGCACTATCAGTTCCCTGCACTTCCCTTTGGCTTATCTACTGCGCCCAGGGTATTCACAAAATGCCTGGCTCCAGCCGTTGCATACTGCAGGCAGAGAAATATCCAAATTTACCCATACTTGGACGACTGCCTAATTCAGGTGGACAGTAAGGAATTGCTGCTTCAGCACCTGGCATTTGTAGAAAGTCTTCTCGCTTCATTGGAGTTACACCATCAACGAAAAGATATCTCAGTGGTACCCAGTCAAAAGATTGTATTCCTGGGAGCAAGCTTGGGCACAACTTCCCAGATGGCATTTTTTACTTCAGAAAAACAGGTCTCTGACAGACTAATGGCCACCAGAACCCAGCTATCTGCAAGAAAAATACTGCAAGCCCTAGGGGGTTCATGGCCTCATGTATTCTGCTAATTCCATATGCAAGACTGCATATGAGGAAACTTCAGTGGTACTTAAAAAGTCTTTGGTGCCAGCATTCTCAGGACCTGGAAACAGTCATTCCTATCATACCTTGTCTAAGGGCAGAGTTCCTTTGGTGGGCAGAAGTATGCAACCACAACAAGGGACTGCATTTCACTCAACCCCATGCTGCCAAAACCCTGACCCCATATGCATCAGACTATGCATGGGGGGCTCACATGGCAGGCAAATGCATTCAGAGCCACTGGAGCCCAAAGCAGATTCTCCTGCACAGCAATTACTCTAGCTGTACAGAATGCCCTGACAGCTTTCAGATACCTAATCCTTCCAGGACAACTGCTGATAAAAACAGAAACACCACAGTTATGTGGTACATAAACAAGCAGGGG
Source organism: Protopterus annectens (assembly GCF_019279795.1). Taxonomy (NCBI): domain Eukaryota; kingdom Metazoa; phylum Chordata; order Ceratodontiformes; family Protopteridae; genus Protopterus; species Protopterus annectens. Next base: position 814,589,472 of record NC_056751.1, on the reverse strand, counting down.
GAACCCATTCTTACCCTCTCTGCAGGTTAGCCATGGCCTCGTGGAACACAGCTTTGAACAACCAAGTCCATGTACAAGCTCAATTCCTGCCAGGCAAACAAAATTCACTGGCAGATGACTTAAGCAGAAATCTCTTAGACCCATGAGTGGAAATTGGAGCCCAACACCTTCAACCTTCTAATCCAGTGGTGAGGGACACCAGAGGTGGATCTCTTTGCCTCCCCTGAGAACCACCAGTTAAGCAAATACTGCACCAGGAACCCTCACAGCAGGGCCTGGAAGGTGGATGCCCTATCTTTTCAATGGGAAAACCTCTCAATCTATGCCTTTCCCCCTCTGCCCCTTCTTTCAAGAGTCCTACTCAAGATAAAACAAGACAGACCAAGGGCAATTCTGATTGCCCTGGACTGGCCACACCAGCACTGGTATCCACTCCGGCACAGCCTGGCAACAGTGCCACCCTAGCACCTATCCTGATGTCTCAGCAGGAGGGACAGATTTTGCATCCACAATTGCAAACCCTAAACCTTGCAGCCTGGCTTATTCCTTGAATACTCCACCAGCAACCCTAAGCAAATAAGTGCTGGACATCATTCTTGAAGCCAGAAAGCCTAGTACTAGGAAATTCTATGCTGAAAAGTGGAAGAGATATTGTACCTGGATTCATTCTAAAGGAAAGGACACAGCAGTGCCCTCCTTACCAGTAATCCTGGATTACCTAGCAGAGCTACTCCACAGAGGCCTATCCTTCTCCTCTATTAAGATTCATGCCTCTGCCATTTTGGCTCATTACATACTGAGCCACCTGTCTTTTCTCACCCTCTCATCAAACAGTTCCTGAGAGGGGCTAACAACTTAAGGCCCCCAAGGAGTACTGGAAAAGCTCATGCTTCCCCCTTTTGAACCTGCTGCTTCAATCAGAGTTAAAATTCCTCTCTTGGAAAACAGCCTTGCTTTTAGCCATAACTTCAGCTAGAAAAGTGTCTGAATTACAGGCACTAATGGCTGTGGAATCCTTTATTATTTTACATGCTGACAGGGTCTCCCTCAGGACTAACCCATCCTTTATGCCTAAGGTGGTCTCCAGTGTGGCTCTAAACCATCCCATCCATTTGCCAACCTTCTTCCTAATCCTCAGAATAAAGAGGAAAGGATCCTGCACTCTTTGGATGTGCACAGACGGCTCAGGTTCTACCTTGATAGGACTAAGCCTTTCAGAAAATCTGACCAGCTGCTAGTCAGCTTTGCAACAGGGGCAGAGGGCAAGGCCATTTCTAAACAAATCATTTCCAAATGGATAGCACATTGCATCCATTTCTGCTACAAGCACCATGGAAAACCAACTCCTCAGTGGGTCAGAACACATTCCACTACGGCTACATCTACCTCTGCAGCATTTCTCAGGGGAGTCCCTACCAGGGACATTCTGGAAGCTGCTACCTGGAGTTCTGTACACACCTTCACCAAGCATTACCACTTGCCTCATCATCATCATCATCATCATCTTCTTTTGGCTGTTCCCGTTAGGGGTCACCACAGCAGATCACCTGTTTGCATTTCTTCCTGTCCTCTGCATCATGCTCTTTCACACCCAACCACCTGCATGTCCTCTCTCACCACATCCATAAACCTTATCTTAGGTCTTCCTCTTTTCCTCTTAGCTGGCAGCTCCATCCTTAGCATTCTTTTCCCAATATACCCAGCATCCCTCCTCAGCACATGGCCAAACCAACGCAATCTCACCTCTCTTGCTTTGTCTCCAAACTGTCCAACCTGAGCTGTCCCTCTAATATACTGATTCCTAATCCTGTCCATCCTAGTCACACCCAGTGCAAATCTTAACATCTTTAACTCTGCCACATCCAGCTCTGACTCCTGCCTTTCTGTCAGTGCCACTGACTCTAACCCATATAACATAGCTGTTCTCACTACTGTCTTGTAGACCTTCCCTTTCACTCGTACTGGTAGTCGTCTGTCACAAATCACTCCTGACACTCTTCTCCACCCATTCCACCTGTCTGTACTCTTTTCTTCACCTCTCTTCCACACTTACCATTACTCTGAACTGTTGATCCCAAGTACTTAAAATCATCCACCTTTACCAACTCTACTCCCTGCATCCTCACCATTCCTCTACCCTCCCTCTCATTTACACACATATATTCTGTTTTAGCCCTGCTGACCTTCATTCTTCTCCTCTCTAAAGCATATCTCCACCTCTCCAGGGTCTCCTCAACCTGGTCCCTACTCTCACTTCATATCACAATGTCATCTGCAAACATCATAGTCCACAGGGCCTCCTGTCTGATCTCATCTGTCAACCTGTCCATCACCACTGCAAATAAGAAAGGGCTGAGAGCTGATCCTTGATGTAATCCCACCTCCACCTTAAAGGTATCTGTCACTCCCACCAATGTCACACTATCCTCGTACATATCTTGTACCACTCTTACATACTTCTCTGCCGCTCCCGACTTCCTCATACAATACCACAACTCCTCTCTAGGCACCCTGTCATATGCTTTCTCTAAGTCCACAAAGACACAATGCAACTCCTTCTGACCTTCTCTGTATTTCTCCAACAACACTCTCAGAGCAAATATTGCATCTGTAGTGCTCTTTCCTGGCATGAAACCATACTGCTGATCACTAATCATCACCTCCCTTCTTAACCTAGCTTACACTACTCTTTCCCATAACCTCATGCTGTGACTGATCAGTTTAATCCCTCTGTATTTACTGCAGCTCTGCACATCACCCTTATTCTTAAAGATAGGTACCAAAACACTTTTTCTCCACTCTTCAGGCATCCTCTGACTTTCCAAAATTTCATTAAACAATCTGGTTAAAAATTCCACTGCCATTTCTCCTAAGCACCTCCATGCTTCAACAGGTATGTCATCTGGGCCAACAGCCTTTCTCTTCTTCATCCTCTTCATAGCTGTCCTTACTTCCTCCTTGCTAATCTGTTTCACTTCGTGATTCACCATCCCCACATCATCCAACGTTCTCTCTCTCTCATTCTCTTTATTCATCAACCCCTCAAAGTACTCTTTCCATCTACTCAACACACTCTCCTCACTTGTGAGTATGTTTCCCTCACTGTCCTTTATCAACCTTACCTGCTGCACATCTTTCATAGCTCGGTCCCTTTGTCTAGCAAATTGGTACAGATCCTTTTCTCCCTCTTTAGTGTCCAATCTCTCATACAACTCTCCATATGCCTTATCCTTAGCCTTCACCACCTCTCTGTTTGCCATGCGCCTCATCTCCTTATACTCATGTCTACTTTCTTCATCTGTCTGACAATCCCACTTCTTCTTCTTCAGCCTCTTCCTCTGTATACTCTCCTGTACTTTCTCATTCCACCCCCAGTTCTCCTTGTCCTCCTTCCTCTGTCCAGATGTCACACCAAGCACCTTTCTAGCAGTCTCCCTTACTAGCTCTGCTGTAGTTACCCAGCTATTTGGTAACTCTTCATTGCCTCCCAGTGCCTGTCTTAACTCTTCCATGAACTCCACCTCACAATCACCCTTTGTTAACTTCCACCATTTAATCCTTGGAACTGCTTTCAAACTCCTCCTCCTCCTCCTCTTCTTGATCACCAACATCATCCTACAGACCACCATTCTATGCTGCTTAACTAAACTTTCCCCGTCACCACTTTGCAGTCTCCAATCTCCTCCAGACTGGCCCTCCTGCATAGGATATAATCCACCTGTGTGCATCTTCCTCCACTCTTGTATATCACACTATGCTCCTCCCTCTTCTTAAAATACGTATTCACCACAGCCATGTCATCCTTTTCGCAAAATGCACAATCATCTGACCTTCTGCTTTCCTCTCCTTAACAGCATACCTACCCATCACTTCCTCATCCCCTCTGTTCACTTCAACAACATGGCCATTGAAGTCCTCTCCAATCACTAGTCTCTCACCCTTGGGTACACTCACCACCACTTCATCCAACTCACTCCAAAACTTTTCTTTCTCATCCACCACACACCCAACTTGTGGAGCATATGCATTAACAACATTCATCATTACACCATCAATTTCAAGCTTTATAAACACTCTATCAGACACTATCTTCACCTCCAAAATACTCTTGGCATACGGTTCCTTTAGGATAACCCCTACCCCATTTCTCCTGCCATCCGCACCATGATAGAACAATTTGAATCTGCCTCCTATATACCTGGCCTTACTTCCCTTCCATCTGGTCTCTTGCATGCACAATATACCAACCTTCCTTCTCTCCATCATATCAGCTAGCTCTCTCCCTATTCCAGTCATACTGTCAACATTCAAAGTTCCTACCCTCACTACTACACTCCTAACCTTCCTCCTCTCTTCCTGCCTTCGGGCATGCCTTCCCCCTCCTCTTCTCCTTTGGCCAACAATAGCCCAATTTCCGCCAGCACCCTGTTGGCTAACAGTACTGGTGGTGGTCGTTGTTAACCCGGGCCTCGGCCGATCCAGTATGGAAATATGAAATATTCTTCATATGAGTAATTTGGCAGAGATTTTATGCCAGATGCCCTTCCTGACGCAACCCTCCCCATTTATCCGGGATTGGGACCGGCACAAAGAAATGCACTGGCTTGTGCATCCCCAGTGGCAGCCCCACCTGCCTATCTTTTCCAAAACCAGGGCAGGATTTGCTACAGCAGTCTTTTAAGGCCTACTGGCCAGCCTCAACTCTTCTTGACTCCCTCCACCCTTCCTCAGCTTTGGGAATCAACCCAAGTATGATGACTACAACAGTGAAACATGAAGAACATAGTACAGTTGTGTACACTTACTATAAATGTAGATGTTCGAGTGTATTCAATGTTGCAGTCCTGGTTTCCCTCCCTCCAGCCCCACTGGTTTTTTCACTCACTTTATCTCTCCTCTCTATGGCCATTCCCACTGGTATTGGTATTTACTTTTTACTGGTGGTGTTTTCCCCACAATATACTAGCTCCCTATTTGGGGGCTCCTGACATTTGGGGCAAGAAAACTGATGTAATGGCATCGGCTGCCTGTTATTATACCCCTGACAACCTGACTTCATGAAAGAAGTGACAGTATCTGACACAGAAATACTAAGCATCTGGTATTCGGGCCGACTGAGGGCTAAATGCAGGCAGATAACCCGAGTGTGATGACTGCAACAGTGAATACACTCGAGCATCTACATTTATGGTAAGTGTACACAACTGTACTTTCTCTGCGCTGCCCTTTGGCTTATCTACTGCTCCCAGGGTTTTCACAATATGCCTGGCCCCTGTCATTGCCTTCTGCAGGCAGAAAAACATTCAAATTTATCCCTGTCTGGACAACTGCCTCATACAGTCAGACAGCAGGGAAAAGCTCCTGCAAGACCCAAACTTTGTCCAAACCCTCTTTACCTCTCTGGGATTCACCATCAACAAGGAAAAATCCCATTTCCAACCCACCAGATAAATCACCTTCTTGGGAGGCATCCTGAACACTTGCACCCAAAGAGCCTTCCTCTCTCCAGCAAAACAAAGTTTTCTGCCCCAATACATCTCCCAATGGGCTCACAAAACACACCTCACAACATGGAAGTTTCTTCAAGCTGTGGGGTACATGGCATCCTGCATCCTATTGGTGTCTTTGGCCAGACTACAAATGAGAAAACTACAATGGTACCTCAAAGCCCTATGGTGCTAGCACTCTCAGTCTCTGTAGATACAACTGCCCCTGATTCCCTGTTTAAGACAGGAACTCATATGGTGGACAGAGGTCTGCACCTTTAACAGGGGCCTACCCTTTCTAATTCTTCCCCAGGGCCAGATCATCACTGTGGATACCTCAGACAAAGCCTGGGGCACACACACTTAGGAGACATGTGCACCCAAGGCACTTGGGACCTAGACCTACACATCAGCCTAAAGGAAATGATGGCAGTACTCAGGGCTGTCACAGCATTCAAGAGCCACCTGAATCCAGGGGTTTTCCTCATCAAAACAGACAATACCACAGTCATGTGGTACCTCAACAAGCAAGGGGGAAACATGCTCCTGCCCGCTTTGTCTACCCATGCTTCTCTGGCAGACTGCCTCAATGATGGGCATTCATCTGATAGCCCAGTACATCCCGGGGGAGCACAATACCCTAGCAGACCACCTCAACAGAAGTGTCCTGGACACCTACAAATGGCAGCTTTGGAGGGAGACCCTCCTCTGCATCACCCAAGCTTGTGGGATCCCAGAAGTAGACCTCTTCATATCTGTACAGAACAGACAGACCAGTTCTGCACCATGGAGTTCCACCCAAAAGCCTGGAAAATGGATGCTGTCTCCTTCTACTGGGGCACCTGTTTGTCTACATCTCCCCCTCTTACCCATGATCCCAAGGGTACTGCTAAAGATCAGGGAGGAATGGCCAAGAGCTATACTCATTGCTCCAAATTGGCCCAGGCAACATAGGTACTCCTTGCTACTCAGCCTAACCAAGGAGCCTCCCAGGAATTTGCCCCTCACAGAAGGACTTCTAACCCAGGAAAAGGGGTCAGTTCTGCATCCCAATCTTCAAACTCTCAACCTATCCACATGGCTTATACCCTAAAGATGGATACCATCCCTCTGTTGAGCAAGTAGGTCCTGGATATAATTAAGGAGGCCAGGAGGCCCAGCACCAGTAAATCATACTTGGCAAGATGGAAAAGATTCAATTCCTGGTGCCAAACTAAGGGTGCCAGCAGCTCCCTTGCATCTCTCTCTGTCTGATTCTAGACTACCTGATGGAGTTAGTGCAAAAAGGATTATCTTAGTCTTCCATCAAAATTCATGCCTCAGCTATCTCTGCCCATACAGAGCAGCTTTTGTTCCACCACCCCCTGCTAAAACAATTCCTTAGAGGGGTATCACATCAAGCCACCTAGGAGGCCACCCACTCCTGCCTGGGGCTTGAAATATGTCTTGGAAAAATTGACCTTATCTCCCTTTGAACCAGCTTCCTCAGCAGATTTAAAACACCTTTCTTGGAAGACCAGTTTTCTGCTGGCCATAACCTCAGCTAGGAGGGTTTCTGAGCTGCAGACACTCATGGCTGTTAAACCCTTCATTATCTTCCATGCAGACAGGGTATCTCACAGAACTAACCCCCTCCTTTATGCCTAAGGTGGTGTCTGATATAACACTGAATCAGGCTATACATCTTCCCACCCTCTTTCCTAACCATCAGAACAGGGGGGAAAGAATCTTTCACTCACTAGATGTACACAGACAACTTAGGTGCTATCTGGATAGAACCAAGTCTCTCAGAAAGACTGACCAGCTCCTGATCAGCTTTGCCCCAGGGGAAGAGAGGAAACCTATTACCAAGCAGACCTTTTCTAAATGGATATTCTGCTACCACTTCTAGGGGAAAATTTCTCCCAAGCCAGTCTGAAGCCACTCCACTAGGGCAGCATCTACTTCCACAGCCTTCCTCAGAGGAGTCCCTACCAAGGACATCCTAGAAGCTGCCACTTGGACTTCCATCCACACCTTCACCAAGCACTACCACTTGCCTCTTTTCTCCAAAACCCAGGCAGGCTTTGCCTCTGTAGTCCTCCAGGACATGCTAGACCCTACTTAGAACAGTGCCTTCCTGTTCTACTATTCCTTCTCCTCTACCTTCAGCTTTGGGAAATTTTCCACAAGTGATGACTGCAACAGTGAAACACAAAGAACATAGTACAGTTGTGTACACTTACCATAAATATAGATGTTCGAGTATATTCACTGTTGCAGCCCTGTTTTCCCTCCCTCCTTCCCCCTCTATTTCTCTCTGTTTCCTCACAACTGTCTATGCCTATGGGCATCTCCCAGGTTGGCCTTCTGGACAGGGCTCCTATAGGTTGGGGCCAGAAAAACTGATGTAATGGTGTCAGATGCCCTGTTTTATACCACTGATGACCTGACATCAGTCCCAGGTGATCACCAGCTGATGCAGGAGGGACGATCTGTACTCTGGTATTTGGGCTGGCCAAGGGCTACCCAGCAGGGATAACCCACAAGTGATGACTGCAACAGTGAATATACTCAACCATCTACATTTTTGACTGCATCTGTTCAAGCTCATCACTAAGCTACAAACACCCCAGGAGTTCCTAACTAAACAGATCACCAGGCTAGAGACCCTCATTTACCAAGACAGGCTTGAAACTCTCTCCTGTATTCTTTCTTTGTATAGGCTTCTGCACTGTGATTTGTCTGCCGTTCTGTGTTGTTGATGACCCAACCCTCCTCTATGTCCTACATGTCACAAAACAAATGGTTCCATAAATGCACCAACTAAAGATCTGAATCTCAGTCAGCAAACAAATAAGACACGTTGGAGGGACAAATATATTACTCACTGCTTCCCCCATCTTTGTATTATGTTATATAAAAAAACAGAGTGACCATCCATTGCTGCTTTAAGTCAAACTTTAACAATTAGATGGCCTCCCATAAATTCATCCTCTGGAGGCAGGAGATGCTCTATGAGGGCAGGTGCTGCCAAGGGTTAATGCTGTCTTGAGTACTCTTACGAATCAGTGAATCTATAAATATGTGCAGTGGCCAGTAGTTTTATTTTTTTCTGACCATTGCAACAGGAAGTTGGTAGCCAAACCATGACCTATTACTATGCAATGTAAGTGCCTGTGATTAGCAATTGGTCACAGTACGGAGTTGGCCATCTCTTGTTACGTGCGACTTTGATAGTGGCTACCGTGCTGCCTGTAGCAACCGATTGCAGTTCTTTTCCAGCAATTTCTAGTCTAGTAGTCATTTGACTAGAGACGGGAATTGTGGAGTTGTTTTGTAAGTGTATTTCTTTTTTTGTTTTGATTGTGGCTGGAAGCTGGATGAAAACGTGTGCAGTGATAGGTGGACATGCATGTTTCAGCCTTGTTATGATCTCATCAGTACAGCACAAGTGGACTGTTTGACTAAGCATTAGAAACACAGGGCTGTTATACCCAGCTGATGTCCATTACCAATAGAGCATCTGCAAAATATCCCAACGAACAAACTAATGCCACCAATCCAGTCACCGGGACTGGGAATAGAACCCACAGCCTTTTATTCTTCCAGCACTAAAGGCAAGCCTGTGACCTTTGTCCCACTGACGTTATATAACTTCAACTTCTTTGCTAAACAATTTTGGACATAGCAAAAAAATGGGGAGACAAATTTTAAATTCACTTAAAAAGTTAATAGAACATCAGATTATGCATTAATCTGCAGTTTCTAAATAATAATACGTTTGAAACTATAATATCGAGCTTTGTTGATTTTTTCAGAGATTTACCAGAAAATCAAAAATGTTATAGAGTACAGGGAAAAATGTGAAAAAGTCAGGGACCTTCTGCCAAACTTGGAGCAGATAGTTGGTCAGAGTTTAGGCTGACTAGTAATAAACAGTATTGTGAAGCGAGTCATACCATGTACTATTCCATGCAAAGGATCCACTTAACTATATAGTCAAGACGAGGAAGAGTTTATCATTGGTCAGATTTCCTATCCTGTTTTTTTTTTTCCCCAGATTGGTCACTGTTAGTGTTGGCAGTATATTCCCTTTACATTTTGAGGATGTGAACAGTGAAATCTGACCTGACACAGTGTAATATACAATATCAAGATTAAGAAGTCAACAGAACACTTTATTTTGTGTTTTGAATGCAGGTATTTCCTTTAATTCTAGTAAAAGTTTAGACATTCGCCACATTGTTTATTTTATTAATTTATTTATAATTTGTTAACTAGTTAGATAAACTAATTTATTGACACTTTTCAATCACAACCTGGGTCCAACCATACGTGCATCAATAAAATGGAACATACATGTTAAACAGTAAACGTGTTGTGCAGCAAATTAAATGGATTTAGTAGAAGCTGTTAGGAAGATTGTGTTAAAAGCAAATGGTGTTAGCCGGTGTCACAAAAGCAGCTGCACTTAGAATCATTCTGCAAGTGCTTTCTAAGATTTCATTTAAATACTACTGCTGTTTCAATGTTTCTTATTTTCATAGGTGGCTGATTCCATATAACTGGTTTCATTCTTGAAAGGGTTTTTTTTTTCCTCAGTGGCTAATTTAATTCTATGTCTGAACAAAGTGAGAGCAAATGTCATTTGTGTCCCTTGTTTATCAGCAGGTTACATTTATATGGTAGTTCATTCTGGACTGCTGTATGCAACACGCACAGTCTCTTTAGAACTAGTAGTTTATCTTTAGACGTATTAAACTTGTATTCCCAAGGACAGCACAGTAATGTTGTGGTTAGCATAGCCACCTCATAAAACATGTCTTTAGAGTTCGGTTCCAGAATAGTATGTCTCCTTGGCAGTTTACTTTTGTTGTGACTATGTGGGTTTGTGTTTGGGTCTTTCATTTCCTGCTGCATCCCAAAGAAATGCAGCAGATGCATTGGTAAGGCTACAGATTGTCCTTTGGTGTGTATGTGTTTTTTGTGTCCCGTAAGGTGCACTGCTCTTCTGTCCTGCATTGACTTGTCTTGTTTCCCTTATTTACTAAGATAGGCTGCGACTGTCAGAAGCTGTGAATTGCATAAGTAGGTAATGAAAATAAATTGGTGAATCTGTGAATGAAATTAGGATTGCATTTTCATTGCTTCTATTCTGTAAACAGAGCAGATGTTGAATATTAAAAACAATCAGGTCCAGATGTTCATCGTGTTACCCTGCTGCAGTCATCACACTTGGGTTATCCTGCCGTCAGGCGGTCCCGCAGTCGGCCCGAATTCCAAAGTCTTGGTCCGGCGTCGGTTGCTGTCTCTTCTTCCCTGACGTCAGAGCGCCAGGGGTATATAAGAGGCATCTGACGCCATTTTCTCCAGTCTTTCTTGCCGCGTGGTGCCCAAAGCAGAAGCAGTTCGCAAGTGCCGGTCGGCCGACACCTGAGATTTTTGATTTGAATTTCAGTCCGAAGTCTTCATTAAAGCTAAGTACCCCATTAGGGAACATTTTCTTGCCTCAGTCCAATGTCAGAAAAAGTTAACAATTGCATTTCTTGTGGGAAGCAAATACCTCATAAGGACTTCCCTTCCTATTGTATTCCTTGCCTAGGCCCAGACCACGACGTCACAGGTTGTCAGTTTTGTGCTAGGTTTAATAAACGAACTATCAAACGTCGTTTTGACTTCACACGGCATTACTTTGGTAGGAAATTTAATTATATCATGCCGTCGGAGCAGCCGACGACCGCCATTCATAAAAAACGCAAGGATAAGGACAGGCAGCCTAGGAATAAGCCAGACACCGAGGCCTCAGTTGGGCCTGTCGCCGGTTCTCCGGTTTTCAGTGAGGCGCCTACGCAGACCCTGACGACCGCAGAACTGGAACCCCAGGCCGCTGCGGATTCCCAAGCAGAGTCTATTAGGCCAACGCAGCCATCTACCGACACCGGAGCAGAACTCGACACCGGTGCAACGGAAGCACCTACGGTTGCAGAAGGTGTCTTCAGACCGACTACACTCACCATTAAATCTTATGCTAAACTTAAAACTCCTTTAAAACCAAAGAAAACTGTTCATCAGTCTACAGTTCAAGGCCCCATGCCTAAGAAACAGATGCTTAAGATGGCTGAAGATTTGATTACCCTTATCAGGGGTTCCCATCCCCCTCCTGATAAAAGACCAAGACAAGAGGAGGATTATGCATCCTCTGACCAGGTTTCTCTCTCCTCAGATTCTTCTGAGGAACAGGATTACACTTTTCCACCTTATGAGGATTCTGATGCTGAAGATTCTATTCCCTCAGCATCTCTCCCTGAAGACTACTCCTTTGGGGAAACTTTACATACCATGAGGGAACATTTCCACTGGGAAGGCCGGGATTACTCAGATTCTAAGAAAAGGCTGCGAGAGTTCCTTTTACTACCCCAGAACAGACATCTTGCTATCCCTCCTGTTTTAGATATTGTGGATGATGTTTACTTGGAGTCTAGTTTAAATCCAGACTCTCTACCTCTTACTCCAGCCAAACCAGACAGATACTACAGAGTACCTGACTCACACAAATTCCTTTATAAAAGCCCTGTAGCTGACCCAGAAACAATTTCCCAGGGTCCTAAGGGAGCAAAAGCTTCTATGGCTAAAAATCGTGTGCCCTCTGAAAGGGATTCCAGAGCCCTAGATAGATGGGGAAAGAAAATATACACCTCAGCAACTCTGGCTATGAGAGCATTAAATTGCCAGTTTCACATGTTGAAATATCAACAATTCCTTATGTCTCAGTTAAAACAAAAAATGAGCACACATTCAGAACAGCCTGAATTCAAAGAAATGCAGGATCTGTTGCATGCAGCTGAACAGGTGGGCAAACATACTTTACAATGCGGATTTGATTCATTGGAAGCTTCCTGTAGAGCAGCTGTTACTGGCTCTGTCATACGTAGACATGCTTGGTTAAAAGAACAAACCCTCCCTGACTATGTTAAAGCAAAATTATTGGATGCACCTTTACAACAGGATGTATTATTTGGTGTCAAAGCAGAAGAGGTTTTAAAGAAAACGGAGGATAAGGCAAAGTCTATGCAAACGGTCAAGGATTTTTTGCAGGTACAACCCCCTCGTTTCAGCAGATATTGGCGAACAAAAAACTGGTCCTTTCCAGCTTCAGACAGATCACAGAGGGGCAAATGCAGATGCCCAAGGGGTGGAGGCCAGTCACAGGGCCCTTACAAACCTCACCAATGGGGTTCTGCTACCCAGAAAGGAGGAGAAGACAGGCTCCAGGCTAGCAGAAGACAAACACAATGACTCTATCCTCAAACTACCAAACAAATCTCTCCTGGCAACTCCCTTGGGAGGAAGACTAGCATTTTTTGCAGACAACTGGCACATCATCACAAAAGACAAGTGGGTTCTAAACATTGTCTCTCAAGGATACAGATTCCACTTTCATACCTTACCAAGGATCAAAGGAATGCCAAACCTGCCACCAAATCAATGGGCAGAGGCACAAAAACAAATTACAGCTCTCATGAACATGAGAGCCATTCAACAGGTACCTGCACATTAGCAAGAACAAGGATTTTACTCAAGACTCTTCCTAGTCCCAAGAAAGGACAAAGCATGGAGACTCATTCTGGATCTTTCATTTCTGAACACCTATATGCAAGTACCAAAATGAAAGATGCTAACGCTGTAGCAGCTTCTTCCCATGCTGGGCAAGAATGCTTGGCTAGTCACTTTGGACCTCAAGGAGGCATACCTGCATGTCCCTATCAGACAAAATTGCAGAAGATACCTCTGCTTCATTGCAGGTTCAATGCATTATCAATTCTCTGCACTGCCCTTTGACTTATCTACGGCGCCTAGGGTCTTCACAAAATGCCTGGCACCAGTAATTGCATACTGCAGACAAAGAGGAATTCAAATATACCTGTACCTGGACGACTGCGTTATTCAAGCAGAAAGCAAGGACATTTTTTAAAGCATCTGGCATTTGTCAAACACCTTCTAAGTTGCCTAGGGTACACAGTAAACAAAAAGAAATCAAAACTAGTACCCTCACAAAATACAATATTCCTGGGTGCCAGCTTGAATACAACGGCCCAGATGGCTTATCTCATGCCAGACAAGCAACGACAGCTGTTTCAATATTTCAAAATAATGGCAACAAAGACCCAACTCCCTGCAAGAAAAATTCTGCAGGCCTTGGGATTCATGGTATCTTGCATACTACTAATACCATTTGCAAAACTGCATATGAGGAAATTGCAATGGTACCTGGAAAGTGTATGGACTCAGCACAGCCACAGCTTGGAAACAATGATACCACTCATCCCTTGCCTTCAACAGGAGTTTCTATGGTGGGCATAGGCATGTCACCTCAACAAGGGTCAGCCTTTCACCTTACCCACAGCCAGGCAAACTATGACAACAGATGCATCAGACTATGCCTGGGGAGCACACATGGCAGGGCAGTGCATTCAGGGCAAATGGACTACTGATCAGAGACACCTGCATATCAATCAAAAAGAAATGCTAGCCGTGCAGAATGCCCTAACAGCTTTCAAGGACCTTCTACACCCAGGAGAACTACTAATAAAGATGGACAATACCACAGTTATGTGGTACATAAGCAAGGGGGCACACATTCCTACCCTCTATGCTAGCAAGCAATGACCTTGTGGAACACTGCACTGTCTTACCAGGTTCAATTACAAGCACAATTCCTGCCAGGAAAGAAAAACACATTGGCAGATGACCTAAGCCGAAACATCATGGATCCACACGAATGGAAACTAGATCCACAAGTATTTGCAATGATAGTTCAAAAATGGGGACGCCCAGACATAGATCTGTTTGCCAGCCCCCACAACCACCAACTTCAAAAATTTTGCACAAGGACTTTGATCCACTAGCTTGGAAAGTGGACGCTCTCTCATTCAGTTGGAAAACATTAACAGTGTATGCCTTCCCTCCACTGCCTCTTCTAGCAAAGGTACTGCTGAAAGTCAGATTAGAGAGGCCACAACTCATTGCACCAGACTGGCCACACCAGCATTGGTACCCAATTTTAAGGAACATGGCCCACGGCCCACCATGGATTTTGCCACAAATTCCTCACCTGCTCACCCAGCGAGACCATCAGATTCTACACAGCCAGCTCAAGACTTTAAACCTGGCTGCATGGCAAATTACTTAAACAACCAGCCAACACCTTTATCCAAAGCTGTTATGGATGTCATTCTGGAGGCCAGGAGGCCCAGCACCAAGAAAACCTATTCAGACAAATGGAAAATATTTTGCGCCTGGAACCAGGCTAAAGGCCTAAACCCCCTTGATCCAAACATCCCTCAGATTCTACAATATTTAACTGAGATGTTACACAAAGGACTTTCCTTTTCATGTACGCCTCAGCAATTTCATCTCATTACAGCACGGATCCTCCTTTATTTTCACATCCACTCCTAAGACAGTTCTTCACAGGGGCTAAGAACTTAAGACTGCCAAGGAGAGCTCCAACACCTACTTGGGATCTCAACTTTGTTCTGGAAAAGCTTACACTGCCGCCCTTTGAACCAGCTTTTTCAGCTGATTTAAAATTTCTTTCATGAAAAACTGCCCTACTACTAGCAATAACCTCAGCTAGAAGATTCTCAGAGCTACAGGCACTAATGATAGTGGAACCTTTCCTCATTTTTCATCAAGACAGAGTTTCTCTACGAACTAATCCTTCCTTTATGCCAAAGGTGGTATCCAGTATGGCCTTAAACCAAACCATTCACTTGTCCACCTTCTTCCCAAATCTCCAGAACAAAGGAGAAAGACTCCTGCACTCTTTGGACATTCACAGGCAATTACTTTACTACTTGGATAAAACTAAGGCTTTCAAAAAAACTGACCAGCTATTTGTAGCCTATGCTACAGGATCACAAGGAAAAGCTATCTCAAAACAGACCATTTCAAAATGAATAGGGCATTGCATATGTTTCTGCTACACACATCATGGGAAACCAGTACCTGCTAACATTAGGTCCCACTCCACCAGGGCTACAGCTACATCAGCAGCCTTTCTCAGGGGAGTGCCAACCAAGGATATTCTGGAAGCTGCTACTTGGAGTTCAGTGCACATCTTCACCAAACACCATCACTTACCTCTGTACTCTAAGACTAGAGCTGCACTGCAGTTTTGCAGGGCCTACTAGCTTCTACTAACCCTGTTTGACTCCACCTCCCATCCTTAGCTTTGGGATTCAACCCATGTGTGATGACTGCAGTGGGGTAACACGATGAACATAGTACAGTTTTGTACCTACCACCTACCATAAATGTAGATGTTCGAGTGTTCACCCTGCTGCAGTCCAGGTTACCCTCCCTCCATCCCCTCTGAACTAGCTGAACTTATCTCTACCACTTTATCCTATACTACCTCTGTGGTGTATTTGCTTGTGCCTAAGGGTTTTGTTTGATTTTTATATAGCCATATGTATATATATATATATATATATATATATATATATATATATATATATATATATATATATTGCCTACCTATTGGGGGCACCTGACATCTGGGGCAAGAAAAACTGAAGAAAATGGCGTTGGATGCCTCTTATATACCCCTGGCGCTCTGATGTCAGGGAAGAAGCGACAGCAACCAACGCCGGACCAAGACTTTGGTATTCGGGCCGACTGCGGGACCACCTGACGGCAAGATAACCCAAGTGTGATGACTGCAGCAGGGTGAACACTCGAACATCTGCATTTATGGTAGGTACAAAACTGTACTTTTTCAAAAGTAGTTTCTTCTTCTTCTTTCAGCTTTTCCCGGTTAGGGGTCACCATAGTGGATCACCTGTCCTCTCATGATCGGTAGTGGAGTTTTACATTGTCAAGTTGCCAGCCCAGCACCCAACCTTCCACAAAAGGCACACACACACTCATGCCTAGGGCCAATTTAGAGTGTCCAATCCACCTACAGCATGTCTTTTGGGATGTGGGAGGAAACCGGAGCACCCGGAGAAAGCCCACGTGACCACTGGGAGGACATGGAGACTTCACACAGAAGGCACCCCAGCCGAGAATCGAACCAGAGAACCTCTTGCTGTGAGGTGGCAACGCTAACCGCTGCACCACTGTGGCTGCCCATTTCAAAAGTAGTTCATTAATAAAAAAAAAATACTTCACAGTACTGCCTCTGAGTAAGGTTATGCATGGCAGTAGAATATTTGCTTAATGACATTTATGGATAAAAGTAAGAGGAAAATGTTTACAGAGGCGGTCAGTAAAACAGATGGCTAAAGTTGGTTAAGAGAAGAATAGCTCATAACCTTGAGCTGCAGTTCTGAACATCTGTTTGGTTGTTGCCATGATATAGTTCAGACCATGTGCAAATGAGGCAGTATGCTTCAAGGGTTTAACTTTACCAGAAGCTGTGACTTACCATGACTTTTTAAGCACTTTGGATATAAAAAACAAATTCCTGTTAAAATAAATATCAATGTCCATTAAAGTTATTCACACCCCTTTCAGTCATGAAGTAAAATGGTGAGCTTGAATACTCTTTAGCAAATGACATGATTTCTTTCATTTATTTATTTATTTTTGTTTCTTAGCGGATTACTAATTAGATTCCAAGAGGGAAGTAAATGTTGGTACATTAACTAAGCATCCTTTTATTTGTTAAGTACATAGATGGCACCATATTCAAATCTGCTCTAAGTATATGATTAGAAATGGACATTCCAAGCATTTCAGAAACTTAACTTTTAGGTTACTTAGTAGGCTGTACATCATAGCTTGCTGATCCACTGTGTGTTGCTTTTTCCTGGAGCCCCAGTTAGGGTCTTGTATTTATTCAGACTAGATTTGAAGGATGACTTGACATTGCTCAGTAAAGTAAAGTTCCATGTTGGCATTTTATTATTTACTAGATCCTTTTTTGGAGAACTTGATTGTTAAATAATGGATCTTTTGCATGTTTAAAGAGCTGAAACTAGATTACACAGGAAACCCATACAATCATTAAGACATGAGTTAATGCCAAAGACAAAGTACACACAGGGTGAAAAATACCCTAATCTTTTTAACGTGCATATTTGCACTTGTGCAAACACACACACACACACACACACACACACACACACACACACACACACACACACACACACACACACACACTGCCTCATACTCACACACACACTGCCTCATACTCACACACACACTGCCTCATACTCACATAAATGCAGTCCAGAGCATCCGTACTTGCACACAACCACACACATTCACACACATACTGAAGTCAGGATTTGCTGCTCTTCTGAGGAAAAAAAAAAAAAAGAACTTGTAAACTGCAAATGCCTCCAGGTGCCCTTGGCAGCAGCTTGCATTCTTTAAACAATAAGAAGTAAGAATCTCTAAAGACTGGTTTTACTGGCTGTAATTCTTGGTGAATTACCAGAAAGTCAAAACTTTTAGATGGACAGCAAACTTAGAAAGTTCCTGCAGTATTACTTGAAAGGTCCTGCAGTATTACCTGAAAGGTCCTGCAATATTACTTGAAAGGTCCTGCAGTATTACTTGAAAGGTCCTGCAGTATTACCCGAAAGGTCCTGCAGTATTATCTGAAAGGTTCTGCAGTATTACCTGAAAGGTCCTGCAGTATTACTTGAAAGGTCCTGCAGTATTACCTGAAAGGTCCTGCAGTATTACTTGAAATGTCCTGCAGTATTACTTGAAAGGTCCTGCAGTATTACCTGAAAGGTCCTGCAGTATTACTTGAAAGGTCCTGCAGTATTACCTGAAAGGTCCTGCAGTATTACTTGAAAGGTCCTGTAGTATTACTTGAAAGGTCCTGTAGTATTACCTGAAAGGTCCTGCAGTATTACTTGAAAGGTCCTGCAGTATTACTTGAAAGGTCCTGCAGTATTACCTGAAAGGTATGTCTCCATCAAGCTGTTTTTTCCCTTTGCAGCCAATCATGCTTCCTGCACAGTGTCTGTGTCTAGACAGCCAATAAGATGCAGAAGGGGCCAATAGTGCAAGTTACCTTTTTTTTCTCGTTCCAGATCATGGTCACAAAACACTGAACTAATGTAGCAGAAAATTAAGAAACAAGCTTGTTTAATTAAAAACAAGCCTGTTTCTTTATTTTCCACCACTGTAGCTGAATAAGTGTTTTTTTTTTTTTTCGACAGATGAGTTGGCAAATGGCACAGACATGTGGAAAGTGGGGAATGCTTGTCCCCTCTATGTTTCTGGCACTGTCACCTCCAAACTGCCCAGATTTTTGCCTCATATTTTGGTCTTTTCCTCATAAAATTTGTAGTTTTCTAGATTTTTGTGGCTAATTAGTGAGGAATGAATTCACAAAAATAATGACAGGACCTGTCAGACAGGTATTTGAGTTTACGACTTCATATCTTTCAGACAAAAATGCATAGTAACACACAACCTTGTATTGTAGCAACTTTCAAAGTTTATAAGAACAATATTTAAAATTTGTCTCTATTTTTGGGGCTTTGCCCAGATTTTTTCTGCTAAGAGGTTGAAAGGTACAGATTGTACAAGCTACTAGGAGTCCATCCCTTTATTGGCAGTTTATATGATGACATTAGCTGTTAGAAAGGTCACATTTCTGCTCTGACTCCTGTAAAGGGTATTCATATCTGACCTTTTCCTGTCTATAGGAACCTTACTTTCCTCCCAGCATTTTGTTAAAAAGGATTAGCTTGTAGTGCTGATACATTCCCTTTTATTTTGAATGTAAGCTTAGGCTGGAGCTTTTCTCCCCAGGCCTCCACTAAAAATGGGCACTGCCCCAGTCGGACCATCCCGGTAAACAAATGTAAAATAAATAAATTATAATTAGGCCCATTTTTACTGAAATCATTTGCCTACTACCTGTGCAATGCTAGCTTTACACTGGAACTAAAGAAATCAGTAAGGCACTTGAGGGTTTTGTTTTTTGTGTGATAACTGCACACCTAGGAGCATTTCAAGGCATAATATCAAAAGCTGAGTCTTCTTCCATACCTATGCATGCAGTTATCACACAGACAACTAACATTTGCAAACTCTCTAATGCACTTGTGAAATATTTGTTTTGTGTTATGGGTTTGTAAAATGCTTTTATAAGTAAAATCAATATATGAACAAAAGGGTATTATAATTTTGTTATAATCAAGTTATGGAATGTATAGAACAGTCCCAAAAGAAAATAAATTGCTACATAAATGAAAAATAAATGAACATAACTATTTTCACACTGCTGATAAGAAATGTAAAACACACAAGGTGTTTATTATAAATTTATTAACTGAGATACCAAGTTCGTAGGTTCATAGATGAGTATTAGACTAACTGCACTTGTGGAACATTTTAAGCCTAGCTAATTACCCCATATGAGAATCAAACGCTGCACCTTAACCATTATGCCAATCCTCCACCAAGTGAAAAAGTATTTATATTGTACTGATGATTACCAGTACATATTGCATTGTTATTGTTGAAAGTGTAGAGATGTATGAAGTTAAATGTTTGAGCAAAATATTTGTATTTGCTTACTTGTATTTTACATAAAATATATGTTCCTTTGTCTGAATTTTCCTTGTAAATCAAATAGTTGTTCATCATATCATTAACAACCCCCCCTGGACACTGCAGTTTGGTCTGTAGAAGAATTCTGCTCTAGGTCTTGGATTCAACCTTTGCTTCATTTTCTGACTGTTGTTAATATGAAACGTGTTATTGGTAAATGATTATCTTCTGAATTGGCGGTTCTGTGTTTGTACAGCAGTGATTACTTTTTCAGCATTATGCTACGTGTTAAGAGTTTCTGCAAGTGCTGTCATTAATACCTCTAATTAATTTATTCACAGGAACCTAAGAGTAACACATTGTTAAAACTGTTAAATAAGAGATTGGATGTTAACACTGTAAAGTCGTAGTACTGTTATAATTAACTGTTAATGATTAGCTAGTGTTTTTATAAGACTAATTAATTAATGAATAGTGCTGCTAAAAGTAGATGAAGTGTTGGCATTGTAAAACAGTGGAAAATTAAATTGTTTAGGAAAGTATAGACAGTGAACAGCTGAAACCTTATTTCACTCTAGTATTGGGTCAGAAATGAATATTGTGATGATGTGGAAGTATAGTGAATGTGACCATTCATTTATTGTAATAATAATAATAATAATAATAATAATAATAATAATAATAAAAAACTGGTCTGTTACACTTGTTTCTTTGCAGAATTTTTACATACTGTTGTATAAATGAATGCATTTTTTTAAAGGTTCTCATTATTTTTACACATTATTTAGTCAGTTTTTGTTCATACACGTTTGTTTTTCTTTTTTTGATCCATATTATACTACCATTGTATTGTGCCCTTGTTAAGATTAAGCATGTCTTTATGCAAATATTAATTTGCTTGGTAGATTTCCCAGCTATTAGGCTAACTTTTCTTGTGGAACATTTTAAGCCTAGCTAATTACCCCATGTGAGAATCAAACAATAAATACATGTCCCTTATGGACAGAGGTATCTTATAAATGCCTGGCCCTCAGTGGCCTATTTGGATGCAGGATATCATCCTTCTTTTGGTAAAACTTGACTAGGCTTAGAAAGGCCCCTTGCATCATTAAGGTAATGACAGTCTGTGAATCTTTGAATGAGTTTCCTGCTATTGTGTATTGTGTGTTAAAATCCATTGTTTTTTTTTTTTTGTTTGTTTGTTTTTTGTATTTTTGTAATTGGGCTTTGAGTCTTTGTCACATTTGTGAATGAGTTAAAAGGGCTACTTTTCATAGCTTGTTGATAAATAAATACAGATATTAATACATAATATATAACAGTATGGTAACAGTATGGCAACTGCAGGCCATTAAACGACACAGAGTAGGAGATAAGCCACAGCAATAATTGGTGAATAAACAAAGACAATTCTTAATTGCTAAAACGGTGTTTAATATCGAGAACAAACTCCATTCTTTTTTATGTGAAGAGGGCTTTTAATTACTACATTGACAGAAGTGTTGAGCTACAGTGGGATAATTTATTCTTTTCAGATTTTAGATAAATTGAGTAACTTTGGAAAGAAGGCTTTTACTGTGCCTCTCATATACTAACTTTGTATGTTCTCTTATATTAGTTGAAGTTCCTCTTTTGCACTAACTTCATAGGTTCTCTTACACTAGTTGAAACTGCTTTTTAGCACTGAATTCGTAGGCTCTCTTACATTAGTTGGAAGTTTTTCTTTAGGACTAACTTTGTTGGTTCTCTTAGACTAGTTGAAGTTCTTCACTTTATAGGTTCTATTACACTAGTTAATGTTCTTTCAGGACAGTGTTGCTATCAAGAGTTAGCGTATGCGATTTTTTCATTATCTAGTATACCATCTTTCTTACGGCCCTTAATGTGTTAGTTTTGGTTTATTTATGTTATAAAAGAAGCATGACTGTGCTGGCAGTTTTTACCATCATTGGGCAAGAACTCCAGACCCATTCAAGGACTGTGTGTAGATTACCTTAAAATAAGTTATTTTTCTCAATCTCTTATCTAGGATCTGAATGTACTGTGATATTTTAATTTCATCCAAAAGAATCTCATTGTTCTCCCATTAAACTTATAGATTTGTAAAGTGTGCTGTTTCTAAGGGTGATGGTGCCCTCTAGAAAATGCATTTCTAATGTTTATGCCCAGTTGTCATAACTGCTACAGTTGCATTACTAGTCAAGACCAATCTTTTTTTTTATTTCTGTAATGTGACAAAGCACTTAATTGCTTATTATTTTGTTATTGTTTAGTTGTACTGGTCATATACCATAAATATGGGGGGAAAGAGAGCACATTGTGAGAGGACAATAGTATGGTAAGTAGAATACAGGGGTGTAGTCTCAGGAACATACCTCACAACTGTCACTGATTTTGATTAAAATGTTAGCTCATTCCTGTTAATCCCTGCCAGAAATGGTAACTTTGGAGAACATGTGATGCATTACACTTTAATAAATAAAAGCAATAAC
The DNA here is from genome assembly GCF_019279795.1 of Protopterus annectens. Classification (NCBI taxonomy): domain Eukaryota; kingdom Metazoa; phylum Chordata; order Ceratodontiformes; family Protopteridae; genus Protopterus; species Protopterus annectens. The sequence goes on along the minus strand of NC_056751.1, from coordinate 814,566,986 downwards.
TGGAGATTTATTTTTTTATTTTTTTTTATTTATTTAACATTTGTTGACCGGGAAAGTCTGACTAGGTTCCACAGATCCTGTTTTCAGCGGAGGCCCGGGGAGAAATGCTCCAGAAGCATGTCTTTAGAATGTGGGAGGAAACCAGAGTACCCAGAGGGAACAAAGTGAATGCAGGGAGAATATGCAAACTCTGCACAGAAGGCACCCCAGCTGAGAATCGAACCAGAGAACCTCTTGCTGTAAGGCAACAGCATTAACCGCTGCACCACTGCGCTGCCCAACGAGTGTCGCTTATTTCAGAAAGTTTATAATAATTTGCATACGTTGTGATGATAGTGCTAATATTTTAAAAGTGTCCCTGACTGTCCCTGATTATTTCAGGATTTGTTCCTGATTCATTGGGAGCTGTGCTAAGGAGGAGGAAATCTAGAGGCAAAACGGTAATGCCTCTGCTCTGCCAGGATAACATCCAAAAATAATTTATTACAATGCATTTTGTGTATATATTTCAGTCTTCATGGGGTAGAATTTAATACATTTGAAAAAGTGTCCTCATCATTCACTCTGCCTTCACAAATACAAACAATATTATTTATAAAATGATAATATATTTTCCATTGTTCTCGAAAGTACTGCAACTTGTTTATGAATTCCTGCCCCGCCAAGCCCCTAAACATTAGCATAAGCAGTAAAAAAAAAAGTGGCTTCCGTGGCTGTACTGCATTTTTGTAAATGTACCTGCTTGCTGAAAATAACTTATTTTTGTTAGAAAAAATAGATTTTTTTTAAATTCTCTAATCTAAGGGGGCTGTGGATTGGTATAATGGCTAAGGTGTTTACCTCATACATACAATGTGCAAGGTTTTATTCTCATCTTTGAATGGTAATTAGCTAGGCTTAAAATGAGCTGCAAGGGCAACTAGCCTAATCCTTACATATGACCCTATGAACCCGTGTAAGTAGTGCTAGGGGAAATCACCTAAAAATATTTCCAAAATTTGCAGACCATAAAGATGAGCTGTTCTATTATAAAATCTACTCACATCAATAGTAATACAAAAATATTTCTGTGACCACTTAATAAGTCTGTTTGTTCATCAAATTAGTGGCATGTTTAGTATAGGAGGGTAACATAATTACATACTGCATAAGGTAAATATTTAGCACCTTGTCTATTTTCTCAGTAAAACTAGTACATCCTAATACAATAGCCTTTCTAGGCGGTTTAGGTAAAGTATTATGGATTTTAGGCACACAGTAAAATGCTGATATCCTCAAGCAAGCACTCACTTTATTACAACAAGCATCAGTCAGAGTGATTCTACACATGGAGGGCATAGAGTGGGTAAACCTCTTATTGCATAGGTTAGGAGCTCCTAGAACTGAAATTAGTTTTTTGGAAGAGTTGTTGGATATTATTTTGTCCAACAATTTTATAACTTTTAATGGTAAGTTTTATTTACAAAAAGTTGGTGTGGCAATGGGCTCCCCCTGTGGAGCCAGCTTTTCAAATCTAGTAATGGCATACTGGGAGAATGAATATGTTATTAAGGTTCCACATGTTACAAGTCAAATTAGCTACTATACACAGTTCTTGGACAACATCTTTTTGTTAATAGATGGGAATGAAGAGGATGCTTGTAAATTTGTGTCATACTTTAATAATACAACCAGTTTTTTAAAATTTACATATACCTTTAGTACAGATAGGATAGCCTACCTTGATGTTGATTTAAGGAAGGATTTCAACAACAGTTGTTACACAGCCATAATTTTTAGAAAGGAAACCTATTCAAATGCCTTTCTCCACTTCACCAGTTGTCACCCCTTATCCCAGAAATGATCTGTGGTTAAGAGCCAACTTGTGAGGGCAGCCCGAATGGTTTCCCAGGATAGGGAATTTTTTTTTGGAATGTGATAAACTAGGGGAAATGCTCTTTAAAAGAGGGTACCCTGAGTCACTCGTGAAAGATCTAATGAACGAGATTAAAGAAAAGAGGTCAAGGGGGTTTTATCAACCTATTATATCTATTGAAAATCATGATGAAGAGCAAGGTCCTAATTTAGAGTGTATTAATAAAAAAATCTAGTGAATGTATTTAGCATGGATGACTTTTGTATAATGGACATTATTAAAAAGAATTGGAATTTACTTAAATCTGATCATACCCTAGTTAGTAAATTTTATAACCCACCTAAGGTGATCTTTAAATAAGGGAGGAATTTGAAAAATTTATTGCAGGCCACAAAAGGGTAACTTGGATAACAGGAAGGGTATGTTTAAATGTTTCATGTGTTCTTATTGTCCTTACATGGCTATTGGTCAGAGTTTTTCCATCAACGGAGTTAATTTTAAGGCTAAGTGCAGACTTAATTGTAATTCAAAGGGAGTGGTTTATTTGGCTCAATGCCAAGCATGCCTAACCTTTCATATCGGGAAAACCGATAGGAAACTAAAAGAGAGGGTATATGAACACCTTTATAACATTCGCAAAAATAAACAAGAAAATGCATTGACTAGGCACATTGGTGTGTACCCAAACCACTCATTTAAATTCAGAGCAATTGATTTTATCTTGCCTGATATAAGAGGGGGACCGAATTCCCTACTCTTGGAAAAATCAGAGCTAATTTGGCAGTTGTGTACTAGAGCTTGTTACCATCTGGCCTGAATGAGGTATATTCTAAAGTTAAGAAGCCTCTTGCGATAGTTGTTGGAACCTGACCATTGATGAGGAAGTAGAGTATGTAGTTCTCCCATAAATAGTATAAGCTTCTGTTTATTCTGTTTTTATTCTGTATGATATAAGTAAAGCAATAGGACTTTCAGAATTAGTTACAAGTTTTATTATTATTAGTATCATTATTATTAATATTGTTATTTAAAGTATACAGTAGAGGAGTGGTTTTATATATATATATATATATATATATATATATATATATATATATATATTTTATATAAAGTTTTCAGTTTTTTATTTTTAAAAAGAGTTTTTAACTTTTTGTGTAATATGTGATTTTTGCATTTACATGAATGTATTATTTTTAAACTAAATTAAGCACATTTGTATGCATTTAGGTAGATATAGTGAGTTCTGACAGTATTGTATGATGTTTTGTTGGGTATTTTATAATAAATTACCACCCGGTTCAATAGATATTGTATTAAACGAATGTTGATTGATAAATATATTAATTGCTGTGCTAGGCTGTTGATTGGTGGTTGGAAGTGTATGTTGTGCCACACTACCCCTTTTAAACAAGTGGTTTCTGTAAGTCGTTGTCTGAAGAAGTCCCGTTACTAGAGGGACGAAAAACGCTTTACGTTAATGAATTTTCTCTTTTACTGTTCTGTTATAACATGGGCTGGTTTGGAGTTCTTGCTGCCTTCTCTTTTTGTTCAGTTTGTCTGGGTCTTTTTGCGTTAGGCTACTGATCCATGTAATCTTTAGAAGCTAGCCATACATTCCCATGAAGGTTTTAGCCCTTAAATTTTAAGTTGAAATAGCCCAGAGACTAGTAAAACATTTGCATGTTCCCATATCCATGAGGGTAAAGGGTGCTAAACCAGGAAGTAAATTTGTGGTTTCCCATCCATTCATCTAGATTACCTTCCAATTGTATAAGAGAAGTACGCTGCTTTATGTGGAGGGAAGACAATTCCAAAGTGGTACTATCCTATATAATACATATTTGTCCCTCCAGTGAGTCCTGTTTAATCAGTTGAAATTCACAGTCTGTCAAAACAGCACCAGAGAAATTAAATACTTAGAGCCCCCAACAAATATTAAGTTGGTGGTCCCCTGGACACTTCCAGTCTAAGTATCACCCTGTTACTGCCACCATTTCAACCTTTTAGTTTATGCTGCAGAGTTTTAGAGGTGGTGTGCACAGACTGAACTGTAGCTACAATGCTCTTACTTAATGAAAAGCCTGTGTATGTACCATGTTATATTGGCCCATCTCACAGAGCGACACTCACCATTACTGGAATTTATTTACAACAAATCTATGTATAGGGCTAGAAGCAGGTGAAATGGCCCAAAGCACTGCCTACTGTCCCCCCAACAGGCTTTGAGATCACGTCCTCCCCCCACATCTTGGACTCTCACACCATCCACATTTCTTTTTTCTCCCATTTTGCCATACTCTTTAGCTTTTCAAGAAGCACAATTCTCTATAGATTCTGAAATGCTTTTTAATTTTTCTTCTTTTCATACAACCTTTTCATCCAATGATAGTTTGAACTGAAAGTATGAATAAGGAAAGAAATTCATTGTTTCTGTTCAAATTTAGCTTTCCTTGCATCCTTTCAACACACCTTTATTGACCAAAATAGTAGAGTAATAACTGTTTAGGAAATACCTCAATTAAGCAGGGGGCTCCCAGAGGCCATAGGTTTATAAATGCTCAGGCTTCATCCTCGTGATCAAACCATTCCAACCATGGGTAAATCCGCAATATACCCACACCCACTAATTGGTTATTGCTTAAATACACTACAACCACCCCTCACCACATAGACACAAGCCTAATAGTATTACTGATGATGATTGTGCTAGAAAGGGAAATAAATTGTAGCCAGCTTCTTACACTTAAACTGCACACCCGTGCACACACACACACACACACACACAGATAACCATAGTTAATTATGTTTGTAAATAGTAATTTAATTTGTTTATTTATTTATTTAGTTATTTATTTATTGACATTTTATTACTGGGAAAGACTGACTCGTTTGGAGCCCATTTTCAGTGGAGGCCCAGGAGCAAAAGCTCCAAAGTGTTATAAAATATTTTAAGAACAGTAATTTTACAGTCTTCAAAAATAATACAGAAACATTTACAGTTAAAATAATCATACTAAATTAGACATAATATGAAAACAGTGGGGAAGACTAGATACAATTTAATAGAGAAATTGTAGCCAATTTATAGAGAAATTATAGGTACATTGTAAACAAGAATTGCAATATGAAGTGAAAGGAAAAGCAGGTTTATGGTATATATTTAGGCAGATAATACACTGTGTAACACTTGTGCTGCCCCAACAAATCAGTGACTTGTTTAGCAGTCATCAAACAAAACAACAGCAAGGGTAAGTCACTTGTACATACCTCACGAAAGAGTAATGTGTACCTGTCATTGCCCCTGATTTCACCTCATAAGTTTCAGTTTCCCTCATAAAAAAGTTTGATTTGCTAGTAAACCATTCCAGATTATAGTCCATCAGTAAATCCAGACATAACAGTTTCATACTTCTTGTTGTCTAAAAAATGTATGCTGATGCAAAATGTGTTCTATTCTTTTAGCTTTTTTAATGAATTGGAGTAATATTTAAAAAAGTATTCCTGATTTTTGTGCCTTTATTCTGATATGGCTGGCTGTGCCTAGAATTCTTGAGCAAAGACCTTGAGAGTTACAGTATCTGGTATATCTCCAGTATTTATAAAATTTCCTGAAAGAGAAAACCATCCCTGAAGATTGGTAACATCAGCTGTTATTAAAATGTATTTTTTTTAAATTTATTTAATATTTGTTTACTGGGAAAGTCCGACTTGGAATGAGCCAATTTTCAGTGGAGACCTGAGGAGAAATGTTCCAGATGCATGTCTTTGTAACATGGGAGGAATCCAGAGCACCCATAGGAAACCTACATGAATGATGGGAGGACATGCAGACTCCGCACAGAAGGCACCCTGGGAAAGAATCGAACTGGAGAACTTCTTGCCATGAGGCGACAGCTCAAACTACTGCATCACTGCGCTGTCCAAAACTGCTGATCTCACTAATGCTTACCTTGCTCATGTTCATTCACTGATTATAAGCTTTATCCTAAGAGGATCGTATCACAACCCTGTTTTGAATAGAGAGTAAACAGAAAATTATTTTTTTCTCCATATTTCCCCCCAGCTAGCAGCAGCATTTGTGGGCTCCCTACATAGATAAGGATGATTAAGGGGGCTCTCTGCAACCACAGGTACTGCAGGTGCTTAATACTGGCTATGATGGTAGTTTTGGTGGAGAGAATGCCCACCAGCAGGATTTAACTAAATCAAGGGCAGTATGTCAGTGGTAAAACATTTAATAAAATTGTGAAGTCCTTTACTTGACAAAATACTGTTACTATAAGCAGAGATCTCTAAACTTTAAAGAAAATATAAATATGAGTTATTATTACCCACCTGTTTTTTTAATTATACAAGATTATTGTACAAGCTTTTGCTGGTTTGACAAGGCCGTTACAAAATTTCAGCATAAAATAGCTTCCTGTAGTTGGGAGATCCCAGCAACCACAGAGTTTGCTGGTGCCTAAAGCCGGCTATGTAAATACTTTAGGATTAGAATCCTTATTCTCTGTATTAACCCCCCAAAAATGCATCACTTGCTAAAATGTCAAAAAAATTAAAATTATCAGAAAAAAGTACCTTAGAAGTGACATGCCATTTCCTTTTTTTTCAGTGTTCTTTGCATTTATTTTTTTTTTGTATGGGCTGCATGCAGTAACAGCTTGTTTCCATGCTGTGGGTGCTGTTGAAATATGTGTATCTTTTAGGTTTGTGCTTTCTATTGCTTCAGTAAAATGGCTTTCTCCAAGTCTTATGCATTATATTTACACTGACTTTTATCTGTATATTGCTTCTATCATATATTATATTTTACTTTTTAACATAAATACTATTTTGTGCATTACTACACATTTCTTATACTGTATATATTTTATCCTTGGCCATGAAAGGTATAGTAAGTTAAAAGACTTTAAGAAATGGATAATGAAAGAAATAGACATGTTTATGGAAACAAATGATAATGGTGAATTGACTGATACTGTACTATTAGACACCTTTAAAGTTTATATGTATTGGTAGAATAAAATCTTGGTACCTTAAAAAAAGGAGAGAGTGGGACAAAGAACTTTTAGACTTACAAAAAAATAGACAAGATAAAAATGGATGCAAAACCAAATAACAAAGTAGCATATAACAAAATTACTAAGTTAAATCAAAAATACGTAGAAGTTCTGAACCATAAGGTAGCCATAAACCTGGAAAGTTTTAAATTACAATCTTATGCTGTAAATGTAAATATCTACATAAAATATTGGTAAGATCAAAAAAAAAATAAATAAATAAATAAACAATCAAAATCGTATTAATGAAATTAAATATAAAAGTGGTGGTTCAGTTAAGAGCACATCTAACTTAAGGGGCATATTAGAAGTGTTCAAAAACTACCATAAAGATATAAATAATAACACATCACTTTTAGAGACAGATAATGTAATAAATACCTTTATTCAAAAAATATAACTGCTGAGGTGTCAGTGCAACAAAATAACATATTAAATGAACAAATAACACTAACAGAAATGAAAGAGCAAATAAAAAAAAATTAAAACATAATAAACTCCAGGACTGGATGGAATAATTCCTGAACTATGTAAGAGTTTTCCTGAATATATAATAAAGAAAATGAGTGCCTTTACTTTGGTTAAGCAAAAATGTGTAACACCCCCATCATGGAAATATTCAATTATCTCCCCCATATTAAAACAAGGTAAGGACCTCCAGATCTTATGATTCATATGGGCCAATTCCGTTACTAAACACTGATTATAAAATTTTCATGACGATATTGGCTAATAGGATAAAGAAAATATTACCTACTCTAATACATAATGATCAGACAGGGTTCATTCTTCGTAGAAAAGTACACAATAACATTATTAAATTACTATCATTAATAAACATAACATGCAAATACAAAAAACAACTATTATCAGCCTAGACATAGAAAAGGCTTTTGATTCTGTTAGTTGGTCTTATTTACAAATAATCCTGATTGGTTTTGAATTCTCCTCAGATTTTGTCAACTTATTAATGAAAATTTATAGTGGGGTGCAACCTTATGTGAAAATCGGATCATGTCTATCCTCACAACTAGAAATCCTCAAGGGAACTAGACAAGGTTGTCCTTTGTCACCATTATTGTTTGCTCTTTCAATGAAACCTTTTACTACATATATCAGAAACAAGCAAAATATAAAAAGCTTTCATGTTAATAAGGACTATTGTCCTAAGATACAATTATTTGCTGATGATATGTTGTTAACGTTGGATGATATTGATGGTTCTTTCCATGATGTTATAAATACCGTAAGCAAGTTTGAAAGAATTTCAGGGCTTACATTTAATCATAATAAATCCAAAACATTACTAACTAACAAAAAGATCAGCAAAATCCTAAGGGAGAATAGCCTGTTTAATTGGGAGAATGATGTATTAGAATATTTTGTTGCCAGTATAAAGACTACATGGAAAGAGTCTGTTAAACTAAACTACAATAATTTAATAACCACCATTAGCGTGCTAATCAAAAGATGGAATAAAATGTTCCTCACAATGGAGGATAGGCTCTCTTTAATTAAAATTATTTTAGCTAAAATTTTGTTTCATATACAGTCATTGATACTACCCCCTCCCAAAAACATATTTAAAAAATTAGATTCCATGCTACATAAATTTTTATGGTTCCCCTTAAAACCTAGGATTGCATATGAATGGCATATTAGAGCTTGGAACAGTAATGGGATAGCATTCCCTAGCTTAGATCTTTATTCCAAATCAGTTATAATTAATATAATATTACATTGGATCTCACCTACCTATATATCTGGCTGGAAAATAATACATGATATTCATATAACTGATGTCAGAATTATAGAAAGTCAGTTTAAGGAACAATATGGAATAAGTAGAGTTTATTGGCTTTTATATGAATTTTGTTTATTTAATAAGACGTTTGATCATTTTTCTTATGGCATTAATCAAATATTTAATCATCATCTTCTTTCAGCTGTTCCCATTAGGGGTCGCCACAGCAGATCATCTGTTTCCATTTCTTCCTGTCCTCTGCTTCATGCTCTGTCACACCAACCACCTGCATGTTCTCTCTCACCACATCCATAAACCTTATCTTAGGCCTTCCTCTTTTCCTGTTACCTGGTAGCTTCATCCTTAGCATCTTTTTCCCAATATACTCAGCATCCCTCCTCAGCACATGTCCAAACCAAAGTAATCTTGCCTCTCTAGCTTTGTCTCCAAACCTTCCAACCTGGGCTGACCCTCTAATATACTTATTCCTGATCCTGTCCACCCTCGTCACACCCAGTGCAAATCTTAACATCTTTAACTCTGCCACATCCAGCTCTTAACTTCTGCCTTTTTGTCAATGCCACTGTCTCCAACCCATATAACATAGCTGGTCTCACTACCCTCTTGTAGACCTTCCTTTTCACTCTTACTGGTACTCGTCTGTCACAAATCACTCCTGATACTCTTCTCCACCCACTCCATCCTGCCTGTACTCCCTTCTTCACCCCTGTTCCACACTCACCATTACTCTGAGCTATTGATCCCAAGTATTTAAACTCATCCACCTTTGCCACCTCTACTCCCTGCATCCTCACCATTCCTCTATCCTCCCTGTCATTCACACACATATATTCTGTCTTAGTCCTGCTGACCTTCATTCCGCTTCTCTCTAGAGCATATCTCCATCTCTCCAGGATCTCCTCCACCTGTCCTGTACTCTCACTACAGATCACAATGTCATCTGCAAACATCATAGTCCACGGGGACACCTGTCTGATCTCGTCTGTCAACCTGTCCATCACCATTGCAAATAAAAAAAGGCTCAGAGCTGATCCTTGATGTAATCCCACCTCCACCTTAAATGCATCCGTCACTCCCACCGCAGATCTCACCACTGTCACACTACCCTCATACATATCCTTTACCACTCTTACATACTTTTATGGCACTCCCAACTTCCTCATACAGTACCACAACTCCTCTCTAGGCATCCTGTCATATGCTTTCTCTAAGTCTACTGAAACACAATGCAACTCCTCCTGACCTTCTCTGTACTTCTCCATCAACAATCTCAGAGCAAACATCACATCTGTAATGCTCTTTCCCGGCATGAAACCATACTGCTGATCACTAATCATCACTTCCTTTCTTAACCTAGCTTCCACTACTCTTTCCAATAACTTCATGCTGTGACTGATCAGTTTAATCCCTCTGTAGTTACTACAGCTCTGCACATCACCCTTATTCTTAAAAATCGGTACCAAAACACTTTTTCTCCATTCCTAAGGCCTCCTCTCACTTTCCAAGATCAAATATTTAATACCTTTAAAAATATAATTGATTGTAATTACAAGATTAAACAATTTCTATTTCTTAAATTCCCTGTAGCATACTCCCGTTTGCCTAGACTGTTTCAACATCAATGCAATGCAAAAATTAAAGGATAATAACTTGATATTCTGGCATCAGTTTATTGAAAATAAGAGTATTAAACCACTAAACTCTCTTTTATGAAGTTTTGATAATAGTCAAGACAGTTGGTTGTTTATACACTCATTACAGCAGTTTATAGAAAACAAAATGAGAGTATCAATCAACCTAGAGACTGACTCTATACCTAGTTTAATCCAGCTTCTTATTAGGTGTCTTGAAAAGACAGATGATCAAAAATTAAGTATCTCGCCTATCTATAAGATGCTAAGAGAAGACACTCGTTTGACTCAGATTTTTGGAATTACTAGGTAAAGATTAATGGAAAACAAATATCCGATGAATCCAAAAATTGTTATTGAATTCTACATATGGTACCTCTTCTTCATTATATTGGAGATTGTATACATGGAAATTTATGAATAGAAGTTTCTATACTTCACATAAAATAAAACTTATACTCATAAACAGTGAAAGTAAATGTTGGAAGTGTGATGAATTACTAGAGGCCACCTGGGTTCACATGTTCATTGAGTGTAGAACTGTTGTTCGGTACTGGATAGACTTCAGATATTTTGTAAAGGCTTTATTGTCTGATAACTGTCATATAATATTTTTAACTCATTAATCCTATTCAATGTTCCTATACCTAATGTAATACCTAAATCTCAGATTCAGTTACTCTGGTCAATTCTTGCAATTGCCAGAAATGTTATTACTTTGAACTGGAAAAGTAAACAAGATTTGATGTTTAAAGATTTTATTAATTTAGAAAAAGTTGTTTGTAAAAAAGAACTGTAAACCATTTTTTATAGAACTCATAACATTACTCATAAAAAAATAGCATGGCAAAATTTGGAAAACCTTTTGAACAAATACTGATAACGTCTTATGAATAAATGATTGTTTATCATGTATGAATGTAAATATTGTAAATAGTTTTGTTATTGTTTCATTGTATTTGTTATATGTACATTTGTGTATGTTTATAATGAAAACAAAATAAAAATGTTTTTGAAAAAAAAGGTATAGTACTTTGCCGCAATGTCCTTACCTTAATAGTAAGCAAGTAGTTACTAAAGTCTTGGTATATCTTCCTGTAGTTGTGCTGAATGTCGTTTAAAGTGTTTTTTTCCTTTTTTTTTTTTTTTTTTTTTTTTATTAAGGAAACTGTTTTCCTGCCTTGCTCCTTTCAATGTTTAATGTTGATTGGAAGTATTTTACTTTATGGTTCACTATATGGATAACTTCTGAAATAGGAATGCTTGCAGTGGATCACGCATTGTTGAAATGTATACTTGAAAATGATAAAACAGAGCACTTGTCTGCTCACAGCAACAGATACTGAGGATTGTGCTGCTCAGAGATCTTCATTTTGCCTGCTTTGTCATTGCCTGTCTGATATTGTTCTGTTTGCATTGCCATTGCCTGCCTGATCCTTTTCTGCTTGCACTCCCATTGCCTGTCTGATGCTGTTTTGCTTGTTGTAACCAGTTGTTTTATTCTGATGCTTGCTGACATTCATGCTGCAAATGCTAATTGTCTTGCAGTACTAAATTCTGTGATTCCCTAGTCCCTTTCAGTCTGTGTCAGGACATGTACCAACAATGAAGTAGTGCATGCAGATTCTCATAGTCTTGACCCTTAGAACTACTGAGGGACTTCTGACACACATTCTCCAGAGGCCTGTAAGACTACCTGTACAGCACTGCACTGCCATTATATCTGTGAGGCAGAATACATTTACAGAAACAAAATACATAAAATGGTTTTGTCACTTAGTTTCTGTTTTTTAATCATGGTGCTTGTTTTATTGTATGCATTGTGATGATGTTTGTTCATAGGTTCATACTAGGCTATCTGCCCTGGGGCAATTATAAGCCTAGCCCGATTCTGCATGGCTTACGCCACCCCTTGATTTGAGTATAGGTTCATAGGTTCATACTTGGCATTTGTTAAGAGCACTGGATCCAGCTAGTCCCAGCCTGCTCTTTAATCACCATTAAAAACTGGGTTTCAGATTCACTTTATAAAGATAATGTTTAATTCAAATAAATATTTAAATTATCTACATATTGATGAAAGCATGGTCCTCTGTTGATAAGTTCATTGGTATTGTTTGTTGCTAAGAGATGACTTAGCCAGTTACTGAAAAAGAATTGTTCTATTATGGTTTTTTTACACCCATGGAAAAGGCTAAACGGGTCAAGTGTTCTTTATAAATGCTGAAAAGTGACATTAGGATGAGCAACAAATGCGATTATAGTTTATTATTTTTAGAATTCTCTTGTAAGTGCAATAAATGTAATCCTCTGATTTTTTTTTTAGTATGTACAAAATACAGTGTATGGGCCAAACTCCCTACAAAATAGTGCCAGTCCTCATCTCCGCTGTCTCTTCATTCAAGTCCCACTTGCCTCCTTTAGTGCCTCTGCATTGCATCCTCTTAAAGCAATTGCCTTGTTCTTAATCTGTTAGTTGTATTCTGTACAAGGTGAGATGTGTTGTTCTGGAAATTGACCAGAAGAAGACCAGAGAAAAAGAACTGAGATTTGTTGATGGCTTCTTTCTTATCTTAGGGAATCTGTAGGCAACTGTGAACCATGAGTGGTCTGACTAAGGACACAATGACATGATAGGCTCACTTTACTACCCAGGGAAACTTCTTATCGTCTGGACTTTATTGAAGATATGTGATGGGGTTATCAGGCTGATTTTTTTTTGTCACTGATTATATGATACTGTCTAAAGCCAATTGCATGTTTGACATTACCAAAATGCTCTGAGAAATATTCCACACTTAAGTTTTACTGCCAAGGTTTTATAAATAGTTCTTTTAGTGTACTTGTTCAAGTTGCAAAGCATCACTCTTAAGTATTTATAAATGATTTTTGAGATATCGCAAAATCAAAACAGTAAACATTTGACATGGAGGTGTAGAAATTCATACTTTAAACAGTTCCTGAACAAGAATTTGTTCTTAAAGGCAGACAGGTAGCCTTATGATGTATAAGGCCAGATTAAAAATCTACCCATATCATTTTACACAGTTGTGTTAATAGTAAATATGGTGGCTTTATAACTTCAGTAGTAAGTGTGATTTATCCTATGCCTCTGTAGTTATGCTTGGCTTTTCATTGGCCTAATCTGCCAACACTTATTCATGGAATTTCATTTATTCAGTGTTTTTCTAGTGCAAGATGTCAGTGAAGGTACAGTACATATGTTTTTAACTAGTTGCAACACTTCCTAGTAAAGTACATGAGCAGGGTTTGGGCGGTATTGTACTGGTTGTTTCCAGCATCGCTCATTTTCACCTATCAAGTTTCACACTTGAAAGTAAGCTGTCATGTTTGAAATTATTTTTTACTTTAGCATTATTTAAAATGCTAGGGAACATCTTTTTATTATTGCTACTTTAAGTATTGTCGCATTTACAAAAGCTTTCTCTAACTTCACTCCTTTACTTGACCAAAATTATACACCACAGCAATAAAGCCTTCTTGACTCACTGCCAGGATTTAGACAGACATCAGTGAGGCATCACACAGAATTTATGTACAGCTGAAAGATATAAAGAAGCAGTTTGCGTAAAAGGTGGGCCTTGTGTCATCAATTGCAACTATTTTACCTTTATGTGCCAGCTCTTAAATTAAATACCATCCATCATAACCTCATAAAAAGAGACAAAAATCATCTTTGTGATTTTTGGAAGTCTTGGGCCTTTTACTGCTGTCATGCTTTCCAAGCTGGCAAAGTAGTATATCATGAGAGGCTGGTATATATTCTTTGTTTCCTTCAGTTCCAAGAACTGTTGCTAAATGAAATTGTACCCTTACAGCAAGCTTCTTTATAATTCTCAGCTCAAAACAAACTTAATACACATCATGTGTGTTCACTTGGGAAAAGGTTATCAAATAAAAAAAACAGCATTTGTGTCCCCCTTGTTACCTCATATTATCTGAGCTCCACTTCCTGTTCTTTCTTAACACAACTTTTAGATGTGAGTTTAGCAACTCCAATGTAAATACAAGATCCAGTTTTACACAAAGAAGGTAGTGGAAGAGCTTCTCTTGGGAGTCAGTATGTTTGAAGATATTGAGAAGATTCAGAGCTACCAAACGATATAAGGCAGATATGCCAGTGACTAGTGGAATGTGTCTGTGTGAATTGTGACAAACATTTTATGCATTAGGCAGGGATATACCAGACTGGGTAACTATTTCATCTTTGTTTACCATCAGAACATATTATTTCTATTTTCTCATACTAAGTGTACTTTATAAATCTATATTTTTACCAGTTACGATTTATTTTGCTTTCTGTTTGAAATTCACCTTGCCTATATCTCCATCGTTTTGGAAAGTGCATATTTTTGTTTGTAGTGAGTCAGAGTTCAAGAAGGTATGGTTAATGGTGCAGTGATTGATGTGTATAATTCTCTTTCAAAGACATAGGAGCAATGATAATCTAGAATACTACAGTCCAGTTAGTTTCGATTAATTAACTGATTTACGAGTGAAAGACTTCCTGAGTGCAGAAACTTATAAGGCACCCGTAGATTCTGAGCAGGAAGATTATGCCAGACAGATTTGACTTATTTTTCACTCATCTCAGAAATAACAGGTAACTGCAGATGCCCCATACACAGATATTAATCAATGTTTTGATACAGTCGCACAGTATTAATGCATATGTTGTGAGCTTCGGGATAAGGTCCTGTGTAAAAAAAATGAGACTCTAATAGAACAGAAGCTAGCACAAAATACAATCTAAAGTGATTAAAAGAGATTCTTCCAAGCGGTGAAGTGCAAGAGTAACTCATGGGCGACGTTCTCTTCATTGTTTAAGTGAAATTGCAAGCTGCCAAACCGTAAGATTCTTCTTTTACAGAGACTCAACAAAGGTATGCAGTGGGATTGACTGCTATGGTTGATAAGGTTAGAGTGGATTTTAAAGGATTAGGGACGTGAGATGTATAGCAGAGCAGATTTGGTGCATAAAAAGTGTGCAGTAAAGTACCTTGATATGAGAAAACTCGATAGTGGGGGTGAGATACCAAGAATGTGAAAAATACAAACCAGACCTTGGTTTAATTATATAAGTGTGGGTAGTTAGTTTGAGAACATGGATGCATAAGAAGACAGTAGCCACAAGTAGAAAATTAGGAGTTTTTTGTATAGACACTTTGTGCTTCCAAAACCACATTATTATGTACACCTACAGAGCTTCCATTTCTACTAAAACACTGACAACAGAAGCTGTGCAAAGCAACATAGTGAATGCAGCTGAAAATAGCTTCATAGGATGATACAAGGCTATTGGCCCAGAAGTATTTTAATGTATAAGCTGGTGGCTCTCTGAAAGTGTCAGATGAGGAGGCTACATCCAAAGAAATTTGAGGCAAAGACCCTGCAGCCTCACCATCTATCTTAGATTGGTTTAAATGTTATACATGTCTGAGCATTTTTCACCTTCTAGGGGAAACTTGTTCCACATTTGAGTTGCTGTTGCATTGAAAAAAAAATAACCAAGGTTTAATTTTCAGTCTTGACTAGGAATAATTTCTTATGGTAGGAAACTGATGACTAGTATTAACCCCCAAACCTCTACTTGAAAGTTCATCATAAAACATTTGCATAACAGAACAATATCCCCCTCTAAATAAGCAATAAATAATCTGCCTTAATGTAAATAATTGAAGCCTGTGTATGATAGCCTACACACTGAGGAAATTTTCTTAGTGTAAAATTTGTGGATGTGCTCTAGGTTTTTCTAATCTTACCAACCCTATGCAAGCAAAAATAATTAGCAAAGTCAGTGTGTCCCTTTAATATGAGTATTATACAAGGTAAATACAACAGATTAATATATTCATGTTGAAATATATAATGTAGTCTTGATAGTCAAGAGACATCTTGTCGTTATTTTGTTAATATTGTTTTCAAACCCAAATGCTCCTCAATACAAGGACACCCATATCTGATGAAAAATATCTTTAGGAAGTATTTGTTCATTGGTAGAAGAAAAGTATTCATTAGTGTTATATCCTAAATATTAAATGTTGCACCTGCTAGTAATAAGCTATATATTATTTGATACAACTTGTAATAATTATGTTAACTGTACATTAAACAATAGAATTAATGCAACATCCTAGGGTACAACCTTACAAATAACTTTGGCTGAAGAATATGGGTTATTTAATAGTCCTGAGCATTTTGGTATACTAACCAATTATTAAACCAGAAGCTAACGTTATACTGTAGCACTATGTGTGTTTAAGGTGGGTTGATGACGGCTGAATCATAATCCTTAGACAAGTCCAATTAGACTGTATCAGCTAAGATTCTAGACCCTCTGCATCTTCTACATTCATTTAAAATTCAAGAAATTATCCAGAAAAGGATTTGTTGCCAACAAATGTGAATCTTCCTCCTCCTTTTCAGTCTCATATTAGTACAAATAAAGTTACTCCATGACAGTGAATGGAGTTTTGCTATGAAGTTGTAGCAAGACTTTTTGGAAAATAACTCGTCTCCATGCAACTGCCACTCATCAGTTCTGGACTGAAATTAAGTCAGCCATAAGCATCAGTTGTTTTAATTCCCAGAGGGACAGGAGTATGTGCCAACAGAATACTGTTAACAGATGTATTACAGATACTTGTGTGCCACTGGCTTGTGGTTCACTTGCTTGCTAACATTTGTTCGTGACTATTAAGTACCTGGCCTCCTTGCAGTGCATTTCCACTACACTAACACATTTGCCCAGAATACAACCTTTGACCCTAAAAGCCTTACTCACCACCTAGTCCTAATCCTAAACTTCACTCTCTGAACCTAAAAGTCTTGCTATCAGCCTAACCCTAATCCAAAATCTCGTACCCTATAACCATGCTTTTGTCAGTATTCACTCCCTGTTACCCCTAACCTAAAACTGCCAGTTGCACCCTAACCCCGAACCTCCCTTCCTAAACCTAAATCTCTCACTCATTCCCTTTCAATGCTGCCTAACCCTATAATTAAAATTCTCATTTCTTGCCTAAAGCTAATCCCAGTTCTTTTTCTCTGCTCCCTAAAATTCACACTCAATCCCTAACCCTAAGCCCAATACTTGCTCCCTAAATGTAAAACTCCCAGTTTCACCCAAAACTTTAAAACTTCCAGTTATTTGAACTTGCTCCCAAAGACTGTTGTACTTAACGGGTTCCTTCTTGCCTGAATTTTTTTTTTGCTCATGCAAGCTGACTGGAAAAAAGAGCATTAGACTATGAGACTGTCTGCAAGCATATAGAACTTGAAAAAGTGAGTTGTACCCTTTAACAGCTTTTATTATAATTTCTGCTAGCAGAAGCAACTAACTGTTTCACTGGACATAGCCATATAGCATTTACATGGAAAGCAATAACACTACCAGTTTCTCGTTCATACAGTCTCACAGCCAGTACGTGCATGCTGTATGAGAGTTTCAGATTGTCTCAGTCTTGTACTTCTCTGCCACATCTTTCACCATATCTGACCAAAGCTTTTTCATAGATTTGGTAAGCACATTGATCTGCTGTCGCACTTCCATGTAAGTCACTGTTGGCAGGCATCCATTACTTATCCTAATGATGGCAGGCTCTTCACTTTCCCTGTTATTGTGTTGCACCCCAACAGGCATCTTTGCATCACTGCTTCACTGTGAGCTGCTCTCTAGCACCGTCCTAGAGAACCAATATGGAAATCACCCCCCATGTACATAACTAGTACTACCCTAGAGAAACAATATGGAAATCACTCCCCATGTACATAACTAGTACTACCCTAGAGAAACAATATGGAAATCACTCCCCATGTACATAACTAGTACTACCCTAGAGAAACAATATGGAAATCACCCCCCATGTACATAACTAGTACTACCCTAGAGAACCAATATGGAAATCACCCCCCATGTACATAACTAGTACTACCCTAGAGAACCAATATGGAAATCACCCCCCTGTACATAACTTGTACTACCCTAGAGAACCAATATGGAAATCACCCCCCATGTACATAACTAGTACTACCCTAGAGAACCAATATGGAAATCACCCCCCTGTACATAACTTGTACTACCCTAGAGAACCAATATGGAAATCACCCCCCTGTACATAACTAGCACTACCCTAGAGAACCAATATGGAAATCACCCCCCATATACATAACTAGTACTACCCTAGAGAAACAATATGGAAATCACCCCCCATGTACATAACTAGTACTACCCTAGAGAACCAATATGGAAATCACCCCCCATGTACATAACTAGTACTACCCTAGAGAACCAATATGGAAATCACCCCCCTGTACATAACTCGTACTACCCTAGACAACCAATATGGAAATCACCCCCCCCATGTACATAACTAGTACTACCCTAGAGAACCAATATGGAAATCACCCCCCTGTACATAACTAGTACTACCCTAGAGAACCAATATGGAAATCACCCCCCCATGTACATAACTAGTACTACCCTAGAGAACCAATATGGAAATCACCCCCCATGTACATAACTAGTACTACCCTAGACAACCAATATGGAAATCACCCCCCTGTACATAACTAGTACTACCCTAGAGAACCAATATGGAAATCACCCCCCATGTACATAACTAGTACTACCCTAGAGAACCAATATGGAAATCACCCCCCTGTACATAACTAGTACTACCTCGTGTCTCACCTAAATACAGACCATAGACCAACTGTGATCTAAAAATTAACAGAGAGAGAGAGAGAATCATAGCTGTCAACAAATCAGGGACATCAGAGGCACGTTTAAAATATTAGTACCACTGACTTGAGACACTGGCAGAATAAGAGCATTTGAATTAATGCACATTTTCTGAAGTATTATTTAGGTTGTATAATTCACCACCTTTTCTCCAAAAGTCACCAGTTTTAGATGGGACTAAGAGGGGCAGAGCTAAAATTTTAGTCAAAATCAGGGATGTCCCTGATAGGTATAAACAGAATACAGTGATGAAATTCAAAAAGATGTAGCCTTTATTTACTGTCTGAAGGGCAGTATTCATTGTCCGCGAGTGCCTGTCATTTCAACCTAGAGTTAGTTCCCCGATCGAAAAGTTATCCACATTTAAATACCTGGTACTCAGAATCTGAGCTATTACAAATGTTTTAAGTTAAACAAAATTAGTAGAAGAACACACAAAAATAGGTCATGCTTTGATGATGTATGCTGTATACTGGGATTTTAAATCAGTTTTGCACTAGACATTGGATTATCATTTCATGCATAATTTTGCAACAAACTACCTTGTTATAATATTCTCATTAAAAGCCATAGACTGTATGAGGATCTATTTATTTCTGTTCCCCAAAAGTGTTTTCTTCAGTTTTGTTAAATCGCCACAGGAGTTGCGGGGATATAGTAATGCAGTAGTCTCTCTCTCTCTCTCTCTCTCTCAGTAGGGGGAGGCTCTGCGCTGTTTTGGCAGTGTACTCTGTTTCTGTCTTATGGATCTGCTCTCAGTACATCTTATATAAACTTTTCATTGTATAGGAAGAAAACGCTGCAAATACTTTAGCTACTTTAATATGCACCAAAGTTATGTTTTCATTCTGTAGAGAAGATCAGTCCTTGAATATTTGTCATATTTCACTAACAGTACAACAGTATGGCTCTGTAATTTCAGCCATTCCTATTTTTAGTGATCTCCTGTCATCCCATTGTGATAACAAATGCATCAGTGTCCCCACTAGGACTGTTTTTACTTAACAGGATTGCCTCACATGAATTATGATTAGGGAAGACAGACCATGTCATGGAAGGGAATGACACTCTAGTCTGGTATTAATTACTTTATTTGTATATCATTTACAAAAACTGGTTTTATAATGACAACTCAAAGAAACAATATTCCAAGATTTCTTACCAAGTTACTTGCGTAAAAGTGTTGGCACTGGATATTTTGATAAAGGGACACAAAACTGTATTGTGTAATTGATCACTCACAATGCACTTACTCCAGAGGCATGTGTTTGGGATACACTTTATTTTTGGAATTAACCAGGAAAATAGTCATGTATTAGAAATGTTTGTTTTCAATTCCCAATAGATTTTTCATATGCAGTATTGTCAGTATCTACCACAGTGCATTTCAGATATTATGTTTTCCCTTCTGGCAGATAGAATTGAAACAGTGTGATTTAAACGTATTTCATTAATATCTGCTTTAACTGCATATCCTCGTACCTGTGTTTTTTTGCAGTATGAAAAATGTAAGATTGGAACAGATGCAATCAAAAAGGAAAGTTATATAGTTAGCACCAAAAAGGGTACATTTTCACCAGCTTCACAGTGGGGATTTGATATTTCCATGGTTTTGGCAATTGGCCAAGAGTCTTTTTTTCCTAGCAAATTTGAGAAACTTCATGTATAATAAATGAAAATTGAAAGTCCTTTTGGGTTTGAAGGAAGATTAGACATGTCAACATTTCTGGGATGACTTAATTTAGTAAATACTTTACTTATGGCTAGTAGTCATATATCATTCCAGAGGCAATCCTTAAATTAAATAAATATTATTTTTCCCTATATTCATAGAACTGTTGAAAAGTAACTGCTATGTGCTGTGTCATTGATGTATGTTTGTTTATTTTGCAAGGTGCTGTATACTTACTCAGCTATCATGAAATTTTACAGTATTTTAATTCACATTAGAAACACATGCAGTAAAGCATATCTTAGGAACTGAAACAATAGATTTTATAAATGCACAATGCCAAAATTTAATTAGTAACTGTATGTTTTTTCATAATATTTTAATTTAATAGGTTTTGTTAAATTTGTAAGTGAATTGTTTCATCTTTGACAGTATTCAACCATAACCTATGCTACACAAGCAACAATAAACACACTGGGCCTGATTTCAAAAGACTTACTCTAGGTGTAAGTGACCACTTACTTTGTGAGCAGGTCTTTTGGAATCTGGCCTCCGACATAAGTCTGTTTGTAGATAGGACTTACACCAAAGTATGTCACTTACACTTAGAGTAGGTGTTTTAAAAATCAAGGCAAACTTACACTGACAGCAACTTTTTTGGGCCCACAATGTATGGATGATTTAGAGTAGCCAAGTCAGCTGGTTTGTTTTTGAGAGGCAGGAGGAAATCAGAGTATTTACAGGAAACCCAAGCAGACAGGACATTGTACAAAGGGCAGTGTACAAATTTCACACATGCAGACTTCAGATGTTATAACATAGTCCAGGACCCTGGAGCCTTGAGGCATTACCACCCATGTCAATGGTTAACAAGTGTTTATCTCTTCAAATTGAGTTGAACTGATGCTTTTACAGATAGCCTTTCGGATGAGTTTGTTGGCTCAAAAATAGTAACAAATTCAAGAAATCATGAGGTACACACTCGACATTTCATGTGTGGCATGAAAAGCTGTTTGTAAATAAGAATGGTGGGGTAGCTTAGCATTGTCACCTCCAAGTAAAAGGTTCTGTCAGTTAGTTATGATCTGGAGATCACAGGTAGTTGGTTACTAAGCATGTGATGGTTACTAGGCATGTGATCAAGGAGACCATTGACAAACATTGTCCAGTTTTCCAGTTGCCTCTGAATACTGTCTAGTTAATTGACCTACTTGGAGTCGCAAAGAATGCAAATGAGGGATAAGGGAATCTCAGAGCCTTGTACTATAGAATGCAGTGTGTCTTCTGTGTGCATCTCACGTCAACACGTTTGCATAAGTTTTCTGTGCCTAGTCTGTTTTTTCACCACGTCACAAAGACGTGGTAGGTGAGTTGCCAACTCTAAATTTCTATAGGTGTGTGTGCAGTCTGTATGTGATACTGGAAAGCTACACAGTTAAAGTTTGTAGGACAGTTCAGAGATATGCTATTTATTGAAAGTTATGCAACATGAAACCAAACATTTAATTTGGATTTTTCCCCCTGTGGGAAATCCTTCTCTGATACAAGGTTCTTTGGTCTGTACTCTTGTGGAGTTTCACTAGCTACAGGGTTGTTGCACCTCATAGTAGGGGTAGTAATTATCCTGCCTGGAACAGTCTGCATTGAACAATGTGCAGTTTGTCAAGTTGTGTAGTATGACAGTATGGTCCATCATACAAGTGTCTGGCTACTAACAAATGAATGTAGAAAGAGAGATTGTACCTGCCAGAATTATATTATTTAGTCATTTGAAAATTCCTCATTCAGTGGGCCGGAATCTTTTTCAGGGTGACCGTTGCAGTGGTTGTAGTTTCTTAATATACACAAGTGATAGTTACATTTGTATGGCAGGGTGAATCCAGCTCTTAGCTGTTAGAATCCAGTCAGGTGTGTGTTTATGGTGAACACTCGTCCCTCAAGGCAGTCTGACTTGTGCAGTCTTGTGTGTTCAGGTTCTTTGTAGCTAAATGTTCCAGAATGTACAGGAATATGAGGTAAAAATAAGTAAGGTATTGCAGTTCTCCTAACACAGCATCTGCACCTCATTAGCTCAAATTCATGTAGCAGCAATTTTCAGATGAATGTAATTAAAATGAAAATTAACATATTTTAGAAATATTTACCTTGGAAATATAATTTAATATACATTTGTCCTGTAGATGTTTTTACCTTTTGTCTAGTATCGACTCGACAAAACTGAATGGTTATGAGAAATTTAAAATTTTCAGAATTATTTTCAAGTCTTGTTTTGCAAAACCATTTGTCAGTTTTGGCTGCTTTTCTTATTTCATAGTAGACATAAGTGTGTGTGTGTGTGTGTCTGTGTGTGTGTGTGTGTGTGTGTGTGTGTGTGTGTGTGTGTGTGTGTCCAGATGTAGGTAAACAGTAAAGCTGCAGCTAAAGAATCTAGCATTTACAAAGAATGTAGAATATACAGCTAAGGGACATGCCACTGACTACACCGTAAAGTTAAAAATGTATTAGATCCCATTTCTTTTGTGCGTAAATGGAGGAAGCACAGGAAATCTGCTCCCCTGCTCCTTTTGTTTAATCAGCTGTAGAGCTGATATACCCTGGGAGTAAGGAAGACAAGAATTCTCCTGTTGTGGAGACTCGCATGTAGGAAGTTGCTTTCTACAAAATGTCCAAAAATTGCAAGGCTGTGTTTCCTTTAGATTTGTGTTATACACCTGGAATTAAGCTGTGAGTTTTACTGAATATTAAGTGTTTCAGATTTTGAACCTTTTAAACAGTTTTAAGTTGTACTGCAACTCTGAGATTCATAAACTATCCAAGGCCACTGAGTCTTATGAACATTCACACTTTGCCACTACCCTCAGGCTGCATCTCCTTTCTACAGGAGGGCCATACCAGTCAATCTTGCAGTAAATTTGCAGGTACTGATCCAGTCATCTAGTTTATGTTTAAAGGAAGATAGTGAGCTACTTAACATGCAGGGGAAGGTTATTCCACTGGTTTGGCAAATGCTGGGTTACAAGCCACCTCTCCATCATATTTTATTTATCTGTTAGTGAAGATTTAAGTCCCTGGTTCCAGTACTGATGGAAATATTGGACTTGCGAAAAACATGGAGGCCCAAGACAATTGGATGTCTAATGGCACTGAAAGAGAGACCAAGATCTCCCCTCAAAAGTCTATGAGAAACTGAGTAAAGGACTGGAGCATCCAGCCTGTTTTTGTAGCTGTGGGGCTTTAAGTTTGCAATCTATTTGGTTAGGACAATCTGTGGTCTTTGAAATTGTTTGATATTTTTAGTGAGATACATCCAAAAGAGGATGTTGTACTCTATAACTGCCCTTGCTGAATGTTAAGGAGTGATTGCCTCTTTAGGCCTTAATGACATTCCTTTGACAATTAGCTGGGCTAAATAGGATTTCCTGGCAACTGTTTTACTTGATACTGAAAAGACAAGGATCTATCAACCCACGTTCCTGTGTCCCTAAGTACATTTTCTTTTTATAGAGGTGTGTTGTCTGAACAGCACGAGGAAGGGTAGTCTAGCAAAAGCAGTGATGCTATATGTTTTAGCATTTAGTCTGAACCCATTTTTAATACACCAAGAGTTTACTAGGGTGAGTTCATTCTTGAGAATTTGGGTGTGACAGGGTGACTTAACAACAATGCCCAGTTTGCAATAGCCATCAGGCTTTGTAAGCCAGACGTCTTGGCTCTCTATGTAGAGATCTGGAAAGTAAATACCAAAATGGATTCAGATGATGCCAATGCTGGCCTCTCTTTGACCTCCAGAGGTATTGTTGTTGACAGCCTTTTTTCAGTCTCTTCTTTCTCTGACTGCCATGCCACCCAGGGAGCTTGTTTGGGCCCTGGGATTCATGGCCTTTTCCATTCTGCATATGAATCAGCTTCAGTGGTACCTCAAATTGTTTTGGCTGCAGCATTGTCACCCTCTGGACTTCAGTGTACCAGATAGTGACCTTCAGAGGTTGTACTTTTGCTGAAGCAGGGTATCTTAATAGTATCACCAGACTTATTAAACATCTATTCCATACCAGTTCTGGGAGTCCCAACAGGCTTTCTTTCTGGTTGCTGTTTGTGGATTTGACTTTTCAGTAAAGTTTTGTTGTTTACTGTTGTCTTAGTCATGTTGGTAAAGGCACTGTGTTGGTGAGAATGATATGTGAATCTCTCTTTAGATCTCTGGTGCCAGATTGCACTGTCAAGGTGCTCCGTAGTGTCAACTCTACCCTTTGCAGTTCCATTGTTCTAAGCTCCCAGGGACTCCATAAAGAGATAGGAGGCTTCTCATTGAGCACTGGCTCTAGGTTATGGTCACTGTTGATACAACACCCCAACCCATGTACAAAAATGGGAAAAATGGCTTTGATACAGATGCTGTAGTTCTTGGGTGTCATCAAACTGGTACCTTTTTAGACAGTGAAGGATTTTACTCCACTTTTTTTCCTGGAGGGAGAGAATTTACAGGATCTGTTTTGGATTCCGTATGCCCATCATGTAAATCATTTTATTCAGTACAAAACATCTGGTGTGTTCCTGATTCAGTCTCTCCTTCCTGTGCTTTAGAAGATGCATCTTTCTTTACCCTAGGCATGAAATATTCTCATTCATACATTCTGAATCATCTCTTTCACAGGCATTTTATATTTGATTTCCATTTACCTGGCTGGACTTGTTAGTTGAAGACTCTGTCCATTGGCTTGATATCTGCTCATCATATCTTCAGCATGTATGTAGCAGTAAATACTGCATGTCTTTATAGTTTTAGGATTTTCATCTAGCCTTACCTAGAAAAGTGAGAATTTGTAAGTCACACTCTAAAACACACATTGACTTTGCATTGTGGTTTTCCTAGCTTGCTTTTCTATAATTTTAGGGTTCATAGGTAGGTGCTTGGCTATCGGCCTAGTGCCTATGTAAGCCTAGCCAACAAGGTTCCCTGGCTTTCACCACCTATGGATGGGGTTACTCATTATGTGCTGTTTTCTTTGTAGGAAGAAATAAGCAGAGGTTTCAGAAATGTATAATTAAGCTGATTATTCTCAGCAAATGGTAGCGTTGTTGCCTCACAGTAAGACGTTGTCCGGTTCGATTCTCAGCTAGAGCATCTTCTGCCTGGAGACATGTGTGAATGGGCAGACCTTCGTTGAAGGTTGTGCGTCAGGGCTGGTAACTCGGCACGTAAAAATCAACTACCAAGCATTAGCGGACCGGAGTTCCGCTGTGGCGACCCCTAACCGGGAAAAGCCGAAAGACACAACAATAACTCTCAGCAAATGTTTAGATGTTAGGCCCATCTCTCTTCAGCTCTTGACATACACACACCTTACAAAGTTGGCACTTAAGCCCCTTCCTACTCATTTGATAATTCATAAGTTGTCATGTAGATGATCATGACTTCACATGCAGAATGACAAAATGTCCTATATAGCCATGCTTTTTAGTCACAGTACTGCTCAGTACCCATCCTCCAACTTCTATCAGAAAATGAATTATTTGCCGCATCCAGGGGTATAGGCTCATTTATATTTCATCTTATTATTCTCTACCCCCAGACCTAGCATAGATAAGGCACACAGCCCTAACTGTAGAAACTTTACTCCATCACATTTCAGCATCATTAAAACTAAGCCCATTATTCTAATACACACTGAGCTACGGAACATCCTTACTGGTTTGCTGATGTTGACCTCTTTATCCTGACATCAGAAAACACAGACGCAGACCCTGCTGTAAGCCTTACGCAAGCTGAACACAAGTAATACTACAAACAAGGTGCACCAAGTAGAATGTCAGATGCAGGAACACCATCTTGTATCACAGCCATAGCAGAATCGTGGTTAAAGGAATGATGCTCATCGCTATTGCCTACCATGCAATTTGTCTGTCTTTTGACATCAAGAGTTCCAGAACTAGAAATGCTCAAAGTGTTCTCCAAAATGTTTCCTTAAAATCAGACAGCTGAGCCTAGGAAACCTCTTTTAATATTTAACAAAAGGTGGCATAGCCAAATATCTGCAGGCACATAGAACACACACAAGTACATAGGCAGCTGCCCATCACAAGTGTTGAAAAAAAGAAAGAAAAAGTAATATTTGAAACTTACTGTTGCTGTATTAAAATGGTTTTGCAAGGGGAATAAAGTTTCCCTTTAATGCCCGATAATGGGGACTGTGCCCCTATATACTAATTCCAAGGTCATCATACTTTATTAGTAGGGGTGATATTCTGAGGAATCACAATCTCTTGACTTAGCATATACCCCCCGACCCCTCAACATTATCTCCTGTAGTTTTGTTGTCCTGAGAATCGTGGTTCTGATGCTCAGAATTTCAACAATTCAGCAAGTACCTTTTGTCCTTATGTCTATAGAAAGAGAGAAATAGATATGAATATAAATATATTCATTCATTAAAAATGGTTTCTTTTTATGGAAGAAGTATATTCTTATTTGTTTCCAAAATATTCAGCTGTTAATCTCCTGGTTGTGGAGATTAAAATTTCGCCCTTGTTTGTACATGCAACCTATATGCTGTTAAGTTATTTTGTACAACAAGTACACAAGTTTCTTTTTGTTAAAAAGTGCCCATTTGATATATGTTTTGTGCGAACAGTCACATTTCAGGTGATGACCCCATTACATCTTTCTGCTAGGGCATCCTTCATATAAGCTGCTTCATAGTCTTGGAAATTTTATTTGGGTGTCTTTTGTTACATTAAAAGTATTCATTCTAATGATACTCTTATCACTCACCTTTTATAGCACACTGCCAACTTCCATATTTTGTTGTAGGAGGTTTCTGGCGAGTTATTTCTTTTTTTCTCCTGTTCTTGCAAGATTTAAGTCTCAGGTTGTGTAAATTCGCATACAGACATGGTTGATGCTCCTCACTAATGTTTTGACTGCATGTGCATAACATGCTATTGAATAAAAGGTTTCCTAGACCATACTGGATCTCCTCCAGTGGCCATGATGATGCTTTAATGTACCTAATCTGTTGTCCATGTGCCATAAAATTTTGTCTTAGAGACTGACTGTCGTAATGATTCTGCATTACTGCACGCAGTTTGCTAGTGGTCTTTGCACAGAAACAACTAATGTGCTTTGAGATGCTTGTCAGAGTTGACATGCCATTATGAGTCATTTCACCATAATGCCTTTTGAGTAGCATAGGTTCATAGGTAAATTCTAGGCTGTATGTCTGCAGATTATTACAAGCCTAGCCATTAATCAGAGACCAGAATCAAACCCTGTACTTTGAATCTTTAAGTAAAGATTTTAACCATTATGCCAACCCCTGTCTCTATGCATATATTAAATTAATTTTTACCTTACACACCATTTGCTTTGGTGTTCTTGTAGAAGCTGAGCTTTCTGTGTTGGCTTCATCAGTATTGTCTCTCTATCTTTAACTTCAACAACAACTTTACTGTTTATCATTTGAGTTTATCATCATTGGCGACAGATGCAGAAAGTAACTTCTTTATTAAGATTATTAAGTGAGCATGCCATTTCAGCCTCTGCCTCTTTTGTAGCCTTAATCTCTTCTACATCCACTGAGAGTGCAGTGGTTTGTATTTTTTTCTTTGTTTATTGAGCAGTATATTTCTTTATCATTTCTTGTCTAAAACAAGATGATATTATTTGTATACAAGATTTCTCTTAACATAACTTAGTTTCTAATAAAGAATAGATTTGGGGTAATGTATTTCTTTAAAAAAACATCATAATTATGAAGTCATGAAATATGTAAGAAGTTGCTTTTTTACTATTTAAATTTAAGAGGGCTGAAGTTCATTTCTAAGAAATCCATGGTAATTTATTTGTTGCTAAAAATAAGGAATATCATAGTGGACTGGACAATGACATTCTGATGATGACTCGTATCAGAGATTTAGGGGTCCCTGCAGATTAAATTCTGAGTTTTGAGGAGCATCTTAAGGGGATAATAAAGAGCCACTACAGCATAATCAGTAATGTTTTTAGAGTTGGAATGAAATGGTATTGATACCAGTGTTTACGGCATCTGTTAGACATATCATTGAATATTGTAGTTCTTTTTGCAAACTTCATTTGGTACAAAGAACTTTCACTTGAGAATATTGCTGATATCCAATGTCATACTGGGAAAGAAATGCTTGAATTTCATTTGTCACTTTTTTCCTTTCGATATTGGTTGATGAGGGAATTTAATATTGATATACAAACGCTATAGGAATGAAATCCTTGCATCAATATTGGGTATCTTTTTTTTGTAATGTGATCTTTTTACTGAAAATAATCTGTTTCCTTAGAACAGTCTAGAACTTTAACTTCTTTTTTTGAATGTTAGAGCTACTAAATGTTGGGATATGCTGTCTTTGCATAGAAGATTTGGGTGGACTGATGCTTTTAAAAAAGCTGTAGATACCTTGTTTTATAAGTTTCCTGTCATGTAGTTGAACTTTTACAAGTTTGAACCACATATGGTCGAGACCATAAGTTCGAATTTGTAAAAGTTTGAGCGTTTGAATGGAAATCTCTGTAAGCAGAGGTTTCCATTCACTTCAGTGTGGTGTGATATTAGAGTTAGTATATTTAAGTAGCGGGGGGTGTGGGGGTGCAGGGGGCCTTGCCCCCGTGCTTACAACAAGTTATTGTTTTGTCCGTTGTGTAGTTTTTTTTTTACATGTTCGAAGTTCTGTAACTTCGAACATAATGCTTCGACCATTAGGTGTTCGGAGTTACGGAACTTCGACTATCTAATATAGACCCATTTTATATTAGGGTTTGTGAACCAGGTTTATCACTTAACACACTCTTAAATGGCCCTTCTGGACCAAGAGTTTTGAAAGCTAAAACACTGAATATCTTATCTTTCCTTAAACATTGAGACATACACACACAGGAGGGCTGCTTCAACAAGAGCTTTAGATTTGTTTACTTGGTGTTATCCAACTGACTATACTGCTTGGGTGAACTAATTCACAAAGAAGAAAAGGATAACAGAGTTGCTGTAAGCTGCACTAACCAAAAACAGAGCAGAAAGTAATGGTATATAACAAAAATGTGCAGTAGCCGTTAATACATATAGATGTGTCCCCATAAATTATCTATGCCATAGTCCCAGTTATTCTAACTAGGAGTAACATAATGCATATTTTTGAGAAGAATGCACATTTTACATTTTTACAGTAAAATATTGTAGATGTGTCCCCGCAAATTAACTATGTCATGATCCCAGTTATTCTAACTTGGAGTATAATGCGTTTTTTTGAGAAGAATGCACATTTTACATTTTTACAGTAAAATATTTTGTTGACTCTTTGTGTGTGTGTGTGTGTTTTGTTATATAATTTTTTTAAAGGGGAGCAAAGCACATCCCAATTAATAAACTTTTCATGTTAATGGAAGACCAGCGTAGAAGAAAATTGACTTTACGTATTTCCATCAGTATGCTTTCAATTAATTGATCCTGTGTTGTGTTGACGATCACATCGACTAATATTGATGACAAGAATGTTTGGTGAGGTGAAAAGGCTTAATATAGTTTTGTATATTGTGTTTATTTTTAATTACTGGGTTAGTTGCATTAGATATATGACCTTTTTCAGATGAGACCTAAGTGATTCTCAAAAGAACTGGGGGTGAATTTGGCCAGAACTTCTCTTAAATAGTAAAGATTTATTTTGAATACTAACCTACAGAAAATGTACCATAAGAACTGAAATGAAATATGAAGCTGCTTCAGAAAGGATATGTTTAGTGAGAGGCTGCAATGTTGAAGAAACCACAGAATATGTTTTTGTAATATGTAATGGCTCTAAAGATTCTGGGACATGTTGGGCACTGCCCTTCATTACGATGGCATCAAGAAAGTAAATATAAGTCTGATTTGTTACTGTCATTAGGAATGTAGTGAGTTTCAAATTATGTTTTTATGTTGGCTGTGTGCAAAATGTGAGAGGGTGGATCATATACAGATGTCTCCTATAACAAAGGAAGGGAATACTGACACTGTAAACAAAACAGATTGTATTATTTATTGTCAAGCCTTTGAGAGAGACATAGTACAGTTTTGTACCTACCATAAATGTAGATGTTCGAGTGTACACCCTGCTGCAGTCATCACACTTGGGTTATCTTGTCATCAGGCAGTCCCACAGTCGGCCTGAATTCCAAAGTCTTGGTCCGGCGCCGGTTGATGTCGCTTCTTCCCTGACGTCAGTGCGCCAGGGGTATATATATTGCATCCGACGCCATTTTCTTCAGTTTTTCTTGCCCCAAATGTCAGGTGCCTCCAAAAAGGTAGTCAGTAATTAGTACCAATTTAAGAAATTTAGCACAAACACAACATTCCTCCAGCTATAAGCAAATACATCAGGAAGGTATTGTAAAGATTTAGCCAGTTAGATCAGAGAGGATGGAGGGAGGGTAACCTGGACTGCAGCAGGGTGTACACTCGAACATCTACATTTATGGTAGGTACAAAACTGTACTATGTTCATCGTGTTACCCTGCTGCAGTCATCACACTTGGGTAGAATCCCAAAGCTAAGGATGGGAGGAGGAGTCAAAGAGGGTTAGAGGAGGCTAGAAGGCCCTGCAGAACTGCAGTGGCGAAGCCAGCTCTAGTCTTAGAGTAAAGTGGTAAGTGGTAGTGTTTGGTGAAGGTGTGTACTGAATTCCAAGTTGCAGCTTCCAAAATCTCCTTGGTTCGGACCCCCCTGAGGAAGGCTGTAGATGTAGCTGTTGCCGTGGTAGAGTGGGGCCTTATGGTAGCAGGAACTGGTTTTCCATGATGGGTATATCAAAAATGAATGCAATGTCCTATCCATTTGGAAATGGTTTGTTTTAATATAGCTTTCCCTTGTGAAGCTGTAGCATAGGATACAAAGAGCTGGTCAGATTTTCTGAAAACCTTAGTTTTATCCAAGTAGTAACGAAGTTGCCTGTGAATGTCCAAGGAATGCAGGAGTCTTTCTCCTTTGTTCTGTGGATTTGGAAAGAAGGTGGGTAAGTGGATGGTTTGATTTAAAGCCACACTGGATACCACCTTGGGCATGAAGGAAGGATTAGTTCATAGAGAAACTCTGTCTTGATGAAAATGAGGAAAGGTTCCACTGCCATTAGTGCCTGCAGTTCTGAGACTCTTCTGGCTGAAGTTATTGCTAGCAGCAGGACAGTCTTCCATGATATAAACTTTAGATCAGCAGAGAAAGCTCGTTCAAAGGGAAGTAGCGTAAGTTTTTCCAGAACAAAATTGAGGTCCCAAGTTGGTGTAGGTGCTCTCCTGGGGGGCCTAATGTTTTTTGCCCCTCTGAGGAACTGCCTTAGAAGTGGATGTGAAAATAAGGGTGGATCCGTGTTGTAGTGGGCTGAAATAGCTGATGCGTGGATTTTAATGGAAGAAAAAGAAAGTCTTTTGTGCAACATCTCAGTTAAATACTGTAGAATCTGAGGCATGTGAGGCTGAAGGGTATTATGGCCTTTAGCTTGGTTCCAGGCGCAAAACCTTTTCCATTTGTCCGAGTAGGCCTTCCTGGTGCTGGGCCTCCTAACTTCCAGAATAACATCCATACCTGCTTGAGGAAGAGGAGCTGGCTGGATGCTTAGGTGATTTGCATGCAGCCAAATTTAAGGTTTTGAGCTGGCTGTGTAGAATCTGATTGTTTTGCTGTGTGAGCAAATGGGCAATTTGTGGTAAAATCCAAGGTGGGCCCTGGGCCATATTCCTTAATAGTGGGTACCAGTGCTGGTGTGGCCAGTCTGGGGCTATGAGTATCAGTCGTGGTCTCTCCTTTCTGACTTTCGGAAGCACCTTTGTGAGAAGAGGCAATGGAGGGAAGGCATATACTGTCAGGTTTTTCCAACTGAATAAGAGTGCGTCCACTTTCCAAGCTTGATGTTGAAGTGTCCTTGTACAAAATTTTGTTAGCTGATAGTTTTGGGGGCTGGCAAACAGGTCTATGTCTGGGAGGCCCCATTTTTGAGTTATCATTGCAAATACTTGTGGATCCAGTTTCCACTCGTGGGGATCCATGATGTTTCTGCTGAGGTCATCTGCCAATGTGTTCTTTTTTCCTGGCAGGAATTGAGCTTGTAACTGAACTTGGTAAGCCAGTGTTGTGTTCCACAAGGTCATTGCTTGCCTGCATAGAGGGTAGGAGTGTGTACCCCCTTGTTTGTTTATGTACCACATTACTGTGGTGTTGTCCGTCCTTATTGTAAGTTGTCCTGGATGTAATAGGTTCTTGAAGGCTGTCAGAGCATTCTGTACAGCTAGCATCTCTTTTTTATTGATGTGCAGATTCCTTTGATCTGCAGTCCATATGCCTTGAATGCACTGTCCTGCCATGTGTGCCCCCCAGGACTAGTCTGATGCATCTGTTGTCATAGTTTGCCTGGCTGGAGGCAAGGTGAAAGGCTGACCCTTGTTGAGGTGACATGCCTGTGACCACCATAGAAACTCTTGTTGAAGGCAGGGAATGAGAGATATCATTGTGTCCAAGCTGTGGCTGTGTTGAGACAATACCCTTTTTAGGTACCACTGTAATTTCCTCATATGCAGCTTTGCAAATGGTATTAGTAGTATGCAAGATGCCATGAAGCCCAAGGCCTGCAGAATTTTTCTTGCAGGGAGTTGGGTCTTTGTTGCCATTGTTTTGAAATATTGAGTCAGTTGTAGTTGTTTGTCTGGCGTCAGATAAGCCTTCTGGGCCGTTGTATTCAAGCTGGCACCCAGGAATGTCATATTTTGTGAGGGTACTAGTTTTGATTTCTTTTCGTTTACTGTGTACCCCAGGCAACTTAGAAGATGTTTTACAAAAGCCAGATGTTGTAAGAGGATGTCCTTGCTTTCTGCTTGGATGAGGCAGTCGTCCGGGTATGGGTATATTTGAATTCCTCTTTGTCTGCAGTATGCAATTACTGGTGCCAGACATTTTGTGAAGACCCTGGGAGCAGTGGATAAGCCAAAGGGCAGTGCAGAGAATTGGTAATGGGTTGAACCTACAATGAAACAGAGGTATCTTCTGCAACTTTGTCTGATAGGGACATGCAGGTATGCCTCCTTGAGGTCCAACGTTACTAGCCAATCTTTCTTGCCCAACATGGGAAGAAGCTGCTGTAGTGTTAGCATCTTGAATTTGGGTACTTGTAAGAAGGTGTTTAGAATTGAAAAGTCCAGAATTGGTCTCCAGGCATTGTCCTTTCTGGGGACTAGAAAGAGTCTTGAGTAAAATCCTTGGACTTGCTCCCATGTAGGTACCAGTTGAATGGCTCTCATGTCCATGAGAGCTGTAATTTGTTTTTGTGCCTCTGCCCATTGATTTTGTGGCAGGTTTGGCATCCCTCTTTTCATTGGCAAGGTGTGGAAATGGAATCTGTATCCTCATGAAATTATGTCTAGGACCCATTTGTCCTTTGTGACGATGTGCCAGTTGTCTGAAAAAAAGTGCTAGTTTTCCTCCCAAGGGAGCTGCCAAGAGAGTGTTGCTTGGCCATATGAGGTGTAAGTCATTGAGTTTGCCTTCTAGTAGTTTGGGGCCTGTCTTCTCCTCCCTTCTGTGTTGCAGTGCCCCATTGTCGAGGTTTGTATTGGGCTTGTGGTTACCCTCTGCCTCTTGGGCATCTGTATTTACCCCTCTGTGGTCTGTCAGTAGCTGGAAAGGACCAATTTTTGTTGGCCAATTTCTGCTGAAGCGAGGGGGCTGTACCTGTAGAAAATCTTTGACTGTCTGCATAGATTTTGCCTTATCCTCCATTTTCTTTAAGACTTCTTCTGCTTTAACTCCAAATAGGACATCCTGCTGTAAGGGAGCATCTAGAAGCTTTGCTTTAACATGATCAGGCAGAGTTTATTCCTTTAACCAAGCATGCCTACGTATAACAGACTCAGTGACAGCTGCTCTGCAGGAAGCCTCTAAAGAATCAAACCCACATTGTAAAGTATGTTTGCCCACCTGTTCAGTTGCATGCAACAGATCCTGCATTTCTTTCAATTCAGACTGTTGAGGGAGTGTGCTCATTTTTTGTCTTAACTGAGACATTAGAAATTGCTGATATTTTACCATGTGAAATTGACAATTTAGTGCTCTCATAGCTAGAGTGGCTGAGGTGTAAACCTTTTTCCCCCACCTGTCTAGTGCTCTGGAGTCCCTTTCAGAGGGTACAGGATTTTTCGCCATAGAAGCCTTAGCCCCTTTGGGAACCTGGGAGATAGTCTCTGGATCAGCAACAGGGCTTTTATAGAGGAATTTGTGGGAGTCAGGCACTCTATAATATCTGTCTGGTTTGGCTGGAGCAGGAGGCAGAGAATCTGGATTCAAACTAGATTCTATGTAAACATCATCCACAATGTCTAAAACTGGGGGGATGGCAAGAGGTCTGTGCTGGGGGAGTAAAAGAAATTCTCTGAGCCTTTTTTTGAGTCAGAGTAGTCCTGACCTTCCCAGTGAAAATGTTCCCTCATAGTGTGTAAAGTTTCCCCAAAGGAGTAGTCTTCAGGAGGAGAAGCTGAGGGAATAGAATCCTCAACATCAGAATCTTCATAAGGGGAGAAAGAGTAATCTTGTTCCTCAGAGGAGCCTGAGGAAATAGACACTTGATCAGAGGAGGCATAATCTTCCTCTTGTCTAGGCCTTTTGTCGGGGGGGGGGGGGTTGGGAACCCCTGATTAAAGAGATCAAATCTTCCGCCATTTTAAGCATGTTTCTTAGGCATGGGACCTTGAACTGGAGACTGAAGTGCAGTCTTTTTTGGTTTAATAGGAGTCTTAAGCTTAGGATACGTTTTTATGGTGAGCGTCGTCAGTCTGAAGACGCATTCAGAAACCGTAGGTGTTTCTGCAGCACTGACATCTCTTTCTGCAGTGTCGTCGGTAGGGGCTAAACAAAATGGCTGCGTCGGCCTAGCACTCTCCGCCAAAGGCTCCGAAGCGGTCTCGGGTTCCAAATCTGCGGTAGCCAGGGGCTGCGTAGGAGCCTCACTGAAAACCGATAAATCGGAGACCGGCCCAGTCGAGGCCTCTGAGTCTGGCTTGGGTCTAGGCTGCCTGTCCTTATCCTTGCGTTTTTTGTGCACGCCGGTAGTCGGTTGCTCCGATGGCATTGTGTAGTTAAATTTTCTACCGAAGTAGTGTCGTGCGAAATCAAAGCATCTTTTTATAGTACACTTATTGAACCTAGCACAAAAGCGACAACCAGTGACGTCGTGGTCTGGGCCTAGGCAAGGTATACAGTAAGAATGAAAATCCTTATGAGGTATTTGCTTCTCACAAGAAATACAATTGTTAACTTTTTCTGACATCGGTCTGAGGCAAGAAAAGTTTCCCCAACGGGGTACTTAGCTTTATTGAAGACTTCAGAAATCTCAGGAGTCTGCCAACCGGCACTTGTGAACTGCTTCTGCTTCGGGCACCACACGGCAAGAAAGACTGAAGAAAATGGCGTCGGATGCAATATATATACCCCTGGCGCACTGACGTCAGGGAAGAAGCGACAGCAACTGACACCAGGCCAAGACTTTGGAATTCAGGCCGACTGCGGGACCGCCTGATGACAAGATAACCCAAGTGTGATGACTGCAGCAGGGTAACACGATGAACATCTTAGACTTGCTTTGGAATTAATTGAAATTTACTGATGCTGTAGATTGTATAACAGGTTTTCTATATTCTTTCATGTATTCTTTTGCATGATTGTGAATGTTACGTTTGTTTGATAGTGTTGAATTTTATGATGACTATTTATTAGTGACGTACTCCTATCCTTTTTGATGTGTCATGTGATCTTTCATATCGACTTGAGCTACCACCTACTCAAACAGATGAGACATTGGTTTGGCATCTCATATAGACAGATGTAGGTCACGTTGACCTTTGACATGGTCTGTAACTGTATCTGCTGACTATGATGATACTTTACTGCAGTAGTGATACAGGCATCAATAACTGCTTGAAATGGTATTCCACGCACTGCCTTCCCACTTTGTCATTTGTACACATTTGAACTCTGAGTTCATTCTTAAGCATAATTTGGAGTCTATGTTTATCCAACCATAAGTAGTGAACAGCAAACTCTAAAATACAAATTAAATTCTTTTATTTTATTTTATTCTTTTTCTCTCTTTCAGAAATTGTCTCCTGGAGTCAGCCAGTTTGCTTACACTTGTGTGCAGGACCATCCTATTTGGGCAACCCAGCAGTTTTGGGAAGTTACTTTCTACAATGATGCACAGAGTCAAATCCGATCTCTCTACCTCACAGACAAAGGAGATAGAACTGGAATTAACCTGGATAAAAGGGTAATTCAACATTTCAGCCATGCATAGTCTCTCTCAACCTTTAGGAAGTTGCTTAAATGTAATGCTTTACTAGGAGTATATTTAAGCCAAATGTTAGCAGTTTTTATCGGGTCTGTATTACATCGTCAAACTCACAGGAGTTTGAACGATGTAATATCGAACCAGGAAGGTCGAAACCCAAAATGTACGAAAACACAGTACAGCGATTTTTTTTTTCCCCAGGGAAAGAAAATCGATGTTCCGGTACAAAAAAAAAAAAAAAAACACACGTACACTTTAAACTTAAAATAATGTGGGGGACTTTGCCCCCCACCCCACACACCCCATACTTAAATATACCAACTCCGAAATCGCACCACAGTGGAGGAAATAGCAAAGCTGGGAAAACGGCCCACTGATTTTTTTCCCTGGGGAAAAAAATCAGTGTTCTGTGGCCTCACTATTTTTGCATTTCGAACATATGGGTTCGATATTACAATGTTCGGACTCCTGTGAGTTCGACATTGTAATATAGACCCGTTTTTATCAGCATACTCTTCAAAACAATCTGACGTGTGCAGCACTGTGTCTGCTAGCTGACTTGGTCAGAAAGAAGTAGTATTAGCCATAGTTGTGACATTGATGGTGTCACTCCATAGGCTTCCAGAGGAGTTTAGTCTTTTACTACTTTGTTTCAAACACTGACTGTCCAATACCTGATTTCATTTGTTTATTTTAAGTTACCAAGAACACAGCTGTATTCAGTTTTCTTTTTTTTTTTTTTTTTTTTTTTTTGGTTTTTAAAATTCATTGTTTTAGAAGTCTGTAAGATTTTTAGTTGTAACGTATATTACTGTTATGATGTATGCAGTCAGATGGGATGAAGCATTTAGGGTTACATTCACTTTGTCAGATCATCCTGAGATGAAGTCAGAGTTATTAGAACATAACATTGCTTGGCATGTTTCATATGTTTCGTTGCTCACTTCATATGGGGATGAGATTATAATGCTCACATGACTAAAGGTTATGAGTGGTCTGAGGTTGGTGCACCTTAGGAAAAGAACAAAGCATGCATTACATTGCCTGTCATTGTTTTTCCAAAGCAATAAAAATGATGTGATGGTGACATTGCTTTTTCTAAAGCTCTAAAGCAGATACGTGCCAGTCCCATTTAAGATAACTAGACCTTTATATGCTTTTTTCCTTGTGAATTTTTGTGAAATACCTTATTTGTCATTCTTAAAAAAAAAAAAAGATCTTAAAACCCAAAAGTGTTGAGTGTGTGCTCATTTCTCAACTAAATGTCACAGCATTCCACTTCTTTACAGGTCCAGCTCGACAGGTTACATTTAAGTCTTTTACACTACTGGAGAACAAGGCTTCTGTTAAAAGCCTTTATGGGTTTAAATTATTAGTACTAGGATTGGCTGTTTTTTACGCTCTTAGAGAAATTTTATTTATTAGGACTGCTGATAAGGATTATATTTTATGCAAATTTTGTTTGGTTGGCTGCCAGTATTCAGGAGGCAAATAACTATTTTCACTGGAGACCATGAACGAAAAGCTCCAGCCATAAACAGTGGTGGTATAGATTAAGAGCTGCATTTTAACCGTCAGTACAATGGTATGACTCGCTCATATAGTAATGTATATTGCATGATATGTAAATAACAAAACACAAGCTAATTTACATTACATTGTTTTGCAAACTTTACTTAACTGTTTATATAGACAGTAAGATAATTTCATACAAGATGCCATAGTGCGGTGTTATAGATATAAATATACATTTATAAATAAATATACAAATACACATATAACTTAACCTCAACAAATAAAGTAGCAAATAATGTTCTAAAACTAGATACATTGCCAAATAAAATGAGAAAGGAGAAATAAAATGTGACTATTTTAAATAATGTCCACGTGTTTTACCTAGTCCTGTCCATTCTCGTTTTATTTTTGGATATTATTTGTAGTTATATGATGGCCTGAAATGTTACTCTTTGGAGGTAAATTCAGAATGTGAGGAAAACGTACAGTAAGTGTAAGGAGTTTTAAGAAGTATTGTTGATGATTGTTGTGAAAGCAGCAAGAGAAAAGTTAGAATTGCGAAGTTACAACACGTGGGCTAACATACTGCTTAGTTGTATGGTCGAGTTAGCAGAAAAAAGAGTAACTCTCAAGAGGGACAGACTGCGACTATCCCACCAACCAACAAAGAGGAGGAAGCTACTTGAAAATTCACTCACCCTTCATATTTAACAAAGAATGGCCCAGAACGCTATGCTACATGGTGGGATGACACCCTCTGTTCACTTTTGTGATGAATGTAACTGATGTCCCCAAGTCGATAGGCTCAGTGGAGGTAATGCTCATAATCCTTGGTATAGTTGTATTTTATTTAATTCTGCTGTGAAATCTACACTGATTCCAGTGATACACACTGTCAAAACTGAAGGAACCCAGGACAACAGCATGAATCTGGCTTCATCCATCCTGCAAGCCCCTGGGTTAGTAGTGGTATTTCTCAATACTCCTTGTTGTAATTTCTTAGTTACCTATATGGAGGGCAACATGCTATTGAATGGCAACAAACCTACTCATCCTTTCAACCAGTTACTGCAGGTGTCCCTCAGGGCTCTTTCCTGGGTCCTCTTCTATTTCATATAGTTATTAATGACCTCCACACCTCCACTCACCATGCTAGTTTAGTTCAGCATACAGATGACCCAGTATTAATATGTGTGGCCTCAACAATAAATAAGGTCCAAGACATTACCCAAAAATATTTCCCTTCTGTAGAAACCTGGCTCATAGAATCAAACCTCCTACTCAAGCCCAAGGAAACTAATTTAATGCTTTTTACCTCAAAAAGTGGACAAAATCAAAAACAATCTTTTACCATAAAGTCAGCAAATAATACTGTCATTGAAACTATAACTCATAGTAAACTAGGTGTTACAATAGATGACCGTCTCAGATATGACCAGCATATACTGCACACCATTAAATCTCCACACCAGAAACAAGGCTTCTTTACAGATACTGCAAGACAAACTCTAGCCACTACCTTCTTCTTGCCAACTCCCTTATATGCCGCTCCTATCCTAACAGACTTAAACAATACTCAAAGAAACTTGCCTCCTGCTACAATAAAATAGCTAAACTTGCCAACAGTCTCCCTCATAGGATCCAACATTGTCAGCAATTAAACTGGCTTGAACTACACAACTACCTAACGTATTCACAACTAACTACAGCACACAAACTCATTCATCATTCAGAAAAATGCCTTGTACTACAGCATTTATTACTGTCCTACTGTCCAGCAAGAGACCTCCATTCTATTAACAAATTCTTACAAATAAGTCAAATGATGCAGGAGACTGTCTCTACTCCCATTACATTGCTAAACTGTGAAATAGTATCCCCACACAAGTAAAACTCTCTGACAAACTCAGTAGTTTTATACCACTGCTTAAACAACATCTTAACCAATCCTGTTCCTGCACATGCTCATCACAAGGTTAAGACTTTGTGTTCACCACACAGGACTCTGCAAATACTCTCCTTAAAAAGAGTACTCTCAACCTCTAACTGAAATGACAAAACTATGTTTGTACATAACTGCTGCATGTACAATGCATAGAGTTGCATGTGGGCTTTCTCTTTAGTAACTTCCACCTATGTAAAATCTTAGAATGTATATGTACAAATGTAACTAGTGTTTGGATATAAATAGAAATATAAGTACCCTGTTTAACTGGAACTTAGTATAATGCAATGTAAGCAAATAGAGCTTTTCTCCCTGGGCCTCCACTGAAGATGGGTATTACCCAGTTGGACTTTCCCAGTAAACAAGGACAAATAAATAAATATAAATAAATAAATAATGTATTCTAGGTCATCTGAGTCACAATCAGGGTTATGTCCATGAGCCCACAGAGCTTCCTTTACAAAGCAGATCTGTCTTCGGTTGTGGTGGGCTTATTTGGATTGATAGTTTGAGCAACAGCCAGGCTCTATTATTTTGGAAGGGTTGTTGCTCACGAGAGGGAATGATAAAGTGTCCAGCTCTTGTATCTGTTACACTTCCATCTGTTCTGGTGGAGATTCTCAGCACAGTGGAACAAGGAGGTTACTTCTGTACACAAGTAAAACATTTCCAGTATGAATCATCATCTTTTGCATTAATTCCTAAGAACACATGATTGGCCAGGTCTAATTTTAACTGATACTTGCTTAAGCCAGGCTTGAGAGGATGCCCTTTTAGCTGGCATGTGTTGGAGTGAAGTAGAACTCCCTCCATGCCTCTCAACCTCTTAGCTCAAGAAATCCAAACAATGCTAAAAATAATGAGAGGACAAAGGCCCAAAATAGGGACACATTTTAAATATTACACTTAAACACTTAAAAATTTGATAGGAGAACAGGGTCTGCATCAGCATGCATTTTCTGAAGAATATGACATCTGAAACTCCAATCTCTGTATTTAGTGACTTCAGCCTATAGTGATTTTCCAGAAACCCACACATTTTATGAGGAACAGATCAAAAATATGAGGCAAAAATCTGGCAGTCTGTGAAAATCTAGACAGTTGAGAGTTATGCCCTTTCCACATCCATAAACTCTCATCAGTTAACCTCAGTTCTGAAAAGACACCTGTTCTTGATGACTGAGCATTTCAAAAACGAAAATTATTCTGTCAACTGGGCAAAAAATGTTTTTTGTTGTGTCGAAACAAATACCAGTCCTACTTCAAGTGCTGTGACAATAGTACTAGATTAATTAATGGCCTTATTTAGACGTAAGAGTATCTGCTAGAGAAATGAAGGACTTCTTTTCAGTCTCTCTCTACATGACTGTAGTAAACAGTTAAGAATGGTAAGGCATTCAACACTTCAGATCCGACGAGGAGAACATTTGTGGCTTAGGATGTAAATACATTATACTTCACTACTGTTGTCACCTTCCTTTTAGGTACCACTGTCTTCATTTATGAACTACCCTACATGAAAGACCCCCCCCTCCCACTTTCTGATGATATTTACCATTTCCATGTATGCCCGGCCCAATTTCCATAGTCTTTACATCATCCCTAACCGATGGACGTCCGTAAAGCAACTTCCGGACATCAGGGTATAAGAAGGTCATCCATCTGTGCCATCTTCAGGTCTTTCTAGCCATGCAGTCTGTTACACTTCACATGTGTTCTGTATGCTTGCAGACCATCAGTTGGCTCATTTTTCCATAGAACCTTCTTTTTCCAGTCAGATGTAAAGCAACCACATGAAAGACTGTCCATGTCTTTGTGAAGCATTACTGCCTTGAAATTCAAGCCAGGACAGATAGAGAGCTTTTTATAGCAGTACTAAGAAACCCCTTCCTGAATTAACAATTCTTTGCTCCTCCAGCAGAAGGCCGTAATTTGCTCCTTAGTTAATCTGCTACTGTTACTGGATATATTGCCATCAATTCCAGCTTTATAGTCAACAGACATGGAAACAAAAG
Source organism: Protopterus annectens (assembly GCF_019279795.1). Classification (NCBI taxonomy): domain Eukaryota; kingdom Metazoa; phylum Chordata; order Ceratodontiformes; family Protopteridae; genus Protopterus; species Protopterus annectens. The sequence goes on along the minus strand of NC_056751.1, from coordinate 814,524,441 downwards.
AAAATAACATAGAAAATGGGCCACTGCCTTTAACAGCAAGCATTTTGTGCGTTGTATCTTACAAAACATTATAGTCTGTCTTTCCACACTACCGCTACAAAAGAGCCTTCTTAATTCTGCTCTCTTTCATTGTTGGAGAAGTGACTTGAAACCCAAGAAAGATGCATCATTTCTTAAAATCTCTTTCACTGTTTTTTTTCTCCTTATAGGAGAACTGAACAGCCGAACTTCACAATATATGCCTCGATAGTAGAATCTTGTGGATTATTAAGCTGTTGCCCCTGTGATTTATTTTGGTACAGATTGGTTGGAGAAAGCTGACTACAGAACCAGTATTACTTGGGTATATAACGCAGAAGTGATACTGCAAAACATGAGCCATATCTTATTTTAGGCAATATGTGAAGGAAAATCAGAAAAATATTTAAAGGTGCCACCAGTGACCATTGTTTAGTTGGCATTTTGTCCAGTACAGAAGTCTCTCTCCATATTAACAGTTCTGCTGTGTTTCAGCAGATATTTTTGCCTTTAAACTGCAGAATTTTTCTTGGCTTGAATGCGATACTGGCAAAAGAATGAAGCCTTACTTAATAATATCCTAGACGTAAGCAGTATCAGTTTTAAACACACAGGAAAATCTGAAATGACATTAATAAGCCTCCTAAATTTTGTGTATCTTGACTTTTAAGGCATTTATATTTTGTGTAAACTGTAACATGTGAAACATTTCTGCAGGGCCATGTTTATATTATGCTGGAGTCTTACATTGAAGTTGTGTTCATTCTTAAGACTTTTCTTTACTAATAGTCATTGCTACAGGCAGTCAGTTTGATTGTTATGTATGTAAACCAGCATATGAATAATTTTCAGTCTCATGTGACTTATGAATTGTTTTATAATGCTTTCTGTAGAAAATCTATATAAATAGAATCTGTTTTTGTATAGCCTGTGTTCCTGTACATTAAGACAATTTTTTTCACATTTCTGCTGAGAGACACGTTGAGTGTTTATGCGTGGGCCTAAATGTAAATTATTTCCCAGTCTCACTAGACTTGTAAAATGCTTTGTAATACTGTTATTAAAAAAGACATAACTTAAACTGTACAGTTTGCATTCTTCCACAGTAAGGCAATTTCTTTGTCATGTCAAATTTGCTGAGACTAGAACCAGAACTCTGTAAAGCTTTGACAAAGAAATGACTTGCTGCTGTTAAAGGATTTAAAATTGCAGGGTGTAAGAAACTGTTGAATATCTTACTGGCAATGACTTTGCTGCATCCAGATTAATTAAAGTAAGTATGTACTCCGCACAGGGAGTTGTGGTTTACTGTAAAAACAGTATATTATTATGCACACAAAAGATAACTGCTGCACAGTATGGTCATGGGGTATGGATCCCACATGACATGCAGATGATCAGCTGATATATAGCAGTAGCATGTGACCAAAATATAGCATGGTATGACTCTGATTACACTACACATTACTGCATATACCTTTCCCTCCAGTGGTTCACATTGCACATAATTGGTCACATGTATGCAATGCACTTGTGTACCCATATGCAATTGAGCATGCATAGCCCTCATACTGTCCAGGTCCAGAGTGGAGTTTTACTGTTTACTCTACCCAAATACTAATACATGTAAACCCCCTCAAGCAGAGTGCTAACTGGTACTGTACTGTGAAATCTGGCTATGGTGTTCCACCCTTCTCCTTTCCTTGCACATGTTTAAAATACAGGACAGACAGTGGCACTGTGCTGTGTGCTCCAGATGTACTGCTGCACTGTCCTGACATGCGGAGCACACAGTGACACTGTGCTGTGTGCTCCAGATGTACTGCTACAATTTCCTGATATACAGGGCAGACAATGGCACTGTGCCATGGGATCCAGATGTCCTGCTGCATTGTCCTGACATACAGAGCAGACAGTGGCTCAGTGCCATGTGCTCCAGATGTACTGTTGCATTGTCCTGACATACCTTCTACATGACTTCCCATGTAGAGTTCATAGTGTGCTGCACAGCAGTGTGACCCTCTAATAATTCCTAACCACAGTCCATACACTTTGTAGATGCAGAATTTTGCAGTGATGTGTACTGCAGTATTAATGAGTACACCGCAGCATCTGAAGTACTAGGTGAATGGTGTGTGTTGCTGTGCTGATGTGCAGCATAGTAAGTGAAATAATGCTTAACATTTTACTTGTTTGTTTGTGTCTTTCGGCTTTTCCCGGTTAGGGGTCACAGCGGAACTCCGGTCCGCTAATGATTGGCAGTTGATTTTTATGTACCGGCTTGCCAGGCCTGATGCACAACCTTCAACAAAGGTACGCAAATTCACGCATGTCTCCATGCAGAAGATGCTCTGGCTGAGAATCGAACCGGACAGCGTCTTACTGTGAGGCAACAATGCTACCACAGCACCACCACCGCGGGTCATATTCTGTAATAATGTGGGGTGCACAATGCCACCTTATTGCACACCCTCCTGTTTCCTCCACACATCCCATCCCCTGAATGCTCTTGCTTTTTCATAATATTCATTTCATCTTTGGTTGAATGGCACATACATGTGTACAACTTTCTTTCCGTGGGCCGACGTATGATGCACAGCCTGACTGATGCACAATTCTTCAAAATCACTCATCTGTCAGGTCACTTTGTGATGCACCATAAATACAGTAGTCATTCATAGGTTCATACTAGGCTATCTGCCCTAGGGCATTTATAAGCCTAGCCAGAGTGTGTTTGGCTTTCGCCACCCATTTTAAATAAATTTTGCTATGCCCTTTTTTGAGGTTAGTATACTGTGCCTCTGTCTAACAGTGACACAGAAGTGATACCCGGGGTAAACCTACGATCTTCCATCCACTCATCAAGATTCCTCTTGAAGAGAGTCAGTGAGGGACTCTGTCTAATCTGGACTGGGATTTTATTCCAGAGTGAAGGGAGCCTCTGGGTTATGAATCTGTCCCTCCAGCATGTCCTATTTATTTCACTGCTGAGGTTCAAGTCTCTCGAGCGCGTAGCTCGATGGGATTTGGATTTTCTGAGGTGCAGCATGTCCATTAATTCCGGGTTGGACATGGCTTTATACATCAGGCACAGATCGCCTCTGAGCAGGCGGTATGCCACTGAGTAGAGCTGGAGTTTCTTTAACCGGGCAGCATATGGCATCTGTTTGAGCCCTTTGATCCTCGTGGTGAGGTACTTTTGGGGTCTTTCCAGTTGCTGCAGGTGTCTGGTAAGGTACATCCCAAAAGGGGCATTGTACTCAATTATGAACATGATGAGGGAGGAGTAAAGAGGCACGATGACCTCCCCTGATCTAGATGTGAATCCCTTCATGATTAGGTGGGCTATATAAAATGTTTTTCTAACCACTTTGGCCATGTGGTTGTCAAATGAGAGATTGCTATCAACTTGGGTCCCCAGGTCCCTAATTACTTCTTCTGTACTTAATGGATTACCACCTATGTGGTAATTTGTGGACACTTTGTCTTTGCCAAAGGGGATGACTATACACCTTTTGGCATTTAGCTTGAGGCCATGGCTCTGGCACCAGTTGTCTGTTTCTATGAGGCCCTTTTGGAGGATGCTTGTGTCGGCTTGAGAGTCGATTATGGTGCCCAGTTTGCAGTCATCTGCGAACTTGGTCAGCCACAGTCCTTCCGTGTTGGCCTGTACCTCCGAGAAATATATACCGAACAAGAGAGGTCCCAGGACTGAGCCTTGTGGGATGCCACTTGTAACTGGTTTGGAGTCTGACATGGCTCCAGCAATTCTAACCATGTGGGTTCTGTCCTTGAGCCAGTTTGCAACCCATCTAGTGACATAGGGGTTTATATTTAAGCTGGTGAGCTTATCTATAATGCCCGAGTGGAGTATTGTATTGAAGGCTTTTGCGAGGTCCAGGTAGGCTGTGTGGACCACCTTCCCCTCGTCAATGGCCTTGGTGACTGTTTCAAAGAAATTGACCAGGTTTAAGAGGCAGGATCTGCCCTTAACAAAGCCGAACTGGGTAGGATCCAGTGTCTGTAGGTCCCCAATATCTTTATTTATGACGTTCATGATCCTTTCCATAGCTTTGCAGACCAAGCTAGTCAGGCTTATGGGGCGATAGTTTCCAGGATCCGTTGAGGCACCACCTTTGTGGAGAGGGACCACTGTTGCTGTACGCCACTCTTTGGGTACATATCCTGTAGTAAGGCTGAGATTGAACAGTAGTTTTATGTTTGAGTTTAGCTCTTCTTGGAGTTCATGTAGGACGCAGCCCGGGACACCGTCTGCTCCCATTGATGCTGTGTGTTTTGCTTTGGGCGGCTCTTACCTGAGCATCTGAGATGTCAGCGGGGGGGGGGGGGGGGGCAGCACTCTGCTGGGATAGATATTTGCCCTTTTAGTGGGGGGGAGGGAGTTTGTGCTGAACCTGTCAGCTAGGATGTTGGCAATGTCTGTGGGTTCGATGTATTTTTTGTCATTTTTGACTAATTCTGAGCATATCTGGGAATTCCCACCCAGGTTCCTAACATAACTAAAGAAAGTCTTGTGATTATCCTTAGTGTCCTGCGCAATTTTTCTCTCGAAGCTGGCCTTAGACGAATTTATGAGTGCCCGTAGTTTTTTGCTAATACTGATCAGAGATGCCTTCCCTTTTTGGGATTTTGCTCTATCATGTAGTAGCTTCCTCCTTCTATTGTATAGTTTGTTTATGGCTGGGGTCCATGAGACAGAACGTCTGCCTTTGGAGGATTGGGTCTTGGTTTTATTTGGGATTGCATGATCCATGCATTCCTGGAAGTGTTCATAGAATGCATTTATAAAGGATTCTGCGGTCTGGGCTGTATTTTCCACAAGCTCGGGGACTTTGAAGGATTCCACCTCAGTTTTGAGGAGTGTGAAATTTGCTTTAGAGAAGTTTTTCACTGTGGTTTTCTGGGCAGGGGGTGGGGTCGGGATGTGAATATCCAGTGAGATTAGTTTATGGTCTGATCTTACCAGTGAGGGATACACTTCTGGTCTGGAGCATAGAGTCCCCATGTTGGTGATGATCAGGTCCAGTATGTTTTCCCCTCTTGTGGGAGTGGTAACAAGTTGTTCCATAGCATTTGAGTTTATAAATTCTAGGAACCTTTGGGCTAGGGTGTTGGAGCTAGAGTAATGCTCCCAGTCTATGTTTGGGTAGTTGAAGTCGTCCAATAGAATGGTGTTTGGAGAGACCGTCATATTTTCCAGTGTTCTCAGGAAGACCGTGTGGGGTTCCTGGGTTGTACTTATGGAGGTGGGTTTGTCTTTTGAGCCTTGCCTAAAAAACGCACTATGGAGGAAGCAAGAGCCTTTGCCAATATCTGAAAGCCCAGGGGTGACAGGTGCAAGCCGTCCCTAGAGAAGCATCGTGGCTTGTCGAGCATGTCATCCCAGGCTGACAGGCATTGGATCCCCTTTGAATGACACCAATACTTAAGCCAATTGTTGAAATTGATCATCTTGTCTTCATATTGTGGCATCATTCTTGGTGAGGGTAAGATGCTACTCAAGGTCAGGGTCATACCGGCCTGGGCTACATGCTCAGAGAGCTCCTCTATGTCTCTTTTCATGTAGTCCAGGGAGGTACGTCTCAGGTCATTCACACCAGCATGGACAATGACCGTGTCATATTTGTACTTGCCTTGGAGTGACCTGAGTGCTTGTGTTATGTGGCAGATCCTAGCGCCCGACAGGCAGCTCACCGTGACCTTCTCCTTGTTCAGCCTGGTGAGCGGGACGTCAGTGTGCCTGATGATAGAGTCACCTATTACAAGTGTATCAGGTGTGTTGTTTAGCCTTAAGGGCTGTGACTGTTCGGCATACTGGCTTTGTGAGCTATGTTTTGCACATGTTTTGTTTTGGGGTAGCGGTTGCTTGGGTGTCTGCTTTGGAGGTCTCTGCTGCTTAGGCAGATTTTTATTTAGAGCCTCCGAGTATGTTTTTGTGAGTTTATGTGTTTGGTTTGCTGTCGTGGTAGGTCTTTGTGAGACTGGAATCGTAGTGAGTGTGGTTTCCTTCTCCTCCTGACTGGTTATGCCAGTACTGAGTTGAGAGAGCTTAGCCTCCAGTTTGGCTATATGGTTGCATCTCTCACATGTGTTGGCATTTGTTGGGAGGAGGAGAGGGTTGTCTGTGTACATGAGGTAGTTGTAACATTGCCTCAAGATTCCCAGATTAACCAGCTGGACCGGAGAGGAGATTGACAACTGACCTTTGGACATGCTAGAATAGTATTGGGAATTCCTTTATAATTGAAAAAAGGGCCAATAGGGAACAAGGTACTCAAGGGGAGTTTTTGAGGGTGTAGTGCTTTTAATTTTTTCATGCTGACTTATATAATTGCTTTAGTGAGCAAGTGCCAGGTAACTTAAATGCAATGTGTTACAGGTAACTTAAATGCAAAAATGACAAACAGTAACTTTCTTTCAAGTGAAACAAGGAAATAAGTACAGTAAGCAATGCAGATATCACTAGGGATCCACAGAAGCGCTGAAAGCTGCGTTTTAGTTGGAATTAGCATTTCAGGAAAATAACAAACAAACAAACAAACAAGCATACAAACAAAGCTAGATTCAGCAGGCCTGGATCTAGTCTATGCTACAGCAAACAAGGTGTACCAATTTCAGTAAGAAGCAGTTCAAATATGCAGGCACTATAAGCCTTTAACCAGAAATTCCCAGCTCAGAAGGGCAGAGTCCAGCCTCTCCTCCCACAAGAGTGCAGACCACAAACCCTCTTAATGTAAAATAACTGGCCTGAAGCCCAAGTGCTTAAACCAGAATTAATACACTTTTAGAATAACAGACACTGAGCCCTCAATCAGCAGTTCCCAGCTTAGAAGGATGTAAGCTACCTGTTCTGCCACTACAGTGCAGACCACAAACCTTCTTAATGTAAAACAACTGGTTTGAAGCCCAAATGCTTAAACTAAAAGGCTTAGAATGAGTTACACCAAGCAGTAATAAATACAATTGAGTACTATTAAGATGACGCAAAAGCAAAATAAAGTAGGAAGAAGCACAAATACAGTAAAAGCTGTATTTCAATGCACATACCAACTGTATAAGTGCCACTCCCTGAAGTGAAGGTTTAGGTGTAGGAAGGAAGCACTTGTACCTGTCCCTGAAGTGAAGATTTAGTTGTAGGAAGACAGCATCTGTACCAGTCCCTCAAATAAGGGTCTAGGTATTGTAAGGTAGCACCTGTACCAGTTGTTAAAGTGAAGGTCTAGGTGTAGGAAGGCAGCACCTGTATCTGTCCCTGAAGTGAAAGTGTAAATATAGGATGAGTTTGATGTGACCCCAAAAAATTGTATTTATTTTATTTTATTTTACATTTGTTTACCAGGAAAGTCCAACTGGACACAGGTCTATTTTCAGTGAAGGTCCGGGGAGAAAAGCTCCTGACAAAATACATAAATTAAACAGTAAGAAATCAGCAACATATAGACTGTGGATATCAGTATATAACATAATAAATGTCCTAAGATAACACACAGTAAACAAGACGAGAATGTTAGCACATAGTTTCACATAGTACATAGTAAAAATAGTATACATTTCTTTCAACAATGTTGATGATACTGCTATAGATGTCACACTTAAGAGTCATCACTCAACACAGTATTATAGATGGGATACATAGAAATGCTTCACTCATTGTGGTGGTGTGGAGTGCTGAAGCTAGTTAGGAGTGTTAGTAGGTAAAAGGGGTGAAACAGTGTAACTGCAGAGATTTTATGGCTAATCAAGTTGTTACTAAGTAGTAGGGGGTGATGCAGCATAACTGACTACTAATCACTATGTGACGGTAAAGTAAAACATAATTGATTAGTGAACATAATTTTGAGAAGGACAAAATAAAAGCAAGTATTCTGAATCAACACAAGGGAAGAATAAAATCTGGAATTGTGGATCAAAACCAAGAATACAGGTGTATTAGTTCTATAGATAGAGATGGACACTGTAAGGCATGTTTGGTTAAAATGAAGCATAGGTTGTTAAGTAAGTGTTTATCCTGGGGAGTCACAGGAGTATAACTAGTTATTCATATAGTGTGCTTTGAGGAGCTTTTTAAATTGCGTGGTGGAGCTAATGGAAGTTAGGTAGTGTATTCCAAGCTTTAGAAATAGAGTAGCCGAAGAAAGATTTCCCAGCATCATTGTTATTTTTGATGACATTTAGGTGGTTTTGGGTACTAGGTCTTAAGGGTCTTGCTGTAGAATAAGGTATAATTAAATTTTGGAGTGCTGGAGTTTGAGCTGGGTGATAGTATAGTTTGTGTGCCAATGACAACTGATTGAGTTTCAGTAGGTGAGGCGGCTCAAGCCAGTTTAGTTGTATGAGAGCTACGTAGTGATGGACCCTATAAGGGGTCTCTGTAGCAAATCTAGCAATCTTGTTATAACAAGATTCTAATTTGTTTAGGTCGGCTTTGCGGAGGTTAGTTAGTACTTGGGATGTGTAGTGGAGGGTGGACAACAGATGTGACCTGGCTATAGTGGCTTTGGTGTGTTTAGTGAGAAATTGCTTGCTCCAGTAGAGGAGACCAAGTTTTTTGTGAACCTTCTTGATACTTTGAGCTGTATGAATGTCAATTCTTAGGTTGTTGTCTATTTCTACACCTAACAATGACTTCTGAATGACTTAAAGATACATAAAGATTATGTAAACATAAAGAAACATAAAGATTATGGCAAATCATCACTGGACTCAGTCTAAAGACATGGTATGATATTAATTCATTATTTTATTTTTACAGGTAAGTAAGGTGGACTACTAGGGTTCCTTTTCAGTCACAAGCTAGTTGCACCAGTTGGAAGAAAAAGGCAGAGGTCAGAAATAGCAGTAAGAAGTAAACATTATCAGCCTAATGTATAGGTAAGTAAGGAAACTGTAATAACTGTCTTAATACGTTCAGAGGGCATTGCCTAAGCTCTTCCATGCAAGAATGCAGAAAGACTGATCTCAGCTGGGAACACCACTGGGAGGTGGCATGAGAACTTTAAGGAATTACAGAATCTTAGGAACATATTCTTATCTGAGGAGACAGAACCAACAGCAGCAGCTGGATAGGAAACACTTTTTTTTTCTTCATGGCAAGGATGCAGGAGTTGATCAGATGTACATAGAAATGCTGAAGCACTGAACATTGTTGAGGGTCGTAGTTAGTGCACCTTTTTAATGTTGCTTGAAGGATGAGGTACCTCTGGATTGGTAGACTGGAAGACTGGTCTCAATTTTCAACAAGATGGAGTATCCATTTGTAGAGCAATTACATGCCTCAGCCTCTCTGGGAAAGCTTCCTTCAGAGTGTTGAAAATGAGACTTTGTCTAACTGTTGAACATACAGTTTAAAGAACAATACAGATTATACGTTGACTTTGGAACATGGCAGTCATTCTGTTTCCTTGCAAAGATATTGGATGAGTTTGTCGAGTTTGATAGTACTGTAGCCATGTGTTTTGCAGGACTGGAGAAGGCATATGACTGGTTAACTTGGAATGTCTTGTTGGGACATGCAGCAGTAAAATGAAGTCCCATGTCTAATGCTCCTGAAATCTGAGAGAAAAAGTTGTGTCTGTAATCTTTATTTTTTTATTTCCCCCTGCATCTCCTTCTTTACTCAGTCTACCAGACCCACCTTAGCTCCTCCGGGCTAAACCTGACCCATGTGTTGGGCCAATGAAGAGAGGACATTAGCACAACATCCTACTGCTACCAGGGAGTATACCTTAACCCCTCCCATCCTGTGGTAGTCCTACTGGAAATGTATGAGCTGTTTCAAGCATCTGCAGCCTCCCAGGTTGTGTATCATTTGCAACATGGAAATGGCCAGGCTGTTAATATTGCTTTTGCAGCATCCCTACTGCATATGAGTGAGCCAGCATTGACAACTCACTTCCACCACCACGACCCCCAACTCCCATGCAACTAGTTGTGTCTTCCAGCAATCTTGTCATTAAGATGAATAAATTCAGAGCGTTTATTGCCTTTCTGTTTTTGTCAGGCAGGATGTCAGGGTCTAGCTGAGGTCTGGAGATCATCTCTTCTGGGGGATGTGGGAGCTGCATCATTGCTGTGTTTTAGCCTCTGGTGAGTGTGTTCCAGTCTGCATGCAGCAGTTCTCTGCTGAGTGTGAAGTTGATGCAGCAGAAGTTAGCACTTCCAAATCAAAGGACATGGTTTTATTCTGGAGTAGAGTTAATTAGACTCTAGATGTGAAGGGGACAGCAGTTATCTCTTGTGGAGAAGGTTATTGTGGTTTCATGTTCAGGAATAAAGGCATAGTGTGGATCAGGAGGTTGGTCAGCAGATGGCCACTGTGGTGGCTGTATTGCAGTTATTAAGCTAGAGCTAGACTCTGGTGGATAAGCAAGAACTTGGTCATAGTGTGATGCTTCCAGTTTACTAGACAGTCTATGTCTCCATCTTCATTTATCATTTTCAGCTTTAGGTAGTGACCAAATGGATGAGATCACAAATACAGCCAGCACAACTCAGGTTCCCTCTAGAAAAGATGGACTCACTTTCCATAACAGTGAAAGAAGTTTGCCATTCTTGGACTGTCTCAAAGTACAGCCATACCCTGTCACATTATGTTGAGAGGAGTCATTTTAGGTGGTTTGGGTATTGACTGAGGACACACTATAGGTGCCTCCTGTAGGTGACATACCAGGTCTTGCATGCTGGAACAGGCTGCAGAACAGACCCAGTAGAGACTCTGGAGATTGTCTTTCAGCATGGGTGGGGATTGCACTGAATGAACAACGGGCTGCTGTTGTGGATAGATAAGTTGGGCACACTGTTCTTGGCTTGGTACCATTGTAATGTTCACAAGCAGAAGGGGTTTAGAGATGAATGGATATATATATATATATATATATATATATATATATATATATATATATAGACAGAAATTATATGATGTTAAGCAGGTGATACAATTTTTAATATGTGAAATGAAATGTAGGGACAGTCTGAAGGCCCTTACTCTTCCAGCTAGAGAAGTATATGGGTAACATTTTTTTGCAGTTTGTGGAAGTCATGTTTCTTTTTAAAAAAATATTGTGAGTCTCTGTAGAGTCATCTTGATAACTTACATATAATTTTAAGTGGTGAAATTAGCTTTCATTCACACACACAGAATGTTAATACAAAGCAGATCATGGCTTTATGGCTTATTCACTGGGAGCTGTAATTAATTTTCCTGGTGAATGATTTGACTTATTTCTTGCTATTACAAATCTTTACTTGGTTTATTAAGGGTAACTAATGAGTCTGAAATGTCTGTTGTTCTTGGTTACTAGTTTATTTGCATAAATTCATTCTGATGCTGCCAGCTATAAAGTACCACAGACTGGAACTAATGCTACTTGTTATGTATTAGGCATAAAGTATTAAAGGTGTTTTTTCTTTCTTTCTGGCTTTTATTTGTTAGACCTGTTGGTGTCTAGGATTGACTTTGTCTTGGGAGTGAGTCTTTTGCTGGTTGTTTCCCAGTAACTTATTTATCATCTGTTATTGTTAAACAGCCTAAGAATCAAAACAGCATTTGAGAATCGTATCACACTGATAAAGCTGATAACTTAAAATATTTGATGTTGACACCGGTATAAAGCTGCTGCTATCACGTAAAAACTTAGTAGGCAACATTCTTTAGAAATGAAGCATAGGTGATGGGATTTAGTTTCAGATCACATTTGTATGTTCCTGTAGTGCTCAGTGTCAGATTACGCTGCAGGCAATCAACGATAGAGCTCATCAGCTTCAGCAGAACGAAAACGAAGGAAACTTGTTAGAACTGCTTAACACTGCACCGCACTGATGACTAGAAAATTATAAAGATTTTGTCAGAAAACAAAGTACACCTTGCAAAGGGAGCCAAGAACATTCAGTGCATAACTGTACGGTATTATTTTTACATTTAGGCTCTCTTGGAGGGTACAGATTCACCCAAAGAATTATTATTTATGGAAATAGAATGCATTGAGGAAAACTTGTAGTACTTTGTAAATAACGAAACCTAAAGTTAAGGTCTTGATAATACTTGTTTGAAGTATTTTTAACTGAAAATTGTTATTGCATGCCTGCAATGCAGGCAAAAGCATGCAATAGAGGACATTTGCGTGCAGTCTTAACTTACCACATAATTAATTAAGAGTTTTACATGAGCCCTGTTTTCCTGATTTTTCTTTCATTAATTTTTCCATCACCTGCTTTCTGAAGTTAAGCAAAAGTCCAAAGTGTGCTGTTCTACATTTGTCCTTGTGCATGTTTCACCATGTCTGTGTACTTTATATGTGAATTCCAAGAGTAGTACAAACTTCTTCAGAGAAGGCATTTCAAACATAGAACTCTGAAAGATGCAAGTAAATTACCAGTAGCTAAGGTTGCCAACTGTCCTGTTTTTCCCAGGATGTGCTGGATTTGACCATGTGTCCCATTGTTGGCACAGCTTGGCACAAGTTACTGTAACTTACTAAGTTTTCTCATAATCACTGTTTAAGTAATGTGTAAGTCTAGTGGTATCAGCATCAGAACTGTGTGTGCCTGCCTATACCATCTCGCCCAAATCCTTAGACTTCAATGTCCACAGCAATTTACCGACAGCCCTACAGGCCCGTTCGTCACGCATGCACACTGTTCCTTTACAAAATTACAACTGAGCCTATCATGGAGGAGCCCGGCCTGCTGGCCGGTGTTCTTATTCGCCAGCACAACAACCTATCAGCAGCATTGCTAACTTGTTCCAGTGAAATGAATAACAGTGCGATAATTGACACATTACCCACTTAGAACGCTGTTTACTTGAGAAAAATGTAAAACCAGCAAAAGGCTAAATGCAACCAGCCCAGCCGTAATAATCTGAGATGCAGTAATGCATCTGCATCGTGACCGTCCAGATCCAGAACCTGTTTATTTAGCAGAATATTTCTGCGGTGTGATGATGCTTGGGGCTCCTGTACAAAGTAACTGTTCCTGGTTGTAACTCTCAGTGATGGGAAGTCCACCACAGAAACTGAGCACTCAGTTTGCAGAAAGGTAAGGTAATAATGTATAAACGCATTGCTTTGCCTATACAGTCATACATATACGTGCGTGTGACATAAAGCATATAAAGATGCTGGATTTACCCACGGTTGGCATGGTTTGGTCCCGAGGGCAAAGCCCGAGGGACCAAACAAAGCCAACCGTGGGTAAATCCAGCATTACCCACACCCAGAAGTGGATTATTGCTATTATACAATGACATTATTTAAGAAAAAAAATAATTACTTTTCTTAAATAATGGCATTGTATAATGCCTCCTTGCTGCCCTTCCGCAGCTGTCTGGTATTCCGCGGCAGTTCTGATGCCTACGCAGCACATCAGAGCTGTGGACAAAAGCAACGGAGAAAGCAAGATCTCTGTTGCTTTTTACAAACTGTTTCGCTATGTTAAATGGGTTTAACATAGCAAGACAGCTTTAAAATAAGCAACGGAGATCTCCGTTGCTTATTTTAAAGCTGTCTCGCTATGTTAAACCCATTTAACATAGCGAGACAGGTTTAAAAAAAAAAAAGCAAAGGAGAAAGCAAGATCTCCGTTGCTTTTTACATTGTCGCTATGTTAAAGGAGTTTAACATAGCGAGACAGCTTTAAAAAAAGCAACGGAGATCTCCATTGCTTTTTTTAAACCTGTGTCATGTTAAACTCCTTTAACATAGCGAGACAGTGTTTTAAAAAAGACTTATACTAATGGAAAAAGTCCGGGCGACCGGACCTTTTTCCATTAGTATAAGTCGATTTACAACGTGCATGCTGGCCAATCAGCATGCACGTTTTGGAATATTAATGGGGGGGGGTCATGGTATAATTCATTATTATGCATTTATTTACGTGTTTGGTTATTTATTACATATACAGACCTGGTTAAAAATGAGTTATTTTTTGACTGCACCTGCACCTTCTGTACTAAGGTTACTTGTTTTCATATGACTGTAATTTGTATTCAAACATATCTGGCACTTTTTTTAAGTTGTCAAGGCTAAGTTCTTACTGCTAACCAACTGTCTGCATCACAGATCTTTATGTTAGAAAAACATGCCTTCATAATCGCTATAGCGAGGGGTACAGAGCTACCTTAAGTGAACTTTATTCTTTGCCTCCAAATCAGGACTACTCTACTAACTGATTCGGTTTTGTGCACAGTTTTACTGTTTTTTTTTTTCAAAACGTGTCCACAGTATTATGCTTGTGTGTGTATGTGTATTACATCATTATCTTCCAAATTTAGATGTTTTATTAGGATATATTGGGTCATCCGGTGACTGTGTGTGAAATGTTGTAATGAGGCTGACTGAAAAATGGCGTCTATATTATCTTATCAAAGTTTCAGAATGTCAATCTGATATGGTTGACACCATATCATCGAATTCTGAAACATCAAAAGAAAAAAAAAATGCTAAAAACAAAAATAAATAAAAACTTACCTTTGCAAGCAGGAGGGCAAGCCCCCCTGCACCCCCCATGTGGGGCTGCATCCCTCATAACCACCCTACTTAAATATACCAAGTCCGAGACCGCACTACATTGAACTAAATGGAAATCTCCCCTTATGGAAATTTCTGTTTAAACATTCAATGTTTTTTGCTTTCGCTAATCTGGTGCCGACAGTATCAGCTTCGATATTGTCGGCCTTCGACAACATGAAGTAGACCCGAAAAATGTACCGTTAGTCCAGATGTACTCTAAAAGGGCATGTTATCAATGCCTATAGGGAATTGGGATTTGCAGTGGGGATAGCAGAAGCAGAGTCGATTGTGCACTGAAAATAAGATCTGGGCCAGACTGCTTTGTAAAAACCCGAATGTTCTCTCAGGCACACAAATGCGCTCTTGTTAAACACATTATAACAGGGTGACACTGTAATGTTGTGTCTGGCTGAGCAGGCATTCCATTGATGCCACAAATAAGCTTACAGTAGTAGGAGAAAGACAGCCCTGGAAAAGCTTATTGGCTAGAAAGTAGAACCACGTGGGTAAGAGCCTGAGGCTATAGGGTCTTACCGAAAAGTTTGCATGAAGTGCGGGACTTTCCACAACTTCCCTTTTGCCGAATGGATGTTTCACCCTTACTAAAAACTGATGATGTAGTCTGAAGCAACGTTCTTGCGTAGTAGTCACACAATCTGATATTGTTAGCTGATCTACTTGGGGATTCTCTGGAAATGGATACAAGTTATTATGCAACTGAAGGTAGCGTGAGCAGCACAGAAACTGACAGAGAATGTAATGATTTGCCAAACACTCCTCCACCTAAAAAGAAAGCAGAGGTTGTCACGGTATCATCAAGAATGGCAGACAGAATTTTCCTGGTGTGAAAAAGTTCATGGCAATGTCTTCACAGCTCGATGCACAGTGTGTAAGAAGGAGGTTTCGGTTGCTTATGGTGGCAAAGGTGACATAGTAAATCATAGCTGTTCGAAAAGTCCTCAGAAAGCTCAGATCGCTGCAAACACTGCTGCCATTGACATTTTTTTCAAGAAGAAGTCAATGACAGTAACAGGAATTGACAAGCAGGCAATGGTTGCAGAACTCGTGCATGTTTACCACACTGTACGTCACCAAATCTCCTACAACGCTGCTGATTGTGATGCTAAACTGGACCACTTGTTATATCACGACTCGGCTACTCCTAAAAAGACAGCATGTGGTCGCACGAAAGCAGAAGCACTGGTGACTGATGCCCTTGGCCCAAAGTCAGTGGAGTCCATTATGAAAGACATTACTGGTGGCAATTCTATTCGATATTCTGTGTCAACTGATGCATCTAATCTCAAGAACAGAAAAATGTTTCCTGTCTGCATTCAATATTTTACTGTCGAAAGTGGTTTAAGTAAAAAGCTTTTAGACTTTGTTGTGCTTAATAACAAGCATTCTACCTCTATCGCAGACATGCTAGTTAAAGTTCTTTCAGATAATGGCCTTGATATTGCATGCATGTCTTCTTATTCATCTGATAATGCAAGTGTGAACTGTGGTGCAAAGCAGTCTGTGTTTACTGAGCTGTTGAAGCAGTAATATTCTGAAGACAAACTGCAATGCTCATGTGATACACAATGCCTTGAGAAAACTAATTGATGAACTTGATTGTGATGTAGAAACAATGGTTACCAGCATTTACATTCATTTCAGTGTATCTGCTAATAGGAGTGCCCAGTTGCAATTTTTTTTTTACTTTGTATACTTAGAATATCATGAGTTGTTGAGGCATGTACCAACTAGATGGTTGTCTCTGGGTCCAGCTATTGACAGATTACTTGATTCATGGCTTGCCATTGTATCCTACTTTGCATCTCTCGGTGAAGACTGCCCAAAGAGAGTTCATATGCATCTGGAAATAGAAAATACTATGCATGACTGTGAAACAGTAGAGACAAACATTAAAAAAAGCATACTTATGTTTTGTCCAGAACATTTGCAATGTGTTTGAGGTGTCGGTCCAGAAAGTGGAGAGGGAAGATTTTACATTGCTTGAGCTCTTGCCTGTAATGCAGCAACTGAAAACTAAAATCGAGTCACGCGTAACTGATAACTTTTTTTGGACAGCACAGACTATACTTGAGAAGGAGGACATGGAACCTCATAGTGTGCATCTGCAACAACATTTTTTGTTAGCTCTAGAAAAGTCTTTAGCATACCTGAACAAATGGTTTAATTTCTCAGATGGCAGCATCGCGTGTGTGTGATGCATCAAATATGTCTAAATACAGAAGTAGCATTTCAGTCTTTTCGAAATGCAAGCACTGTCATGGGCTTGACAACATAGGGCATAGATTTAGACATGCTTTATGATGAGTTTTGTGCATTAAGGCATGCTTTATCCAATATTGTTGCTAATTCAACTGCTACTGCATGCACTAAATGGCTTGAATTTTTTTCAGGCGCCCGTGATAGTGCAGCTTTTCCAACGAACATGTTTAAGACCGTATCAGCCGCATTGTCATTACCAGACAGCAATGCCTTCCCTGAGAGGGTGTTTCCTTTAATGAATGCAAAGTGGCGTGCAGACTGAAACAGGACCACTCTAGCACTAATCAAAGCAGAACTGCAAGTTTTCCTTAACTACTACAACATGAGCTGCAGTAATTTCTATCAGTTTGTTTTGAAGGATGACAAATTGATTTCATCAGCAGCTGGCAGTGAAAAGTACAAATGGAAACTGATTGCAAGGCCTGAGCAGTCTTCTTCTTCCAGGAGTACTTTAACAGCTCAGGGTCTGCCTGCTCTGGACTCACGTGAGGTAGACATTCAACTTCAAAGTAATTAGTTCAACTGACATTGAATAATGTTTGTATTGTATTGACTATATCTTTTGCTTACACCTCGATGTTATTGCTTTATTTTTTTTTGCTGTTTTCCAACGTGAATGACTATTAGCAATTTAGCAGTTGGCCTAACTGTCTTTGTGGGCTGGCTACTTGAAAATAACAGTTTTGAGCTAAAAATTCTTGCATTCAATTGTTGTTTTTTTTGGGCTCAAAAAGCATTAAAACTCACCTACGCACATCTGTTTAAAAATGTTTCCGAGCTCAGCACCCCCGGACCCCCAGGGGGATCCTGGGAGGGGAAGGGGAAGGGAAAGAGAAGGGGAGAGGAGGAAAGGGTTAGGGAAGGGAGAGGAGGGGACAGGTCATGGGGGGCAAAGGGCAGGAAAAGAGGAGTCCTGGATTTTAATTGTGAAAAGTTGGCAACCCTACCACTAGCCTATGTGATAAAGATATACCTGCTTACTCTAGTCAGAGCAAAACAGAAGCGTTACTGAGAAATGAGTATAAAAGACTGATCAGAAAGCTTAACAGTATGCTTAGTGACATCTCCCAAGGTGCCAAACAAACATAAGGAGTCCTACAATACGAGAAACCATACTTACTGTTTGAAATAAAGATGGCAAGAAAGTTTCACTGAGTTCACATTCTAGCCGTGTAACTGACACTGCAGAGCTGCCATTCCCTTCTAACTGCCAATCATATTTGGTACATAGCAGTTACAAGTTATTGCCTAGAGGACCACCTGTGGAGATGGATTCTTCTCATTTTCATTTAAAGAGCTAACTGTCCATCAGACCAACCAGCTCCTCAGTAAACTGATAGTCCATGGAAACCTTGTTGAGGATATCCTGCACCGTAGTTCATTTGAATTGCGTCTGACTCACTTCATGGCCAATTAATCCACATCATCACTTCTGTCACAGCTGTGACCATAACCTGAAGACATATGACTAGTACTTGCACTCATACTTGTGACTGTTATTCAGCTAACATCCACCATGCTGTCTTCTTCCCATCCCAGTAGACATAGCCAGTAAGTCATGTCGTCTTTGCAGTGGAGTAGCATGTTAGGAATGCCAGTCTTTCCTGTGCTGTGTATGGGTTTGCAGATTACTGGGATGTTTTTATTGCTATACCCTAACTCGCATAGACTCCTAAAAGCTGAGTGTTTCTTTTACTCCCTGAAGTTGTAAGTGTAGATTTTACTGAGGCTTTTAGCCATGTGAGTCATGGTCTATCAATTAGCATCCTTCGCATGGCAGTGTCTAAGCAGATAGCACCCACACCTTTGACAACAGGATGATTAGAAGGCTGCAAGTTCTATCCCCACACCATCTGACTGGATCATATGACTGTGCTGACACTGTAATGCAGTATAAGAAAGGTTCTGAACATCTAATGCGTCAACCTTTACACAAATATCAGAAGGCTGTGAGTTCTATCCTGACACCATCTGACTGGATCATATGAAAGTGCTGACACTGTAATGTAGGATAAGAAAGGTTCTGAACATCTAATGCATCAACCTTTACACAAAGATCAGGAGGCTGTGGGTTTTATCTCAACAATATCGGAATGGATTCTATGACAGTGCTGGAAAGTGCTGAACTCCTAATGGGGCAATCTTTACATGGAGATCAGAAAGCTTTTGGATTCTATTCTAACTTAGGCAAATGCAAAAGATCTCATGAGACTTACTGAAAAAGTATTTTCCCCAATGCTTTGGCCAAAATAGCCTCTAGTCAGTGTAAACACCACTGGGATATCTCCTAAAAATAGCCCATGTCTGCAGTGACTAGCCTACTTAAAAATTAAAAACATAAATAATGCAGATGTTGCCAACCTTAGCTATTCCTTTTTAAGCGTTTCCTACTGTAAATCTAAAGTGAGTGCATTTTTAGAACTTCTGCTAAGGTACAGGTGTTGTTCTGTCTGGGTGGGCTTTGATGCAAACTGTGTCCTCCTGAGAATATTATTTGAAATGATCAGTAAAGGCTTCAACACCCAACAGAAAAATGCTTTATTATGTAACGTGCTCCTGCCGCCTTTGCTTTGCCTTCCAGGAAGTCAAACAGAATCAGACAGCATAGATAAAATTAAATAAAGTAGTAAAACAAGATCTGATAAAAAATAAAACAAGTTGTTATAAAAAGCTCCCAACTGTAACCCACTGTTTAACCTATATGGTTTAACAGTAGTGGATTTAACTATAAAAATACACTTTTTATACTACAGTATGTGCTACCCATCAGCACTCTTGCTATCATTATAATTTTTTTCCAGAACTGCAGTCTGTAATAATCTATAATTGCTTACATTTGTTGCACTGAAATGAACAGCAACTCTTCTTGCAGAAGTCTGATGTTTAATATTCCTGACATGATCCTGTAATCTGGTTTTAAGCTATCTGATGGTCTGTCTAATGTAAACCAGACCATAAATCACAAAATCACTACTAAAAGTATTGTGACCAAGAACAGTGTATCTAATGCTATGCAATAATTAAAGTAAAAGCAGAAGATAAATCATAAGGGTGACCATCTGAGTACCCTTTAAAGTCCATCTTGGAAAAAGTTGGGCAAGAGATAGTAGAGATGGACAACAAAGACAGCAGTGTAGCTCCCCCTGTGTGTGTGCATTTGTGTGTCCTTCATTGGTCACTGCTGCAGTGTTGCTTACATATGGGAATATCCTGCCAGGGAATACCATATGTCTGGCAAGAGAATATCCTGCCAAGGATACCATATGTCTGTGCAGCGTACCAAAGCTTGGGTGACTTCCACTTGTGCCATATATCTGAAGTTTGGCCTAAGTGTGCCAGCATTTAATGGTATGTAAGGGATATGTGGTGTGGAAATCCACATAACTTTATTACCCAGTGCTTGAAAAGTGAGACTATGTTTTTGCTTTTGTCTGTCAGCTGTACAGCCAAGGCCACTTTCCACTGCATGTGGACAGAGAAGCATCCCTGTTGGGAGCCTTCATATTTCTTTTATTTTTTGACTCAAAAGCTAAGTTTTTCATGTCAGCAAAAAAAAAAAAAAAAAACAAACAAAAAATAAATAAATAAGAAGTAAATGTAGCTCCAGAAGGTACATACTGTATATAGAGAGTGGCACCTTGTTTTATCTTGGCCTTAATTATGACTATAAGGAGCACCCTTTTTGTAAATCCTTAATTTCTAAAACCTTGAGAAGTTATTTAGCTTCACTAAAAATCTGTTTAGAAAATCAGCAGTCAATGGAATGTGCACAGGATAGGATAGCCTCTGAATCTTCTCAGTTTACAACCCTCAGCAGCTGCAAAAGATGCTAAAGAAGTTGAAACCTGAAGCTTTGGCTGTCCTGTCAGACCCAGGTATCTCTTCTAAGGTGCTTGATGATCCCGCAGACCATCCAGTGTTAGTTGCTGTTTCATGACCCTCTTGGAGTTTGATAAGTTACAGCAGTTAGGCATGTCGAGAACTACCAATCAGATGACTGTTATAACTGCTAAGGAGGAACCACTGCTAATCATCTCTAAAAAACCTGAGTGCATACCTCCAGTCATAGTCTGAGAGGAAGATCCAGGTAGCCTTATAGAGGTACATCAGGGATTGGAGTACCCCTCCCCCCAGTATGTTTCTGTAGATGTTCCCATGAAGAAGTAGTAGAAAACTAAGTAATATTCTCCTTCAGCTTCTTCTACGCCTAGGAGTCCTCAAAAAGTGATATCATTTTTTACCAAGGACTTTTCAAAGCTATTATATCTCTAAAGCCTTCTCCGTTCATTTCTTCTCCTGTTTCTTCTTCCACTCATAACAGGGTTAGAGAATCTTCTTCCTAAGAAGAGGACTCTGAGTCAGGGGTAGAGTCCCTGACTCATTTCTCAAAGATCTGTGACCATCCGGTTTTGAGTCAGAGAATGAGGATACTATATCTCTGGACTCACCCCATTGAAGAGCTTTCTTTCAGGGACACCATTTTGAAAAATGATGCAATGTTTTCATTGGGAAATTTATTTTTAATTTTTTTATTTATTTTATTTTACAGTTTAGCGGGATAGTCCATTGGGCCATAAAGAGCCCGTTTTCAGTGGAGTCCCGGGGAGAAAAGCTCCATAAGAACAATATCCAATTTAGGCAAATCCTTAAAAAAATGAGTAATACAGTATACAATTTACCAAAGGAAAGGTAAAAAAACATTGTGTCAGTAAGTATTTACAAAGTATCTTAATTTATACAGTGGAAAATCTAACAGTAGAAGCCTTGCATATGTATCATATTAGAGTTATAGCAAAGTACAGTGGGGATAGGAAGTACTTAAATGTCAAGAAGAGAATGGTGTGAAGAAGTGATGAAAAAAGGGGGTGGGAAGAAAGGGGGGGGTGAGGGAGAAAGGAGAAGAGATCAGGAGGAAAAGTCTGAAGCAGGGTATAGTGTAGGCGGTAATTATGAAGGGTGAGAAATAAAATAAGAATCTATTTGGAAAAGGATATGTTATGACCTGCTACACATGGGCTTTCCTAAGCCTTCAGCAGTCCCTCCAGTGTTTGAAGACTAACAGGATGCTTTTGCCAGAGCTGGTTTGAACTCAGAATTGCAACCTCCATCTACCCAAAAAAACTGTTAAGTTTTACAAGGCCCATGACCTGACAAGTTTTTATACAAAAATTATGGCTCCCAAATATGCAACAAAATCTAGAAGATTTGGGATTTCTGTGTTTGCATTAGATACTTTTATATACAGCAGACTGCAGATAAATTTCCTCAAGTAGATGGCAAATGTAGGTGTAATGGGGAAAAAAGTGGTGCCTGGGAGTATATGTTCTCACAATGTAATGAGTTGGCAGCCTTGAACAATTCCCTACAGACTACTTTATCAGGAGGACTGGCTGACAAAATGACTGTAACTAAGGAATTTTTTTTGATGTGCGGTACACGATCTGAATTGCCTAGACATAGTAAGGCCTTGTTAAGCTTAATTCTGGTGACTGCCAAAAAAGCAATTACTAGAAAATTGAAATAAAAATTTAAACCAACTGTACTCGAAGACAGGAGTATTGTAGCAGAGATAAAAGAACAGGAAGTTGGAACTTTAGAACAGAATAGGAGTTCATTTTCATTAGAAAAGTAATGAAAATCGTGGGAACGAAAAATAATACAAAACATGGGAACAATAACCTGCAGAAAAGTGTTTTGGAAGAGCAATGAGGTTTAAGAAAAGGCAGGAATTGAACAACTTATGAAATTATGTTTGATTATAAAGTATGTGACAATATATTTGATGTATAACAGTTGTAAATGTGAACTTGTTAATATGGTTTGATTACTTTTATATAAATGTAAGTTTGTCTGTTTCACTAGTGATAATTCAATAAAGATGCTTAAATAAAAAAAAAAATCTGTCTTCAGATGCAACAGTAATTTTTGTAGAATCAAATAAGCCTCAGTATGGCTATGGACAGGTACAGCAAGAAAGAGTTCACTTCCCCTCACTCTCTTTCCGTGCTGTCAGCCCCACATGATTAGGTATCCTTTGTCTATTCCAGGTGATATGAACAAGTTGGTTTCAGATATTACTGAGTCACACAATAAATCTTCTATTTTATCACTCCCAGACATGATTAAATGTAATTATGATTTTGCCGACATCTTTTTGAGATGCTTGATCTTTTCTTACCAGATGTACTTGGTTGGGTTTATAGTCTTTGCCAGAAGATGCAAAGCCTAGGCTTAAGAATGTTCCTCTGGATAGGGAGAATCTGTTTTCCTGCAGCCGCTGACTTTTTTTTTTTTTAATGCAGGAAAGAGGTAGAGTTATGCAGGACTTCATCAGATTTTTTTTTTCTTTCCCTAAATTTCTTCAAACTATGTCCATTTTTTTATGAGTGCACTAGAAACATTACCAGAAGAGTAAAATGTTCACTAAAAAGAAGCTTCGGGAAAAAAACAAATCAGACTTTAAGGGTTCTAAAGATCCCTTCCCCTTAAGTCAACCAGTTTTTGATATTCTATCCCCTCATTCTCTCTCAAGAACACTTTCTCATTCCCTGCCTGTGTGGAGAGTTAGAACTTCAGATCTAACTTAGCCTTTCCCTTTAAACCATTCAGGTATCGATGTGCCCCTAAACCATGAACACATTTTTTCCTGTTCTGCAGGATTTGTGCCATCAGAGAACTATAGAGCTATTTTCTCGCTGCCAGCAGAGAGAAGGATTTTATTCAAAACTTTTTATAGGTCCCAGAAAGGAGGGCTCTGGGACACCCTTTCTGGATTGATCTGACCTCAGTACTTTTTTATTGATACCAAAATTCAAGATGCCATCTCTGCAAACTTCTTTCTTTATTTGATCCTTCCTCAGGATTTCCCAGTTACCCTGGAAATCACGGACGCTTATCTTTATACTGCCATTCAATCAGATAGCAGAAAGTGTTTACTGTTTTGTTCCTACAGTTTCATTTTCAATTCTTTGTTTTCCCCTTTCTACATCTCTGAGGGTATTTACTAAATGTCTGCAGTGGCGGCTGGTGACTTCAAATCAAAGGGGGGCTGCAGGAGACAGTTGAATGAGTGGGGCCAATGGAAAGGGGTGTGTCCAACTAGAAAGGGATGGAGCTATGCTCAAAACCACAAAAACTGGGACTTTAATTAAATACGCTGCCCTGGGTGCCAAACCGATATTATGAGAGTCCAATCAAGACAAAATGAAGTGTAGAAGAAAAAAATATTTAAATTCCAATTCATTGGCTGCATGACAGCTTACTTAATATCTAGATGGAAGCAAAAAGGTTGTGAGGCATGAAAAATAAATTACTTTTTAAATACATTACTGGAATGCCAGTCAAAATCAAATATAAAAAAACAAGCAGCACTCAACTCAAACCACTTCTCCTTGCACTGCAGTTCTAATTATAATATATATTCAGCTTTATAAAAATACCAAGTCACACACTGAAAGTAGCAATCTCTGTGATACCCCCACTTGTAAAAATGTTTCTTATCCAAAAAAGACCTGCTGCCTGACAACAGTTATCTACTTGTTTCATGGGGAAAACATGATCAAAGTAAAAAATGAACAGCAAACAAGAAACAAGCTCAAGATAAATTGCTTAAAGGATTACTGCACAGGTTATGGACCACACATGATAGCTTGGCATTCTGTTTAGTTTACTGGTAAAGCATCCAAAGATGACTGCAAGTCTCCAACAAATGTAGTGAGCTTCTGAAAATACTGCAATCCTGTCCTTTATTACAAATACTGTCATATGCATTTCAATACCTAAGGCTTATACGTTATCTAGGTATGTAAATATTCTCTGCATGGCAACAACAAAAAGGCTTTCAATGTTGGTAATTCTTTAACAGTATGCATATTAAAGCTTTCTTGCATCTTACAATCTCAGACAAGCTTACCTGATGGTCATTAAAGCACTGATACTTAAACACAGAGCAACAGGCAGTGTAACAGCATGCATTTTCTGAATAATAAGAAGCATAAATCAACAATATAAAAATATGACCGAAAAACCAGAACATTCTGCAAAATCAAGGACAGATGAAAAGTCACTTTAGTACTTCTGTCTCCCTTGGATGGGGGATACTCTGTTCATTTACACTGCATAACTGCTCCTTGCCTTGCTTAGACACATCCAGGGTCACTACATGGGGGAGTGGGTTGCAACAAGCATGTCACAATTTGAAATGTCTCTGGCTGATGGTAATGACCCTGACACTTCTATCATGCCTCTTAACTTCAGAGCAAGAAATCTGGACAAAGCCATAAATAGAAGTGGGACAAAGAGCCAAAAATAAGGACACTTTTTAAATATTGCTGTTATAAACTTAGAAAGATAATAGAATAGTAGGTCTTGCATTAGTATGAATTTTCTGAATGGTATGAAATCTGAAACTCAAATGCCTGCCATTATTATCTAGCTTCAGTCTTTAATGATTTTCCACTAATTTGCCAGAAAACCACAATTTTGTGTAAAAATGGACCACAAATGTGATGCAAAAATATAAAATATCCACACAGTACAGCTGGAAACCTGTCAAAGATGAGACACATTTTAATATTAGTACTGTTAAGTTGAGCAGCTGACAAAATAAGGGAATCTACATGCATTTCTGAAATAATCTATAACTCTGATCATTACAATTATTTCTTAATTGTAAACCCTCCACATTTTCTTCCAAATTGCCATTTTGTGGAGAAATTATTAGAGGGAGAGCAACATTTTGAGCTAAAGTCGAGGACAGTTGAGAGGTTTGGATATACCTAATTCTATAAAGGAATTTATTTTTGCGTACCTCTCAACCTGTTAATGCAGGAAATCTGGACAAGCCCAAAGTACAGACAGTACTAAAAATTGCTGTTGTATAAACTTAGACAGTTGATAGAATAGCAGGTCTTACTTTAGTATGCATTTATCTGAAGGGTGTAAAGTCTGAAACTCAATGTCTGTCATTATTTAGTGACTTCATTCCTAAATGATTTGCCAGAAAATCACAAATTTTATGAGGAACAAACCAAAAATAAGAAACAAAAATCTATTCATTCTGTGAAAATCTGGACAATTGAGAGGTATAGTTCAGCCGGGGCTGTTTTTGAGTTTGCCGCCCTTCCCCCCTCACACAATCAAGTGTCGAATGGAGCCTCCCCCCTGCAGCCATTCCAATGTCCTATTACTTGGCTATTTCACCCCATTTACCATAAACACTGTAATTTGCATACTGCTGTACTCCTACGATGATTTGCATTTCATTTAAAAGTTTTATTTTACATTTTACAGCACAATCACTAATAGACATCTGCTAAACAAAGCAATGCTTTTTCACAATGAAAATAGACTTAGCATTGAAACTTCTTTGGCCATGAAACTCACATTAATTGAAACAGCATTGAAACCCACATTCAAAGAAAATACATCTGGCCAGTGGCAGATAAAGATTAACTTTGGACTGTTTTCAAATCATAGGCCCCTTGTACACAAAACATGCATGTGTTCTTTGATACATTTCTGATTGCATTAAGTTATATTCCCTGTATAATACAGTACAGTTGTTCGAGGCCATTTTAAGTTTATTGTTTTGAACATTTTTCCTTTAAACAGTGAAACAAAATGCATGCACCAGTAATGACACAACTGCCCAATTCAGAACATTTCCATCATAAAAGTCTACTCAAGCTTCTACAATCCACCAGTATCAGTAAATATGCACAATCTCTTCAGAAGTAAAAGTAATCTAAATAATTCCACATTAAAGAGATCTGTAACTAATGAAGAGGTTGCTGCTAGCAAACAACTTTATATTTCATTATTTAATCTACAAATAAAGTTCCTGTTCCTCTTGAGGACTACATTTCCCATGTTACACTAGGGAATGGATGGCAAACTGATAACAGGTTGATAATTACTAGGTAGCTCTGCAGCATCCACCCCGTTTAAAACTAGAACACACTACAGTATCAGCAGAGCATCTACATATGGTGGGAGTAGAACCCACAGCCTTCTGCATCGAAAGCAAGTACACTACCTTTTGTGCTATTCACACTGCAAGCAGACTCAGCAGAAGCAGCATGGGACTTCTCTTCCCCTGAAGCTCTTAGCTCCTTGTAAAATCCACTCGACACTCAACTGTATCTCTCAACTTTGTAGCACATGAGCACAAGAAGTCTGGAAAAAGCCAACATTTATTGGGGGGGGGACAAAAGCCCAAAAACCAGGGACACATTTTAAACATTGCTTGTATAACCTGGGAATGTTGCTAGAATAAAATATTGTGCTACCGCCATGCATTTCACTGCCAAGTCTTGAACCAAGGAACCCTGTGCACTACAGTCAGAGCAACATACCCTTATGCCAAATCAGCTGTTTCTTGAAAGACAGGAAGACTGAAACTTAAATGGCTATCATTTAGTGAATTCAGTTCTCACCATAGCTCTCAACCTCTTAGCACAAAACACTTGGACAAAGCCAATAATGGGGGAATACAGCCCCCAAACATATTCAATGAATTTGGTTCTCACCATAGCTCTCAATCTCTTAGCACGAAAAACCTGCACAAAGCCAATAATGGGGGAATACAGCCCCATAAATAAGGACACATTTCAAATATTAATCTTATAAACTTAGAAATTGCTAGAATAAAATGTTTTGTGTTATCATGTACTTTGTGAAGAATAAAGTCTTTTAGTTTTTGCCGCTTAGAGGTCACCACAGCTGAATTCCTGTCCGCTCATTATTGGCAGTGAATTTTTACTGTGTTGAGTTGCCAACCTGGCATCCAGCCTTCAGAGAAGGCACACCCACACCTATCTAGATGTCTTTAAAGTTCAAATCAACCACAGGGAGGACATGCAGACTCCACACTCCACACACAAGGCGCTCCAGCCAAGAATCGAACCAGAAAACCTCTTGCTGTGAGGCAACAATACAAACTGCTGCACCACTACAGCTGTAGTCTGAAATTCAAATGTGTGAAAATCCAGAAAACCACAGATTTTATGAGGAACAGAACAAAAATATGAGACAAAAATTTGAATCCTTTTCACAAGTGGTGGTGGGTAGGGAATTCAGGTTCTTGCTACATATACCCAAGGTTGAGGGTTTGAACCTGAATTACTCTCTGTAGCCACCAGTTATAGTTAACTGGGGCATTACTTACACATACACACACACACACACACACACACACACACACACACACACACACACACACACACACACCTCTAGTACCTGGAAGTGTGCTCTGATCCTCGTCTATAAGCCAGTATTTCGATGCAGAGTCCTGTTCAACATTCAAAGTAAGCAGCTTCTGAGAAGATCCGTTCATAGCAGATAATTCCCCAAGGTCAGCCAGTTGTAATTCCCCAGTCCTCAATTCCCTGTTAAGCAGCCTGTTCTCAGTGCTGGAATGCCGACCGAGTATGCATGCATGTGCTGCCTGCCTCTATGCATTCCAATGCACAAACTGCAGACCTTGCAGTCCAATCCCCTTCCAGTCTATGTGGTTGTAACTGCATAGACTTCTGGGGCATTTGTAGACTGCTGCCTTCTTCTGAATTCAGACTGATTAAGCAGCAGTCCGGATTTGAATTTCCATGCACGAGTTCCTGGATTTTTTTATTTTGGTATGTGTGAGTTCTGGGATTTTGTATTTTGATTTTTTAGCTGGGGGGGGCACTGCAGTCCTGCAATCCAATAGCATGAGCTGCCACTGAATGTCTGTTTCTAGTCACGGCATACTGCCCAAGGTTTACCTATGTACCCTTACCTGGATGATTATTTTCTCTAGGCCCTTTCAAGTGACAAGGTTGATCTAGACCTCAGGTTTACCATGGACCTTCTTCTAAGATTTTTTTTTCTATAATGCCAGCTGAAGACTCTGTCATATCATCTGTTTTTCAGGACAAAATGCAGTCCCTAATCTGGTGTTTCCAATCACTCCTCCTTCTAGAAATGACCTTAGTAAGAGAGATACTGAGAGCCATGGTGTACTTGGTTTCAACCATTGAAATGGTTCCCTTTGCCAGACTCCACATGAGGATTCAGTGGACTCCTTCATTTGAGCACAACACTGCCACCTGTTAACCTCCCAGTTTCTCTTCTGCCCTTCATGAAGAAGGGATTCCTTTATTACTTTATTTTGCTTATGCTGCTTGTTCTTAAAAGCGTTCAATTGTATTTATTTTGCTGTATTTATTACTGCCTATTAGTTGCCTGATTAAATTGTAATTGTTACTCTAAGTCTCTCAATTTTGGTTTAAGGACATGGGCTATAGGCCAGTTATTTTGCATTAAGAAGGTTTGCGGTATACACTCTTGAGGGAAGGGAGGGTGTCCTCTGCCCTTCTGAGCGGGGAATTGCTGGGTGAAGGATTATTGTGGCTGTTGTTCTAAGTGTCTTTGCTCTGGTTTAAGAACTTGGGTTCCAAACCAGTTATTTTACATTAGGAAGATTTGTGGTCTAAACTCTTGTGGCAGGAGAAGATAGCCGATGCTATTCTAAGCTGGGAATTGCTGGTTGAAGACTCATTGTGTTTGTTATTCTGAAAGTGGTTTAGTTCTGATTTAAGCACTTGGACTCCAGACCAGTTATTTTACATTGGGAGGGTTGTGGTCTAGACTTTTCTGGCAGGAGAGTGTGGCCTACACCCTTTTGAGCTGGGATTTACTGGTGAAGGCCTATTGTGCCTGTTATTTTAAATGCCTTTATTCTAGTTTCATAGGTTCATATATCCATAGGTGTTTACTAGGCTAAAAACCAGAAGGGCCTTGTTAAGCCTAGCCATGCATCCCAAATCTCTGATAAGTTCTGATACCCTTGATAAGTGTAAGCATGGGCCTGGAAGATGAACCATTTAGAGGTTACTTGTTTGCATCAGAGACATAGGTGCCAAACAAGGGATGAATTTCCGGTTTCCCATCCAATTGTCCAAGTTGTACTTGAATTGGATTAGGGAGGAACTCTGCTTCACATGGATGAGGAGGTGTGTTCCATAGACGGGTTAGTCTCTGGGATACATACCTATCTCTCCGGCAGGTCCTATTTATATCACAAGCAAGGTTTAAGTCTTTAAAGTGGATAATTCTGGTACTGTTTGTTTTGTGGATATATGCAGGGGGTCCATCAGAGTGGGGTCTGGCAATGCTCTGTATGCCAGACATAAATATCCCCTCAAATGCCTGTAGGAGACAGAATACAGGGATAGGGCCTTGAGGCGATCTGCATAGATCTCCCCTCAAAAGCCTGTAGGAGACAGAATGCAGGGATAGGGCCTTGAGGCAGTCTGCATAGGACATATTACCTATGCCCTGTATTCTTTTAGTGAGGAACCTCTGTGGAAGTTCCTGTTGTTGGATATGCCTGATTAGGTACATACCAAATGGGGCATTGTACTCAATGATAGGTCTGATGAATGTTGAATACAGTGGAACAAT
Source organism: Protopterus annectens (assembly GCF_019279795.1). Classification (NCBI taxonomy): domain Eukaryota; kingdom Metazoa; phylum Chordata; order Ceratodontiformes; family Protopteridae; genus Protopterus; species Protopterus annectens. The sequence continues at coordinate 814,494,172 of NC_056751.1, read as the reverse complement.
GACTTTCTTGGACTTAGATGGCATACTTTTGTTTATAAGTTGCGCAACACAGAATGATTTCCTCACCACTGTAGACACGTGATGGTCAAAGGCTAAATTACTATCTATGTCCATCCCTAAGTCCCTGACTACTGCGTCAACTGTAAGAAGTGTGTCATCAATATGATAGTTACCAGGCATGGCTGACTTCCCAAAGGATACTATTATGCATGTCTTGGCATTTAGTTTTAGTCCAGGACACTGACACCAGTTGTTTGTCTGTGTCAGCCCCTCCTGGAGAACATTTGTGTCAGTGTGAGATTCAATGACCGCTCCTAATTTGCAATCATTTAATCAGCCAGAGACTACTGACATTGGCCTTGACTTCTAAGAAGTAAATACCAAAAAGAAGCGGTCCAGGATCTGATCCTTGAGGGACTCCACTTGCGAATGACCTCCTTGTAGAGGCAGACACCCCAATTCTAACTTCTTGGGTCCTGTCTTTGAGCCAGTTAGCTATCCACTGGGTGACATACAGGTTTGTACCTAACCTCTTGAGTTTGTCAAAAATGCCTGACTGGGGTATTGTGTCAAATGCCTTGGCCAGGTCAAGGTAGGCAGTGTGAATAATTTTGCCCTCATCCATTGCTTTGGTGACCTTCTCAAACAAGTCCACAAGGTTGAGTAGGCATGCTCTGCCCTTTACGAAACCAAACTGGGTTGGGTACAGTGTTTGGAGGTTTACTATATCTCTGTTGATCATCTCCATGATAATTCTTTCCATGGCTTTATATGGAAGACTAGTGAGACTTATGGGTCTGTAGTTTCCAGGGTCTGTAGATGGCCCACCTTTGTGCAGAGGGATGACTGTTGTCTTTCTCCATTCATGAGGCATGAAGCCTGTTTGGAGGCTACAGTTAAATAGTAATTCCAGAGGCCCTGTTAGGTCATGTTTCATGCTATCTAGTAGGCATCCTGGGATATTCTTGAGGCCCATTGATGCCGTATTCTTGGTCTTTGAGATAGAGAGAGCACTGAGGATGTATTCCCTAGTGATAGCAGGGGAAGTTATTTTTGATGTTATTTCCTGAGGGAAAGTTGAGGGGGAGAGAGGAGTAAAGTTGGAGCTGAATTTATCAGTGAGGAGGTTTGCTATATCTTCTGGCTCAGTATAGGTGGCTTCATTTACAATGAGCTCTGCACATAATTGTCTATTGCCTTTGAGGTTGTGGACATAGCTAAAGAATTCTTTGTGGTTGTCCTTGGCCTGGGAGGCCAAACTTACCTCAAATTTGGCTTTGGTAGACTTTGTTTATCCTCTGAGTTGTTTGTTTAGTTTAATGAGAGTGCTTTTATCCTGCAGGGTGCTGCACCTCCTAATTTTTGTGATGATTTTCTTCCTGCTGCTATACATCTGATTGATTTTGTGATTCCACCAGGGTGGCTTGTTTTTTTAGTTAGAACTGTACTTCTTCCTGGTGGGTACAGCTGACTCTATACAGTTATTAAGCACTTGGGTTCCAAACCAGTTACTTTACATTAGAAGGAATCATGGTCTAAACTCTTGTGGCAGGAGAGGATATCCAACACCCTTCTAAGCTGGAAATTGTTGGTTGAAGGCCAATTTTGTCTGTCTTCAGAAGTAACTCAGTTCTGGCTTAAGCACCTGAGGTTTAAAACCAGTTGTTTTACATTAGGAAGGTTTGTGGTCTAGACTCTTGTGGCAGGAGAGTGTGGCCTGCACCCTTCTAATCTGGGAACTGCTGGTGAATTGCTGCTTTATTTAAACTTTTTTTTGCTTTTGTGACAGTGATTTTGTGCACTTTGAATTTCTAGTACTTCTGCATTTTATAGCATAAGCTAGATTCAGACTTGCTGAATCTGGACGGATTGGTATCACCTGAGCACTAAAACTAGCTATTCACTGAGATACCAAATGATCTGAGGCATCCATTGCTTCCAGCTAACTATAAGTGCCTGTTTTTGCTCTAATATTGCACTCTTAATTTGTATTTGCATTCTGCTGTCTGCTTGAATTGTATGAACTGTTTTTTTTTTTTTTTTTTTGCCACAGTTTACTGTATGCTCTAGTTCAGCTGTAGCATAGCCCAGTTCCAGGTTTGCTGTTTCTGGGTCTGTTTTGTAACTTCTGAGCATTGAATTCAAGCCATCCTTGTAGGTGAATGACTTCTGCACCCTTGTGGGAGGAGAGTGATGTCTGGGTCCCATCTTATCGTGGGTAATTGGAGTATTGCTCAGAGAGAGCATCCTTATTGGCTAGGTTGAGTTAAAAGGATTATCTCTTGTTTTGTTTAAGGCCTGTGTTTGCACTTGTTTGCATGTAGCACACCATTGTGCACTGCCGTGTAGTGGTGGTTACCATTGGTGGTTTAAACAAGCGTTTTGCTTGGTAAATTTTCCCTTAACACTTAGCTTATGGTCCTCCAGAGGTTTTTCATGGCCCTGCTCTACTATCAGGTGGAACACTAAGCCTAGCCTCAGAGGTATCAATACACCTACTGGCCATTCCTAATTGTGGCCTCTTTACCTGACCATATAAATTTACCTAAACAATATGGATAGACAATTTCCCACAGTTTCCCCAGCCAACTTGGTCATAATGGGCATCCTGAGGCAGTGTAGCAACTCCCTCATGTTCACCGACAACCCTCTACTCCTAGCCCACACAAACTCAACATGTGAGAGATGCAATTATATTAAGAACCTTGAGTCCATGCTCTCTCACACACCAGTCCGTACATATGACATTGAGCAGGTCGTCAGCATGCACACCTCACCTCCAACTCCACCCAAACCCACATCACAAATACCTACATATGCGGAGGTCCTCGCCAAAAACATACCTAAACACCAGAGATCTTCCAAACACAAACACACTACACATGATACTTCCTTTGCAGAACACAATACACATAATAGCTCACATACCAGTGTCTTACATGTCAAGTCATTAAGGCAAAACACAAAATCAAACATATTAGTCATAGGTAATTCTATCATGAGACACACAGATGTCCCTGTCACCAGGCTGGATAAGGAAAAGGTCACAGTTAGCTCTCTGTTAGGTGCCAGGATATGCTTGCCACACATGCAGTCAAGTATCTCAACAACAGATAGTGTTATGACTCTGTGATAGTCCATGTTGGTGATAATGACTTGAGACGTCCATCTCTGCACTATATGAAGAGAAATATGACTAAGCTCTCAGATTATTTGTCTCAGGCAGGTATGTCCCCAGCCTTAAGCAGCATTTTACCTTCACCTAGGATGATGCCTCAATACAAACAGAAAATGATTGACTTCAATAATTGGCTTAGTTGCTGGTGTTATTCTATGGGGATCCAGTGTCTGTCAGTCTGGGATGACATCATTGAAAGACCTTGATGCTTTGCTAGAGATGGTCTTCATCTGTCACCCCTGGGATTTTGGCTACTGGCTAAGACTCTTGCCACCCCCATAGTGTCTTTTTAGGCAGTGACTCAAGGAAATAATTCCTGACATAAAATCTCCATCTAAAAACAACCTCAGGGTTATGCTGCTAAAGACTAGGAGTCTTAACATGAAACTGCGCTCACTGGAAGCAGTCCTCCCCTTGGAAGATGCAGACATTTGTGCAGTCACAGAGACCTGGTTCAAGGCTGTGGAGAGCACCCCAGCTATACCAGGTTACAGTTCCTTCCACAAATTCAAATCACAAACTAAAGGTGTGAAAACTAAAGGAGGTGGTATATCAATTTTCATTAAAGATTAGTATACCTCCAGATTGGTCAAACAGCATGATTTCCTGGAGATACTTCAGGTGCAATTAACTGTTGGTAGGACAGCAATTCAAGTCATTGCCAGCTGCAAGACCCCCTCTATGAATCAGGACACCCATTCTGCCTGTTTGGATCTACTTGAGTGTGTGAAGATACATCTGAACAGCATGGTTTTGGGTGAATTCAACTGCCCATCCACTGACTGGGTAAATTGCTCATGCTCAAATTCACTTGCCCAAAGGTTCCTCAACTTGGTTAACTCCAATGCCCTGGACCAGCTGGTTGACACCCCCACAAGGAGTGCCAACATCCTGGATTTGGTGCTTACCCAGTGTGGGAGACCACCTCCACTGTGAGGTCTTCCCTGGTGAGATCTGACCACAAATCAGGTTCATGTGAAGTAACTGTCACACCCGATCCCTTCCCCCAGCAGCAACTAAACTAAAAAAACGTCTCCAAAGAAGATTACAACCTCTTACAGGATGGTATCAATAGCTTCTCTGCACCTCCCCCCTCAGATGGAACTGGCAAGTATGCTGAGTTCTACACCAATGCTTTATACAAACACCTGTATAACTACATTGACTCGGTCATACCTGATAGGACCAAAACAAGCTCCTCAAGGAAGAGAAACCCCGCCTGGTGGACAACTGCCATTAACAGGTTTTTACAATAAGAGGAAGAAATTGCTATCTACGAGTAAGAGGGAGCAAGCCCTAAACTGGAGACACTCCCTCATCAGCTTAAACAAGCAAATAAGACTTCTTGTGTAGTCCTCCAAAGCAAACTATGAATCCAAATTTGCTTCATCACCTAAAGACAGCTGTAAGGCATTCTTTAGTTACATCCGTAACCTAAAAGGAAAGGCCCAGATTTGTGCCGAACCGGTAGTTAATGATGCCATGTATACTGAGCTTGTGGACATAGTTAACCTGTTGGCTGACAGGTTCTGTGAAAACTTTACTCCCCTGTCCCCACCACACATACCCCATGACATCATTACCACCTGTCCCCTACCTTGTATTTCTAAAGAGCAGGTCAGTAACACCCTCTCTAAGGCCAGGAACACAACATCTATGGGACCTGATAACATCCCAAGCTGTGTCCTACATGGGCTTCAACAAGAATTAGCAACACCACTGGGTACTCTTTTCGATCCTAGTCTAAGCATCTGCCTTGTCCCACCTGAATGGAAAATGGCCACCGTTATTCCCTTGCACAAAGGTGGTACTTCCACTGACCCTGGGAACTATAGACCTATTAGCCTGACTAGCCTTATCTGCAAGGCCATGGAGCGAATCATCATGGATCTTATCAACAAAAATATAAGTAATCTCCAAACACTTGACCCTACTCAGTTTGGATTCGTCAAAGGGAGATCATGCCTGTTAGGCCTGGTTGACTTCTTTGAGACAGTCACCAAGGCCTTGGATGAGGTGAAATCTGTGCATACAGCCTACCTAGACATAGCCAAGGTATTTGATACTATCCCCACTCAGGCATCATTAACAAACTAACCCAGCTAAGTATGAACCCTTATATCTTTAGATGGGTCGCTAACTGCCTCACTAATAGAACCCATCTGTTTAAAATAGTGGAATCCACCTCCAACAACAGACCTGTAACCAGTGGTGTTTCACAAGGATCAGTCCTGGGACCTCTATTGTTTGGAATCTATTTCTCTGGAGTACAAGCAAAAACTAAAGGTCTGTTGCTGAAAAAGTTTGCTGATGACTGCAAACTGGAAGCGGTCATGGACTCTCCAAATGATGTCAACATCCTACAAGAGAGTCTTAGACAAACAAATGACTGGTGTCAAAGTCATGGCTTTAAACTCAGTGCAAAAAAATGTATTATCATTCCTTTCAGTAAGGACGATGTTCCTGCTATCTATCACATCCGTAGCAACACCTTATGTATGCACTCATTCGTGAGAGACCTGGGCACACATTTTGGCAGCAACCTTAACTTTGACCATCATGTCTTCACAGTGGTAAGAAGGGCATTCTGTATTGCTCATCTCCTAAGTAATGGCATTGACCCTAGAAAAAAAAGTTATAACCTCCCTGTACTCTTTAATTAGGCCAATAATTGAGTACAATGCCCCTTTTGGTATTTACTTTTCCAAGCACCTACAGCAGTTGGAGAGACCACAGAGGTTCCTCACACGGAAAATTCTAGGTCTTCATCATTTGTCTTATGTGGATCATCTGAAATCACTGTCACATTATTCTGTTTCATACAGACTACTCAGAGGTGATCTCTGCCTTGCATACAAGGCAATCTCTAACCCTGCTTTACTGGAAATACTGCATCTCTGCAAGTCAAATCGTACATGGGTTACTCACTTTAAAGACCTTAACCTGGTATGTGACATTAATAGAACCTTCTTGAGGGATAGATTTGTCTCCCAGAGGTTACCACACCTTTGGAACAGCCTCCCACTTCTTGTCACACACAACACCTCTTTGGCCCTCTACAAATGCAATCTGGATGTTTGGATGGGTAACTGTAAATTCACACCAGGGGTTCCACCTGTGTCCCTCTTGGACAGGGGCAGTAGGTGCTGATCATGAAAATAAGGGTAGAACTTGGCTAGGTTTGTAAGTGCCCTAGGGCCATCATCCTGGTAACTTCCTGTGATCTTGCAATTCTATGATCAACCAGATATCAGTCAATCCAGGAGTGCCTTTTTTCTGGGTCCATTTCCTTGCCAGGAGGTTTCTACAGATGCTTCAGAGCTAGCATGGGGGAGTGTGTACTGTGAACATCAAATTCCAATATATGTGGTCAAGAAAGAACAGAAAGAACCACATAAATGTCAGGCATTTGAAAACTCTAATCCTGGCTATTCAGGCCTTACATCACTTTTGGTCTCAAACAACTCTTCTGATCCTTACAGACAGTGCTACTGTAATGTAGCACATCAACATGCAAGGAGGGATAAAATCTTATCATCTCTACAGACTTGCCATGACAGCCAGGGTGATAGCTGTTTAATACAATCTGTTCCTTTGGGTAGTTTACATTCCCTACAGTGGCAGATTACCTGAGCAGATCCAAGGCAGACCCTCACAAATGGATGTTGAACAGGGGAGTTTTCCTGCTGATTATTGATCATTGGGGAATTTCTCAGGTACATCTGTTTGCCTCCAATTTGAATGGGCAGCTCAGACTGTTCTGCTCCAGAATGTCATGTCCAGAGGTTTGGGGAATAAATGCCATATCATCCTCATGGAGGGGGAAAGTCCTTTTTTCTATCTCTCCCTTTTCCCAAGGTCCTGCTCAAAATCAAGAAAGACAGCCCAAAGATGATATCAGTACCCTCTTTTTGGCCCAGATAACATTGGTTCTCCTTTCTTTTCCACCTGGATAAGAGCAATCGCCACATTACCCCAGAGGATGGACTTGCTCACACAACACAATGGCTCTCTAATTCACTCAAACTTGCAAACCCTAAAAATGACAGTTTGGATGACAGGATTTTTATGCCATACAGGCATCTATTTTCTGAGGACATGCTACAGGTATTGCAGGAGGCTAGAAAACCTACTACAAGGAAACCCTGTTTCTAAATGGAAGATCTTTTTCATTTGGTGAGAAAAGAAAAAAATCAGTACCCTTATATGGGTATTGGTAGTTGGCTCAGAGGCTTAAAGCTGTGAGCTGTAGTTTCTGAGGTACATACAGTAATTTAATTCCCTCACCCCTCATTTGCCTACTGTGCAACCTTCGGCAAATCACTTAGCCAGGTAGTTCTCCTGGGTTGTTCCTGAAAAGGGATTGTGTGTCCAGTGGGTCTACCTGTTAACAAATGGGTATATATTTATTTTTTTTTTTTACTATTCTAACCTAATTGTGAGAGCTGATCAATCCAGGTCTGGCGTATTCTTCCATAAATGCACATCTCTCAGCCAGCCCTGTCTGCTTGCCTTTTGGATCCACCTTTATCTGCATGATTTGAGGTCAAACAGTTTCTAAAAGACATCTTTCATATCAGGTCACCAAGAAAATGTCCTCTTCCTCCTTGGGACCTGAATTATCTCTTGGAAAGGTTGACACAAATAATTTTGCATATCGTAAGCATTCATAGGTATATCATATTTTTTTTCTAGACAAAAGTTAGAATGTTAGAAAGTTTGATCAACTGTTTGTTTCTTTCCTGGACAAAAAGAGAAGGGTTTTCCTGTTTCTAAATGTACCATCCTTAGGTGAATTGTTGTGACTATTTTATTTTTCTGCACTTTTCTTGAAAAATCCCTCCCATGCCAAGGTGCAAAGCTCACTGTATTAGGGCTTTTGCTTCTTCTGGATCATTTTTCAAGGATTTAAACTCAAACTCCATCAGAAAACAGGCCACTTGGTCTTCCATTCATACTCTTCCAAACCCCTATTAAGATTGAAAGGTTTTACAGGGCCTGCACAGAGTTTGCTAGATCAGTCCTCCAAGAAATGCTATGCTTCATTTTCACTCCTCATATCTTCTCCCAGATAGTCGAAACAGTTTTGAGAATATTCCAATATGTAAGCAGTGCTGCAACAGCAATCAGTGAAGGACACAGTAGTCATGTAACAACTTGCAGTAACAGTAGATATTATAGTAGATCACCGCTGCAGTTTTAGCACCATCCCTCCTTTCCCACTTCCTTTTATTCTATTATAAGTTCATTTTCTGTTGGTCAAGGCAGACCTACTACATTTTTGCCATTTCATGGCTGTCATTAGTTTTTCATTATCCTTCTGTGTCTTGGTTTTGCGACTCTAGTGTAAAACTTGAAAAACCTAAGGATTTTCACACCATTATGTCCCTTATGTACCACTAAGTGTTCTAGTGCTTTGACCATATGTCAGATGTATGGCACAAGGGGAAGGTGCACAAGGTTTTGTATGCTGTTTTGATGTGCAATATCACTGGCAGTATTGGTATGTATATATATATATGTGTGTGTGTGTGTGTGTGTGTGTGTGTGTGTGTGTGTGTGTGTGTGTGTGTGTGTGTGTGTGTGTGTGTGTATGTATATATGTATGTATATATATATATATATATATATATATATTTATAAAATTCACAGGGCCATACGCAAAAAAAAAAAAAAAAAAAAACTTCAAAACCCTAATCAAGTGGGGGGCTTCACTCCCCCCCCCCAAATAAATATACCAACTCAGAGATCACTATGTTGTGGAAAAGGGCAATTCCCAATAATGGCCAACTGAATTTTTTCTGAGGAAAAAGTTTGCGGACGTGGCTGTTCGTGCTTTAGAGCGTTCACTGTTTAGGTATCGATGATTGTATGTTGGAAGAAAAGTCTGTTTGAGCATATACTATATATCCATATATCTATATATATATATATATATATATATATATATATATATATATATATATATATATATATATATATATTGCTAGATATACACACACACACACACACACACATGTGTGTGTGTGTGTGTGTGTATGTTTAGATAGATTAGAATTTTTATTGTCTTGTTTTATTGCTTTGCAGTTTGTTTCTTTGACAATAGGAGGTATTGCCAGCTATGCCAGGAGAAGTAGGTCTGTGGCTGTTTAACACATGTCAGCACAGCTAGCCTGAATTTTGTAAAGAATTATATGTTGTTTGAATATCTCACTGATTTGTACAGATGCTTGCGTTGAAAATGTATTTGTAAAGTTGCCTGTGTTCAAAATGTATCAACAGTGTGCCCTACTAGAAAGAAAAGAAATGTACATGCATTACTGTAACTTTAAATGTATATATTATAACAGAGGATACTGGAAGAGAGGATGTTAATCCCAATCCACCTGACTTTGAGAAATATTGGGCCTAGGCTATAAAGACGTTAGCTCACAGTTTTCAGTGCAACCAGAGACAAAAAAAAAATCTGTACTAGGAAGCTTCCTGCATTGGCACTGGGATGAACTAATTTACTCTGAAAGAGTGGAGGGTTTTAAATTGTTTTATGACTTCCAGAAGATGCAGCAGATCTTAACAAGTCTGTCTGCGTGTCTATTATTGACACTTATGATGTAAATCCTGACAGCTTCTAGCAATGGGGGGTTGCATGGGAACCAGAAGTCAGATGACCAGATGCATGTGATGTCATTCTGTACAGAAACAATGTTTTAATATTAGAGGAGACTGAAGTCTCAAAGGTAGTCGGTTTTTTGGAACCTGACATAGATGGATCCCTTACCTACTTCATCTTGCCTTGCTCTAGTAAGTCAACCAGTGGAATAGCAACTGTTTAAATTAGGAAAATAGAGTGAGCTTAGTTAAGTATGTTGTTTCTGTAATTGTTTGAATCTATTCATTTGCGTTATTTTAATATTTTCTGTGGTTTAAACTCTGGTGTTTGCTATAAATAGATATTTAGTATTTTCATGTTCTTTTATTATTACATATATTCAAACTTTTCATTGTGGTTGGTCCATTTAGAAAATATTTAAGCTTTGAGAGTATTTGCATATATTTATTTGGTGATAACTGTAGCCACTCCTGAAAGCCTGGCTGTTTGGTCAACATTACCATTTATATTAATATAAACTTCCCTCAGTATAATTTGAATACCCTTTTAAGAGCCTTATAATAACTGACAGGTGGCATTAAATCTACTTTATAGTCTGGGCAAAGTTGGCAGAGCGGGTAATCTGTGCCTGCCTTTCCCAGGTGTATGTGTGTAAAAATTAAATCTCAGTGTGTGTGTGTGTGTGTGTCAACTACTTGGAGCAGGGAATACAAAGAACTGATTTCACTGAGAGGGTACTAGAGGACTTGGCTTGGACACTCAGCTGAGGTCTCAACCCTAAGCTGTACCAGTGGGTAGTCTTACTGGGGATCTGGAGGGAGACAGAGAAATCCGGAGCCCGGACTGAGTGTGTTCCCTGTGTGCTCTTAAGGGAAATTGTGGTTGATGCAGAGAGGTCTGCATCTGGAAATACTGAATGTATCCATTTGTATTCCAAGTGAATGCCACTCTCCAATGTAAGTGATGAGGATTCAGGTTCCTTGATTACTAAGCCAGAGTGGGAACGTCACAGTTTTTATAAATTGCCATGTTCTGTTTCACTTCCTGGAGAGTAAACCAAGTAATTGGCAGACAGCACCAAGTTAGCACACAAGCATACATTTATTCAAACCAAAAATAGAAAAAATAAAAATGGTTAGCGCTTTCACAACTACGCTAGTTGCTTCATCAGACACAGTAGTTTAGCATAATAAAGCTTATATAGAAGATGCAATAAAGTCAGCTGACCCCTGGAGCCAGGCCTTGGTATACTCTTCACTTGTGTGTATCTGATGTTTGAGAGACCAATGTTTCCTGGGTGGGTTCAACCAGAAACAGCTGCATGGAGTCCTCATGTGGTCCTGTTACTTACAAGGCAAAGAGTGGAGAATTGGTGCAATGCCAGACATTTTGCATTCAGGATTAAAACAGATTAAGTCAGAATTTTGAAACTGGTTTGTGGGACATGGAATGTTACCTTACTGGTGGGGAGGGAGGCAGAGCTTGTGTGACAAGTTGATAGTTCCAGCTAGATGTTCTTCATATAGATAACATTTGCAGTAGTACTGACGACTTGGAGTTTTGCCACAAAAACGCTTGACTTGTGGCTTGAATTCCTGAGCTTTGCACCCCCACCACACCCTGCCAACTGGGCTGATGCCAGTGTCTGTGGAATGTCAGCTGTTTTCCTAGCATTTCCCTCTGTCATCTTCAATTCTTTCTTGCTTCAGTGCAGTTTATATAACTAATGTTGATGTTCTCAGTTGGTGGTTAAGCCAGTACTTTCTGGTACTGGTAGAAAGGTACTCTGTCAGGGACTGTCTTTGTTTGACCTTCTGCAGCATTGGATTTGTATAGGTTTGGGTTGGATTTTGCTTGGCTCAGTGGGTTATGTCATTGTGCATGTGAGAGGTAAATTTCCCACAGAGACTTTCATATCCACTACGTCTTCTGTTTTGGATCCCCTCACATCACCATTCTGTGCATCGTGTGCGCCAGTTGTAGCAAGGAAAACATAAGGCAAAGGGATTTAGCTCTCAAAGTCCCAGGCTTATCCTGACAGCTAGGGACAAGAGGCCCTTTCCTGGCAGACAACAATGTCCAGAAACTTGCAGAACCACCCTGTTAAACATATTGTGATGGTGTGAGGTAGAACCAGCTATGCCAGGAGAAGTAAGGCAGTGGATGTGTAATGTATGCCAACATAGCTAGCTGGAGTTTTGTAAACAATTGTATGTCATTTGCACATCAAACTGATTTGTACAGAAGCTTGTGTTGAAAAATGTATTTGTAAAGCTGCTTGTGTTAAAAATATACCAACAGCGGGTCCTGATGGACAGAAAAGAAATACACCTGTATGACAGACTGTATTGTAACAGTTGAAGTGAAAATGTTAACACAGGATACTGGACAAGAAGAAGTTAGTCTCAGTCCAGCTAACTTTGAAAAATAGTCAGAAATTAAATGACCTGGTTTCAGTCATAAATATTGTATCTTACAGTTCTGATTGCAGCCAGAGACAAAATGCATGTAAAAACCAGGACTAGGAATCCTACTGTATTGTCCTTAGGGGTGAACTAATTGCTACCCTAGAAGGGTGGAAGTTTTGAAATGATTTTATAGCTTACAAATGCTATAACACATCCTAGCAAAGCTCTCTCTCTGTGTGTGTGTGTGTGTGTGTGTGTGTGTGTGTGTGTGTGTGTGTGTGTGTGTGTGTGTGTGTGTGTGTGTTATGACACATATGTGCTAGATTCTGGTTCAGTTTCTAGTTAAGGGGGTAATGTGGGAACCAGAGTCAGATGACCAGATGTATGTGATGTAATTCTGTAATCCAGCACTGAAATGATGCTTAAACTTTTCATTGTGGCTGGTATTTTAGAGAATATTTTACCCTTTGAAAGTACTTACATTTATTTGGTGACACTGTGGCCACTTCTGAAATCCTTGCTGCATTGGTCAAACACTGCCATTTGTTTTAGTATTAATATTACTGAGTATAATTGGGTATCATTGTAAGAGCCTTAGAGTAGCTGGCTTTGTAGTGTTCTGGTGGCAGTATCTACCTTATAGTCTGGGCAGAGTGGGCATATCTGGTAAATCTGTGCCAGCCTTTCCCAGGTGTGTGTGTGTGTGTGTGTGTGTGTGTGTGTGTGTGTGTGAAAATCGAATCTCAAAGAGTGTGCATGTCAACTACTTGGAGCAGGGACACAGAGCACTAGTTTCACAGAGAGGGTGGTGGAGGACTTGGCTTGGAACACTCAGCTGAGGACTCAGCTCTGCAGCTGTAGTCAGTGTGTAGTCTTATCTGGGGCCTGGTGAGAGAGAGGGAAACCCAGTCCCAAGATGAGAGTATCTTCACTGTGTGTCTTAAGGGAAATTGTGCTTGGTGCAGAGAGCTGCATCTGAAAATACTCTATGTATCCATGTTTGCTCAAAGTGAACATCCCTAACTGGTGTCCGTGATGAGGATTGAGACTCCTTGATTGCTGGCCCAGAACAGAGATGTCACACACATCAACAAAACAGAATAAACATTTGACCTTTGAAGAAGTAGTTCCATGTGATGGAAAGACTGGAAACCAGGGATACCTATCCTACTCCAAAGATGTCTGTAGTCAATAGAGGTACTGTCTCAAACCCTAACTTTGACATTTACAGCTATCAAATGCCCCTAAAGAGACCCCAAAGCTGTCAGCCTCTAGCACATCCATGTAGGCCAAAGACTCTACTTCCATGATCAGGTTAGACATATCCTAGGTGCCCATCTCTGGTGCTCATGTCATAGTTATCTTGGAGATGATGGTGTGTGTCATGATTGTGGTGCAAGTTGACTTCCAAAACTGAAGGATGGAGGTCTGACATTCCCACCCATGTGTATACTGACTTCTGAGGCGGTCACCTCTTCTACAAAGAGGACCCGGGTGTCTAGACTGTGGACATCCACCAGTACAGGCCCCTTGCCATTGCCTTCCAGTCAAATACTGGGCAAAGCCTCTGATCACCCCCTCCCATGCTCCCTCACAGGACTGGTTTAAGCATCCAGGACAGATTCACCATTATTAAAAATCTACAGGAAAGGCTGACTAATCATCATTATCGGGTAGCCCCCCTTAGAAGAGGAAGAGGGACATCCCCCATCTGGTGAGTTGGACTCTTCTGATAAGATGAGAGAGTCATGGCATACAGATGTTGTTTGGGAGCAACTTATGTATTAGAAAGACTTCAGGTGGGATACCAAGGATGCCTCAGATGCCCAGTAAAGAGACAGATACTTGTTGGGTTTGGACATCACTATGGCACTGGCTGACCCTCCAGTAAGAGGCCTTGAAGGATGGTTTTCTTACAGCAGCCTTGGAACCTAATTCTCAAGTCCTTACTACTAAAAAGCCATAATAGGTTACTGGGGCACAATTCCTTTCAGATACACGTGCGCTTCCTAATAACTGGGAGAGCAGGATCATGCACTGATTTCTGAGGAAAGTATACCTGTCCACAGCTCTGACTTTTTGTGCTCTAAACTATCAGACCAGTGTGATCAGATATCCAGGTAAATTCCGGAAGAAGCTGGAGGAGTAGGATAAGGAGATCTCTGACAGTTTCCTGAAAGCTAAATTTATGGATCTGACCCAAAATACTTTTCAGGCAGGCAGGTAGTCAGGCATGTTATTAACTGTAGCAACAATGCATTTGGAGCAGCATTCAGGACTTCTGTCATGGGAGTCAGTTATCAGGAGTCCTGCTTATTTGAAGATACAGCCCATACTAGAAGATGGCAAAGTGCCAATCTTTAATGTCCCACTGGGCAAAGAGTTGCTGTTCTGACCGCCCACACACAAGACCTTTGAAGAAACTGGAGGACAAGGAGAAAACAAGGGAACCGGTGAAGTAACTCCTGCATTCTCCAGTACCCATATATGATAGAAATTAGCCCACTAAATGCTTGGCTGTACTAACATCCCCAGGAGAAAAATAAGTGTCAGAGGATAACAAGGACTCCCAAAAGAAAAAAATGCCATGGAGATTAGAAAAGGAAGTGTAGGGGCCCTCATGGCCAAAGAATAGATGGAGAGTATTTGCAGCTTGCTTCTCCATCCCCTTTCTTCTTCCCCAAAAAAGAAAAAGGAGACCTGTTGGCCTTATTTGCGGAATATTGAGCTATAACAAGGCACAGGTGAGTACTGCAGGTTTTCTTCATTGATGCAGGCTGCAGTTTCTATGAAGACGTAAAAGATGCAAGTTGCAGGAGATAACACAATTATCAAAAGACTGAAGGAATCACAGTGCATCCCCCCCCTGGGAAAAGTGGTAAGTTTGCAAGCCCTTGTTTTCCTCTCTTTTATCCCCAAACAATGATGGTTACCCTAGATCTGAAGGATGCCTACCTACATTTCCACATCAAAAAGGATCACA
This sequence comes from Protopterus annectens, assembly GCF_019279795.1. Classification (NCBI taxonomy): domain Eukaryota; kingdom Metazoa; phylum Chordata; order Ceratodontiformes; family Protopteridae; genus Protopterus; species Protopterus annectens. The sequence continues at coordinate 814,478,993 of NC_056751.1, read as the reverse complement.
GATGCTCTTTCACGCTCTCTCTGATTCAAAGCAGGGATGTTGCTCCAACGGTTTTTACTAACTGCCTGGCTGCAGTCATTGTACACTGCAGGAATAAGGGCATTCACATTTACCATTATGTGGATAACTGTCTGATTCACACTCTGTCAAAGGATGGAATAGAGAAGACTCTTTCACATTGGATTGTTTTCTAAACCTGTCTCTCTCTCAGTTTACCCAGGTCCAGTCTATACTGTCTAGGCCAGAAGTTTTTTGGGTGGCACCACTTGATTTCTGCCCCAGGATTAGGAGAACTGACTAGCATAGTTCTTTCAAGTGGTAAATCAGATGAAGCCAGATTCTGTGAGGGAGTTGCAGAGGATTCTTGGGTGCATGGTGTCCACTATCTTAGTTTCCTTCAGCATGACCTTTCATTATAGAAGCCCATCCCATTGCTCCTCATCATGAGACAGGAACTCCATTTGTGGGTTTATCAAATTTAGAGGAATCTGGGAGCCCTGTTCAAGGTAACAGTTTTGTTTTTGTTGAATGCTTCTTCACCTGTGTCATGCCTCAGAAGGGTCTGTGGACCATTGTACTTACCCAGTTAACAAATGCATATAGAAATAAATAAATAAACAAATACTTAAATAGTTAAACCAAACACTAACCACAGCTGTCCTGGATGCAGTCTGAAGGATCTACTCAAGTGAACTCAAAGTACAGGGCACCTGAGAGGGCAAACATCACAAGAGGCATATCAACGTGAAGGAGATGATGACACTAATCCTGGCAGTCAGGGTTATCAAGACAGTCTTGAAGACAGGAGTCATCTACCTAATAACTGATAGTAATAAATGTTTCAGTATATAAACAGGAAGAAACCCACTCATGTCACTTCTGTAAGCTGGCTGTGCAAATCTGAGAGAGTGCTGCAGAATCATGCATTCATAGGATCTTGGGAGGTTACTAGGCGAATGACACTAGAGCCTTTTTAAGCTTAGCTATTCATGCCCTAATTTTCCCAATTATCAATGCCCAATGACTGGAATGGCTTTGGTATATGCCTGTGCCATAGGGAATCTACAATCTAGCCCTGTCCATAAGGGAATGGGCGACAAGCCAGGAGTGAATTTGCAATTTCCCACCAGTGGTCCAGATTGCATTTAAATAGACTTAGGAAAGAGCTCTGCTTCACATGAATGGGGAGTTTGTTCTAGAGAAGCGGTAATCTCTGTGACACACACCTGTCCATCCAACATGTTTTTGTTTATATCACAGATGAGGTTTCTATCCACAGATTAGGTAATTCTAGTGCTACTTGTTTTGCAAATGTGTAGCAGATCCATCAGGTCTAAAATGGCGAATGCATTGTAGGTTAGGCATAGATTGCCCTTCAGCAGTCTGTAGAAGACCAAGTACAGGGACTGGGCTTTGTGGTGGTCCATATTGGACATGTTATTTACACCTTGTACGCTTTTAATGAGGAACCTCTGTGGCCACGCCGTCTGTTGCAAATGCCTGATCAGGTAGATGCTGAAGGGTGCATTGTACTCAATCAGTGGTCTAATGAGGGTTGAGTATATTGTGAATATCCTTAGATTTGGATACTATGCCAGTTGTACCTCACAGGAGGAGTTTCTCACCACCATGGACACATGGTGATCAAAGTTCAGGTTACTGTCAACCTGAGTTCCCAAGTTTCTTACTATGGGTTCTACTCTTTGGGAAGTGTTATCACTGTTGTACTTTTCAGGGGTGATTGTCTTCCCAAAGGGTATAATTATGCATTTTTTGCATTGAGTTTTAGGCTATGGGTCAGGTTCCAGTTATTTGTCTTTGACAGACCCTCCTGGAGGATCTACATCTTAGGGGGACTCAATGATTACACCCAACCTGCAGTCATCAGCAGATTTGTTCAGCCAAAGGCTCTTCTGCACGTGCCTTGACTTTATATGTGGGCATCCTGTGTCACATTTCAACCAAACATACTGACAGGTCAGAAGAGTGGGACAGCAGCAGATCTTCAGAAGTGGCTGTTGGACAGGTGTCATTTTATCTCAAACTGGTCCACAAGTAGGATGTACCAGAAATAGACCTATTTGCATCTTTAAGCAACAAACCCATAAATATATATTGTTCCAGATCACTAAACAATAATGCTGTAACAGTAGACGTTTTCTCCTTCATTTGGGTGGGTCTGTTTCTTTTTGCATACCCTTAAATCCCTGTCATTTTAAGATAATTCAGAATGTAATAAAATATATGCCAAATGTGCTACTGATTGCACCTTTATGACCAAGAAACTGGTTCTCTCTCCTGACAGAGATGGTAACTGAGAAGCCTTACATTCTGCTCCAGCCTGTAAACCTTCTGATACATCTCAAGGAGTCTTTGGTGTACCCAGACCTATAAATGGTCTGGATGACAGTATGGATGATATTCTCAGAGGTTGTGCTTAAAATCACAAAGAAATTGTACTACAGTCAGGAACTCATACCTAGCTAAAATGGAGATTTTCCATATCCTACCTAAGGAGGAATCAAGGCCCCACTTCACCAGCAGTGTCAATGATTATATGATACCTGCCTGAGTGGTTTGAACATTTGAACAGGATTAGGTCACTTTTTGATGAAGGTACATGTGTCCATGTCAGCTTGGATACCCCTGTGGAACCCCCCCCCATATAACATAATTGCTACCAGTTAAGCAGCTCCTGAATGGGTGGTACAACTGAGACCACCTAGAAAATAATGACTCAACTATTGAACCTGAATTTCATCCTGAAGATATTGACCCAAGCGTTTCTTGAACTGACTGCATTGCAACCAAATAACCTCTCTGACCTGGAGAACAACCCTTTGCTGGTTGGTTAAATCAGCAAGGAACACTTCAGGACCCCTTACCTTGATGAGTAAGGAACCATTATAAGTCTTTCAAAAGGATAGAGTTAGTTTGTAAAGAAACTCCTCCTTTGTGCCTAAATTGGTCAGAGAGAGGAGCCTAAAGCTGTCCTTACAGTTGTTAGGGTTTTCCCCAACATAAATAATGGAGCTGAGAGAATATTCCATTCCTTGAATTTTCCTAGATAACTGAGATATCACCTACGGTAAAGGAGTTTTCATTATGTCCCTATTTTTGTCTTATTTGCAGCCATTAAGGAATAGAAAAATAGTCCCTAAAGAGATTATCCCTGAATCACTGGCCCACAGCAGTGATTTTTCTTATCCTGCTCATGGAAACAATCTGAAAGGGCATGTTAGGCCGCATTCTGTAAGAACCAGTGTAACCAGAATTGCTTTTATTAGAGGGGTGAGCGAACATGCCATTCTGGATGCAGCCACTTGGTCCTTGTATACACACTTTCTCCAAACATTACAGACTGGACCTTGCATCTAGGGGAAGGGTCAGGATTCACCAGAACCACTTCAGGGGACCTCTGCAGCTGATTTTGAACAGTAACCACACATACATCATAAAAAATAAGCTATGGGAATCATGTCTGTTAAGATCATTGCAGCAATAATCCATATAAATAATAGACTTCTGTTATAGGAGGACAGTCCCATAACAGTAATTGTTAGTTGCATCACTTTTACAGTATGGCTCCCTCACCCCCTTTTTTCCCCACAGGCTGTCTTTCAGGCATTCTGATTTGTTCCAGACTCTCTAACCTCAGTAGCCTCCCACATTTATTATTCCTAGAAGGCCTCTGTTTGCCTGGTCCGCGTGTCTCTGAAGGAGCCAGTATTTTCAGATTCTTCATTCAAGAAGTCAGAGGAGAGAGATTATAGGACTCCCTAGTAACCAAGCAACACTTCCTGATGCTTCTTGTGGAAGGAAGAAACTAAAGGTGGTACCGCCTGACACTATTATTACTCTGGGAACACGTGTAAGGAAGCTGCATCAGAAAGATGGCATCAGGTTGGCTGGGCAGAAGGGTGTAGTAAGTCAAGCCAGACATTAGGCATCTTTTTGCAGAAATCACAGTTGTCAGAACTACTGCAACCGTGAGTTGTTCAGACATCTACTATTCTGGTAAGTTCTTTAGACAGTTATGCTTTATAATGGGTAAGGAGATCCTAAATATCATCTGTCTGGGTGCTTTACATTTGGCATTTTTATCACTGATAAGAAGATCACTTCAGTACAACTGCAAATTCCAGAAAGGAAAATTCTGACTGTGTGAATATCTACCTAACTGCTATTCAAAGTGTTTATGCTTTTTATAGACTAAGTTTGGTGCTTGATAAGATTCCATCTTTTGATTCTCTAGTTCTATGAAAAGTTTGAAATGTCTGAACTCAAAGCTGCTTACAAGTACCCCTGCTTCCACAGCATCTTGGACCAAAGGTTGATCATCTTTGCAGTTCTGTCAGTCTGAAAGGTAACACCCAAATCTACTCTGAACTGGTAGTCAATAACACTGCATACACAATCTCAGTAGATATAGTCAACCTACTGGCAAACAGGTTCAGTGAAAACTTCATCCCCCTGTCCCCCCACCAGTAAATCAGGACATCCGCAGCACCTGCACCCCTGCCCTCATCACAAGGGAGTAGGTGTTCAACTCTCAAAGGAAAAAATACAGTCTCCATGGGACCCGACAACATCCCTGGCTGTATCTTACATGAACTCAGACATAAGCTGTCATCTCCATTAGGTACCCTATTCAACCAAAGCCTGAGCACCGGCTTCGCCCCAGCTGAATGGAGGACAGCCACTGTGATCCCACTACAAAAAGGTGGAGCATCCACTGACCCAGGCAATTATAGGCCCATCAACCTAACTAGCCCGATCTGCAAGGCCATGGAACACATTATCATGGACCTTATAAACAAGGACATTGGCAGCCCCAAAATGCTTGACTCCACACAGTTTGGTTTTGTCAAAGGGAGATGCCTGTTAAACTTGGTTGACTTCTTTGAAACAGTCACCAAAGCCATGGGCAAGTGGAAGACAGTGCACACCACCTACCTTGACCTACTGAAGGCCTTCAACACTATTTCCTACTCAGGCATAATAGATAAACTCTTCCAGCTAGGCATCAACCCAAATGTTACCAGATGGGTAGCTAACTGCCTCACTGATAGAACCCACTCAGTCAAAATAGGGGAAGTCACCTCTAGTACTAGACCAGTAACAAGCAGTGTACCCCAAGGATCAGTCTTGAGTCCTCTACTGTTTGGGATATACTTTTCTGAGGTGCAAGCCAAAACCAGTGCTCTATGGCTGACCAAGTTTGCAGATGACTGCAAGCTGGGTGCTATGTTAAATTCCCCTAGTGATGTGAACATCCTCCAAGAGGGCCTCACCCAAACAAACGTCTGGTGCCAGAAGCATGATCTCAAACTGGATTCCAAGAAATGCATCATATCCTTTTCAGGAAAATGGAGTCCCCACTAATTATCACATTAGTAACAACATACGAAGTACACAGTCAGTCATGAGGGACTTGGGTAGCCAGGTTGAAAGCACCCTGAATTTTGACCACCATGTTGCCTCCGTTGTATGGAAGGCTTTCTTAACATGATCCACCTCATAAGTAAGGATATTTCATCCAGGAACAAGGAGGTCATAACATCCCTGTACTCCTCCCTTATCAGATTGATTATTGAGTACAATGCCTCCTTCGGCATGTACCTTGCCAAGCACATGCAGCAACTGGAGAGACCACAGAGGTTCCTGACCAGGAAAATCCAGGGTCTCAAACACCTGTCCTATATTGATAGGTTAAAAGCCCTGCCCCTCTACTCAGCCTTGTACAAACTGCTCAGAGGTGACCTGTGTCTGTCATACAAGGCCATCTCAGACCTAGCCATGATGGAGTTGCTGCATATCCGCAAGTCAGACTTCACTCAACGCAACCCACACGCAAGGCCTCAACCTGATTAATAGAACTTGTCGGCGGGATAGATTTCTGTCCCAAAGACTCCCCCATCTGTGGAATAGACTCTGTCTCTATGTCAAGCATAGTACCTCTCTAGCCCTCTTTAAGAGGAACCTGGACCACTGGATGGGAAACAGGAAATACACCCCCGGGATCCCACCTGTGTCCATGCTGGACAGGGGAAACGGGTGCTGACTTTGTGGGAACATGGGCAAAATTTGTGGCGAGGCTTATAAGGGCCTCCAGAACAATAGCCTAGTGTCATCCTGTGAACCTGTTAGACTTACGGCCATATGTTCTGGACACTCATGAAAAGACAGTTGCTGAGATGTCAGCCAAAAACACACTCTCTCCCTGTCTTTCTCTCTCATAAGTTGTACACCTATAGGCAGTTTGGAAAAATGTCAGGTCATCTATGGCACATCATAGATGTGGAATGTGGGAGGAAACTGGAGAACCCTGCAAAAGCCACATGAGTTTGCTTATTCTAAATTATCTAGTTCATTTAGAGTGATTGGAAATGGAACCTGTCATATCTTTTTCTTCCAAACCAGGTTGCAGGGATTTCCATAAGTGCTGCCTGCATCAAAAGTTTTTGTTTATCCTTGGCAGTTGATAGTCTTAAGGTACATTGAAAGGGATTCATGAGTTACAAGATGCTTGGCATATGGTGAGTCCTCAGTTTGTTGTCGCATACAGGCAGCCTGGTTTATTTCATGGGAATAATTGGGAGTTTTAAGTCATGTTCATCTTCCAATGAAGACCACAGTGTACATATCAGAAATATTAGGTTATGAAAACAGAAAAAAGATTTAAAATTCAAAAGGAAATAGTGGTAATAGAAGGTGAAGCAGTTACAGTCCTCTGTTGACTTTTATTTTAAAAGCTACAGTGTCATAAAAGCTTCGATGGTCCTTCTTCGCAGTAATCTGAAAACACCTTAAACTCATGAAAGAAATCGACATTTTAGAATAATCATTTGAAATATCAAGACCATCTCTGCTGAGGGCCGAGATGTGGAGAAAGAATGGCTGAAAATACAGACTTCCATATACCAAGTCTGAGATTGCCATTTCTTGGAATCTTCCCTTTTCCCCAAAGTATGGTAACTTCAAAGTTGTTATATATATAAATTAGGGATATGGATGGGTTACACCCCCTGCAAAAATGCAGTTTAAAAAAGAGAAGCAACGTTCAGTATTCACTCTTCTTCTGCACTTAAGGGGGGGCATGGGAGGACCCAGAGTTTCAGTAGATACCCATATTTTAGGTTTTGTGGGCACTATTAAAATGTTGTCATCTGTAACAGTTGCTGTCATCAAGTTTGTCCTGTAACATCTCACAAGAGGATCGCTTACCATCGTATATTGTTTTAGGCAGTAATGTTATGTGAAGCAATTCCGAGCAACAGAGCAGAGAAGCAAGTCCAATTGTAAGTCTGGATATAGTACTGAAGTTCCACAGATACCATCTCTAAATATGAAATATTACTGCGATTCCAGAAGGCCTGAGTAGGTCTGTATGTGGTACTGAGGTTTCACAGATGCTATGAATTTGAAATATTGATGAGGTTCCAGAAGGTCTGAAGAATGACAGCAATGTTGTATTCTTTAAGAAGTGAAACAAGTTTGTATGCAGAAGTCCTAAAGGCTTTATCTTGTTTTGTACTACAGGAACAAAGTCCTACCTTATTTTCTAAACCATGTGTTTCCTTCTGTTAAGAAGCTCTTTTGGCTTCTTGCTGTGAATTTAGATCCTGTCTCCAGAAAATCTCCGTGATCTTTTTATCTTGCAGTTCTAAGAAATGCATGATAAACAGTAGCAGGACCTAAGTACATTTTAAGTTAGCCTCTCAGGGGATTGTGACTGCATTGGTTCTGATAGCTTGTGGAAGAGCTGGGCATATTTGTTTGTACCATGGAATTTGTTGAAAACTAGACATTTCTAAATGAAAGAGCGTTCTACCAAAGTTTTCTACAGTACTTTAGATGCAGGCATATTTTCAGTACTGCAGCCTTCTCCTCATCAGTGATTACCTTTTTACTGGGATTAATTCTGAACAAAGAATAGAAGGAGGAATTTTCACATTTATTGACTTCCACTGAATGATTAAAGTTTCTATAGCAACCATTGTTGATCTCCCATACTATGAAAGAAGTATCATCTTTGTAAATACCAAGAATGAATTCCGTTATGTGGTCAGTCGTACTGCAAAACCTCTGAAACATCAGATGCTGAAGCTTACAAGAGAGAAGACATTAACTTTGTTATTCTACTGAAATCCTTGCAATAATGACATAACTTTTTTGTTCCTTCTTAGATTAGGCCACATGATTCATATTCTACATGTGCAATTGTGTCGTCCATGGAGAGATTTGTGATATACTGTGCATCCAAAGTGAGACCAAAGCATTAGACGCAGTGCTGACTCTGATAATCACCATTTTACCAACACCAAAACATGCACATTTTCTGTGTACAAGTTTCCTCATGCAGTCATCTAAAGTACCACCTGTGAAAAAACAAATAAACCCTTTTACAAAAGCACAAAACACCCACCCCATTGGGCCATTCTAGCCATGTCCTTGTTCAGCCAGTGACAAAACTGTAGTAATTTTGTTTGTCTTGTTCCTCTGTTTATAAATCCATGGTGGTTCTTGTCTTATACACCACAACCTTCCAGCTAGCTCACTGACTTTCAGAATCCTTTAATTTCCCTTTTACAAAAGTCAGACTGATTAGGCTACAATTGTACTTCCCCTCTTAGTACTGTCCTTTTCCATTCAGGATGGTAAAAAAGTAGAGAGAAGTTTAAAAGTTCTGAAGGATACACATTAAAGGGAAATGATTATAGTGATTTGAGCTGTAATGTACCAGGTTTTAAATATGAGCAAAAAGAAATCTGATTATAATAAAACTGTATAGTACAGAGCAGTAAGATTTTTTGCTACTGTTCTATTTTAGAAATTTGTGGGTATTAGCAAATAACTGAGAGTTATATACTAACACATTACCTGTCTGTATTGCTTAGGTGAAATCTAATGTTCATCATAAGATAACTACTACTTCCTAACTTCATAAAAAGCAAATGTTGGCCAGAAGTCCTGAAAAATTTTGTTCTCTCAGTATAGTACGTGAGCGACAGAATATGAAGAATATTTTCCCCTCATTTTTGGGCTCTGTGAAGAAAACATGTAAAGATGTTGAGCCCGAGTTAGTGTAAACTCCAAAACAACCTTAAGCATAAAGGAGTGATTTATCCTTTACAACTACCATTGTTTTATGGAAAGTGAGACAGAGATGACTTATCATAAGAGCCTTTAACTCAGATGCTCTTTTTGCAAGCAATAAATAGCACTCTTTTACAAGATGTTGTTGTGTCTTTTGGCTTTTCCCGGTTAGGGGTCGCCACAGCGGAACTTCGGTCCACTAATGATTGGCAGTAGATTTTTACGTGCTGGCTTGCTGAGCCTAATGCACAACCTTCAATGAAGGAATGCCCATTCACGCATGTCACCACACAGAAGACGCTCTAACTGAGAATCGAACGGGCAACGTCTGCGAGGCGACAACGCTACCGCAGCACCACCACCGCAGTATTTAAGATCCTTAAATCAGCCTACTGAGCTTGTTCAAAAACAGCCTTATGAGATGGTTCAAATGGAAACCATGTTTTTTCAAAGACAAAATTAGGTATCGCCTGGCTACTAGGTGGATGGATATGCCACACCTGTTTCAGAAACTTGTTTCATCAGAGGTAAGGTAGAAAGGGAATACAGGAGCAGACAAGCAGAAATGGCTGATTACTTAATCTTGATAGAAGAATAAGAAAAGCCACAGGACAGAAAACCTCACAAATACTGAAGAATTACAGGAGTCTGAGACATAAACGATTGTGCTTCTTGGATTGGTACCAACTGGACATTTTTTCTACTTACTCATATGTGATTTTCTAGTAGCAATTTTCCTTGACTACTTTAATACCTTTTGCACATCCTCAGAGAAAAGGTGCCTAAAAGGTACTACATTTGTATCATCCAGACAGTCAGTTAAAGATGTTGAACATTGGGGTGTATCAGCTTACCCCTGTCATGTGTGAGTAAGTCCATTCTGTGAGGAAGCTTGTGGTAATTGTCCTTGGACAATTTCAAAATAAGGCAGAGCCACTATTACTTGCACCAAAAGTGGGTCACCACAAGTAATCTTTGGGGTCATGAGAAGAACCTTGGATGTTCTTCATCTCACATTGCTGCAGTCCTTACACTTGGGTAGTCCGCTGTCCTCGGTCGGCCCGAATATCAAAGTATAAGACGCCGGTCAAGGCGCATTAGACTGACATCAGGACGCCAGGGTACAAATGCGCATGACCGACGCCATATCCTCAGTCTTTTTGCCGCATGGTCCGATGCAGAAGCAGCGCAAGTGCCGTCGGCGTTCTGAAATTTTTCGAGTTCGGAGTTTCAGACCGAGTCAAAGTTGGCTAAGTACCCGTTGGAATATTTTGGTTTTTTCTTGCCTCAGTGGTTTACCGGATGTCAGAAAAAGTGAATAACTGTATTTCTTGTGGGAAACAGATACCGCATAGAGATTATCATACCTTGTGTATTCCTTGTTTAGGGCCTGAGCACGACGTTGTTGGGTGTCGCTTTTGTGCTAGATTCAATAAGCGCACTATTAAGAGAAGGTTAGATTGTGCCAGGTTAGTCTTTGGGAAGCGGTGCAATTACACTATGCCGTCGGATGCTCCAACGTCCACTTCTTCAAAGAAGCGCAAGGATAAAGCAGCTAAACCCAGGGTAGACGAGTCGTCCGTACCAGACGCCGGTTCTTTAGAGGTGCCGGTGGTTCCACCGGAGGTTTCTCTGGAGGCCCAGGGGGAGACCTTGTTATTGCAGGATGTGGCCTCTCAGGAGGCAAGTCAGGCTGAAGGGGCTTCTCAGGTTACTGTACTCCCCTCCCTTCCTAGGGTGGTTAGGCCTTCTGTTTCCAAGGCTTCTCCCAGAGGCAGGCCAGGTTTAACTTCAGTTGGTGTCACTCCTAGTTCTTCAGGATCTGTGCCCAAGAAGCATATGCTTAAAATGGCAGAAGATTTGATTACCTTAATTAGAGGTTCTTTGCCCCCTCCTGATAAGAGGCCTAGGGTGGAACCTGAGTTGGGGAGTTTTGAGCAGGCTTCAGATGTTTCAGAGTCTTCGGCTGAAGACTTGCAGGAGTATTCTCCTTATTCTGATTCTGATTCTGATGTGGATGATTCTACTCCTTCTGCTTCTCCTCCTGAGGATTTTTCTTTTTCAGAGACTCTCCATTCCATGAGGGAGCATTTTAAGTGGGAAGGTCAGGATTTCTCTGATTCCAGGAAAAGGCTTAGGGAATTTCTGTTTTACCCCAGCATAGGCCTTTGGCTATACCTCCTGTTCTGGATGTTGTGGAGGATGTGTTTGCAGAGGCTTCTCTTAATCCTGATTCTTTGCCTCCTGCTCCTGTTAAGCCGGATAGGTATTATAGGGTGCCTGAAGCTCATAAGTTTCTTTTAAGAGTCCTAGGGCGGACCCAGAAACTGTTAGTCAGGGGCCTAAGGGTGTTAAGGCTTCTGTTGTTAAAAATCCGTTCCTCCAGATAAAGAGGCCAGGGCTTTGGATAGGTGGGGAAAGAAAGTCTATACGCCTTCCACCCTAGCTATGAGGGCTCTAAATTGCCAGTTTCACATGTTGAAATACCAAAACTATCTACTGTCTCAATTGAAGTCTAAGGTAGATGCTCTGGCGGAAGGTATTGACTGTAAAGAGTTACAGGATTTGGTACATGTCTCTGAACAAGTGGGTAAGCATTCTTTGCAATGTGGTTTGATGCTGTACAGGCCTCGTCTAGGGTGGCTGCCACAGGGTCAGTTCTTCGCAGGCACGCCTGGCTGAGGGATCAGAATTTATCTGACCATGTTAAGACAAGGATTTTGGATGCTCCTTTACAATCTGATGTGTTATTTGGTTCACCTGTTGAGGCAGTCTTAAAGAAAATGGAAGACAAGGCTAAGTCTATGCAGACTGTTAAAGATTTTTTGCAGGTTCAGCCTCCGAAGTTTAGCAGAAATTGGCGAACTAAGGGGTGGTTTTATCCTTCTTATGATTCCCAGTCTAGGGCAGGTCTAGACGGGGTAGGGGCAGAGCTCAGGGCTCTTTCAGACCTAGAACAGGAGTTCACCTGCACAGTCTGCGGGTGAGGGCAGGGGTCAGTCCTTTCGTAGACAGACCCAATGACCTACCTTTTCAGCTGCCAGAGCCTTCTCGTCTGGCAGCACCTTTGGGAGGAAGGTTGGCACTTTTCAAAGAAAATTGGAGTTTAATTACCCAAGACAGATGGGTATTGGATATCATACACCAAGGTTACAGGTTTTATTTCCATACCTTGCCTCCTTTCAAAGGCATGCCAGACGCCCTCCTCAGCAAAGAATAGAGGCTCACAAACAGATTTCTCTGCTGCTCCAAATAGGAGCCATTCAGCCGGTCCCTCTGTCAGAAGTGGGCCTAGGATTTTATTCTCGCCTGTTCCTAGTACCAAAGAAGGGGAACACGTGGAGACCAATTTTGGACTTATCTATCCTCAACACTTATCTGGACATTCCCAAGTTCAAAATGTTGACGTTACAACAGCTTTTACCTCTGCTGGGCAAGGATCATTGGATGGTGACTCTGGATCTCAAGGAGGCTTACCTTCATGTTCCTATCAGGCTAAGTTGCAGGAAGTATCTACGCTCCGGCTGGGACTTTTCATTATCAGTTCTCTGCATTGCCCTTTGGCTTATCTACTGCGCCCAGAGTATTCACGATGGTTCTGGCTCCAGTGATAGCTTTCTTCAGACTAAGAGGAATACAGATCTATCCTTATTTGGACGATTGTCTGATTCTGGCTCAAGGAAAAGAAGAACTTCTTCATCATCTACACTATGTGATAGCAGTGCTAAGATGCCTGGGGTATTCTGTGAACGAAATAAAGTCCAGTCTAGTACCCTCTCAGGACATGTGCTTTCTGGGTGTGAGACTGAATACAGCATCCCAGATGGCCTTTTTGACCCCGGACAAACAAAAGAATCTTTCTCTTTACTTCCATCAATGGTCTCATCAGTCCAGGCTGACTGCAAGGACAGTCCTTCAAGCCTTGGGGTTCATGGCATCTTGTATTCTGGTGCTTCCCAATGCCAAACTGCATATGAGGAAGCTACAATGGTATCTCAAAAATGTATGGACACAGCACTGCCAAGATTTGGACACTGTCATTCAGATAATACCTTGCATTCAAAAGGAATTTTTGTGGTGGGCTCAGGAATGTCACCTAAACAAGGGACTCTCTGTGACCGGCCCAGAGGCAAGTCAGATTCTAACGACAGATGCCTCAGACAAAGCTTGGGGAGCTCATCTAAATGGAAAGTGGATACAAGACACGTGGCCTGCCAGACTTCTACATCTACATATCAACCTGAAGGAGATGTTAGCAGTCCAATTTGCATTAATAGCTTTCAAGGATTTACTTCTTCCAGGGCAGGTGTTGATTCTAACAGACAACACAACTGTCATGTGGTACATCAACAAGCAAGGGGAACACATTCTTATCCTCTGTGCAGACAAGCAATGATTTTGTGGAGACTGCTCTCACTTTACAGCTAAATCTTCAGGCAAGGTTTCTGCCGGAGCACAGAACTCCTTAGCAGATTGCTATGGGCCAGAGTGGAAATTGGATCTCAGATTTGAAACCTAAACAAAACATCCCTGGCCTGGGTATCTTCCCCCCCCATGAACTCAGAAAAATAAAAGGCTTGGTAAACCCCCTCCATTAGGCACCCTATTCAACCAAAGCCTGAGCACCGGCTTCGCCCCAGCTGAATGGAGGACAGCCACTGTGATCCCACTACAAAAAGGTGGAGCATCCACTGGCCCAGGCAATTATAGGCCCATCAACCTAACTAGCCCGATCTGCAAGGCCATGGGACACATTATCATGGACCTTATAAACAAGGACATTGGCAGCCCAAAATGCTTGACCCCACACAGTTTGGTTTTGTCAAAGGGAGATGCCTATTAAACTTGGTTGACTTCTTTGAAACAGTCACCAAAGCCATGGGCGAGTGGAAGACAGTGCACACCACCTACCTTGACCTACTGACGGCCTTCAACACTATTTCCCACTCAAGCATAATAGATAAACTCTTCCAGCTAGGCATTAACCCAAATGTTACCAGATGGGTAGCTAACTGCCTCACTGATAGAACCCACTCAGTCAAAATAGGGGAAATCACCTCTAGTACTAGACCAGTAACAAGCAGTGTACCCCAAGGATCAGTCTTGGGGCCTCTACTGTTTGGGATATACTTTTCTGAGGTGCAAGCCAAAACCAGTGGTTTATGGCTGACCAGATTTGCAGATGACTGCAAGCTGGATGCTATGTTAAATACCCCTAGTGATGTGAACATCCTCCAAGAGGGCCTCACCCAAACAAACGTCTGGTGCCAGAAGCATGGTCTCAAACTGGATTCCAAGAAATGCATCATATCCCTTTCAGGAAAATGGAGTCCCCACTAATTAACTAAGAAGACATTAACTTTGTTATTCTACTGAAATCCTTGCAATAATGACATAACTTTTTTTGTTCCTTCTTAGATTAGGCCACATGATTCATATTCTACATGTGCAATTGTGTCGTCCATGGAGAGATTTGTGATATACTGTGCATCCAAAGTGAGACCAAAGCATTAGACGCAGTGCTGACTCTGATAATCGCCATTTTACCAACACCAAACCATGAACATTTTCTGTTTACAAGTTTCCCCATGCAGTCATCTAAAGTACCACCTGTGAAAAAACAAATAAACCCTTTTACAAAAGCACAAAACACCCACCCCATTGGTCCATTCTAGCCATGTCCTTGTTCAGCCAGTGACAAAACTGTAGTAATTTTGTTTGTCTTGATCCTCTGTTTATAAATCCGTGGTGGTTCTTGTCTTATACACCACAACCTTCCAGCTAGCTCACTGACTTTCAGAATCCTTTAATTTCCCTTTTACAAAAGTCAGACTGATTAGGCTAAAATTGTACTTCCCCTCTTAGTACTGTCCTTTTCCATTCAGGATGGTAAAAAGTAGAGAGAAATTTAAAAGTTCTGAAGGATACACATTAAAGGGAAATGATTATAGTGATTTGAGCTGTAAATGTACCAGGTTTTAAATATGAGCAAAAAGAAATCTGATAATAAAACTGCATAGTACCGAGTAGTAAGATTTTTTGCTACTATTCAGTTTTAGAAATTTGTGGGTATTAGCAAATAACTGAGAGTTATATACTAACACATTACCTGTCTGTATTGCTTAGGTGAAATCTAATGTTCATCATAAGATAACTACTACTTCCTAACTTCATAAAAAACAAATGTTGACCAGAAGTCCTGAAAGATTTTGTTCTCTCAGTATAGTACGTGAGCGACAGAATATTAAGAATTTTTTCCCCTCATTTTTGGGCTCTGTGAAGAAAACACATGTAAAGATGTTGAGCCTGAGTTAGTGTAACCTCCAAAACAACCTTAAGCATAAAGGAGTGATTTATCCTTTACAACTACCATTGTTTTATGGAAAGTGAGACAGAGATGACTTATCATAAGAGCCTTTAACTCAGATGCTCTTCTTGCAAGCAATAAATAGCACTCTTTTACAAGATGTTTTTGTGTCTTTCGGCTTTTCCCAGTTAGGGGTCGCCACGACAAAACTCCAGTCCGCTAATGATTGGCAGTAAATTTTTATGTGCTGGCTTGCCGGGCCTAACGCACAACCTTCAATAAAGGAATGCCCATTCACGCATGTCGCCACATAGAAGACGCTCTAACTGAGAATCGAACAACGTCTGTGAGGCGACAACACTACCGCAGCACCACCACCGCAGTATTTAAGATCCTTAAATCAGCCTACTGAGCTTGCTCAAAAGCAGCCTTATGAGATGGTTCAAATGGAAACCATATTTTTTCAAAGACAAAATTAGGTATCGCCTGGCTACTAGGTGGATGGATATGCCACACCTGCTTCAGAAACTGTTTCATCAGAGGTAAGGTAGAAAGGGAATACAGGAGCAGACAAGCAGAAATGGCTGATTGCTTAATCTTGATAGAAGAATAAGAAAAGTCACAGGACAGAAAACCTCACAAATACTGAAGAATTACAGGAGTCTGAGACATAAACGATTGTGCTTCTTGGATTGGTACCAACTGGGCATTTTTTTCTACTTACTCATATGTGATTTTCTAGTAGCAGTTTTCTTTGACTACTTTAATACCTTTTGCACATACTCAGAGAAAAGGTGCCTAAAAGGTACTATATGTGTATCATCCAGACAGTCATTTAAAGATGTTGAACATTGGGGTGTATCAGCTTACCCCTGTCATGTGTGAGTAAGTCCATTCTGTGAGGAAGCTTGTGGTAATTGTCCTTGGACAATTTCAAAATAAGGCAGAGCCACTATTACTTACACCAAAAGTGGGTCACCACAAGTAATCTTTGGGGTCATGAGAAGAACCTTGGTTATTAGTCGAAAGGGTGAAAAACATACAGGAGCATTCCTGTCCATGAAAGTCTAAATGCATGTCCTACAGACCAGCTTGTGTGGGTTCCAGAATAGAATTTCTTAAATACGTGTTTTTACTTTAGGTAAACAGATCTGTTTGAAGAGTTCCCCAACAATGTCCAACCCTCAGTTTTACCTTCCATTTGTGAAGGTCTGTGCTGGTCCTGTTTCAGCTTGTCTGCCAAAATGTTCTACTGTGCCAGACTATATATATAGCCTGGAAGCACAAACTGAATTGAGTTGCTAGATCTCAAGCTACCATAGCTAGTCCACAAAAGGGATAAGATCTGGTTCCCTCTTACTTGTTCATGTACCAGATCACTGTGGTGGTGTCTGTGATTACTGTCAGAGGGCCTGCAGTCCAAAAAGGCTGGATAAGGAGAAAGTCACTGTTGTCTGTCAGGAGCCAGACTCTGCCATATCACACATGCACTCATATCTATCAACAGCAGGTACTGTTATGACTCAGTCATAGTCCATGTCAGCGTGAATGACTTGAGACATACCTCTCTGGACTATATGAAGAGAGAGACATGATTGAGCTCACTGATTGTGACCCAGCATTCTGCCATCACCTAGAATGATGCCTGTATACAAACAGAAAGTGATTGAATTTAACAATTGGTTTAGTTTCTGGTGTCATTCCAGGGGGATCCAATACCTGACAGCTTGGAAAAATATGATTGGCAGACCATGATGCTTTGCCAGAGAAGGCCTGCATGTGTGTCACCTGGGCTACAGGCTTCTGGCAAAGGCTCTTGCCTCCTCTATAATGCCTTTTTTAGGAAAAGTGATGAGGTTAAAACTAACAACATAAAAATGTCAACAAAACGCAAATTAAAGGTCATGCTGCTAAATGGTAGGAGTCTAAACATGAAACTGCACTCATTGCGAACATTCCTAACCCTGGAAAATGCTGACATCTGCACAGTCATAGAAACCTGGTTCAAAGCTACAGAGAGCACCCCAGCCTTACCTGGTTACTCATCCTATCATACATTCAGACCCCAAACTGTGGGCAGTAAAGCCAAAGGAGGTGGAGTTTCAATACTAATACTAATTACTTAAGAAACTCCCTCTCTTAAAGACAAAATGCCTAGTTAGTAATTAATCACTAATTAGTAGCTTTTGATTGGGTGTGCATGCCACATGATTTTTGTCTTTCTTTCTTAAATAAGGCATTCTATACCCTTTGTATTTTATCTGAAGAAGTTTGCATTTAAAGGCAAACGAAAAGCGCTTAATGAAATAGTGTTGTTTCACTTGATTCTACTATTTCCTTTCCTGTCTGTTGTTTTTCTGCTTAGTTTGTGTGGCTGTCAGTATTCCCTTAGTCTTCTATGGCATCTGGAACGGTCAATAGTCTGAGTCTTTTTTTCACAAAGTCAGAACTCAGCTCTTACAGGGGCAGACAATACTGATGTGCATAACCTACTGGATACAATTTCATCTAAGATACAGTCTCTTTCTTCAAGTTTGGATCAACTGGATCAATTCCATTGTGATTTTCATGAGACTTTTGCATCAACTAATCTCCCTCTATCTGGTAACGGTTTTGGTAGTTATCAGATAAACAGTCAACGGAACCCTGAGCCTGCGGTAAGCCTTGGAAATCAGGAGTACTCGAGAGTAGCCAGTGGAAGGACTGGTTCAACAGATGTACTTGGAGCCATTATTGTTGGTCCATCTATAACAGACCTAGTACTGAATGGTAACATTCAAGGCCCGGATGACATAGCGGCTTCACAGACAGAACAGATGCTGCCACAACCATGGCTCAACACTTCACCAAGGACAGCTCCTGGCGTTATCTCAGGGCTTATTGGCATTCCTTCTCTACTTGGCTAGTAGAAATCTTTACATTCTCTAGCGACACACATGTGGACATTGGAGGGGTGCTGGCTGAAGGTAACATTCCTTCTTTGAATTTGGTTTCTAGACTAAAGATACTAGATACTAAATTAATAAAACTGAAGAAATTACAAATAGAAATATCTTATTTCCAGGAATGCTTTCAACAGAAGGTGGTACCAAAAGATTTATGCCACCACCAGTATCCTACGGGCCTGGTGGCAGATTCATTATTTCATAAAAACGTTATGGCCTTGTTCGATAGACAAGGTTTCGATTTACTTGAATTGATGGTAAAACATTATAATATTTGGGTTGATAACTTGTCTAAAGAAGTCACAGACTTCGACTTGAACATTAAAGCTTACACGGAGTTTATGCGGTACAGATCTGAGTACAGTCAGATATTCTTGAGCATAGATCAATACATGCTGAAATTAAAAGCTAATAAAGTTAAAAAATTACAACGCGACCAGGCAGCATATGATCAAGGTACAGCTTATCCTGTACCCTCTGTGGCTCAAGTGTGGTGACAATCTATTCATGAGAATAGTCACACAACTGAAGGAGCCCCAAATAATAATAATTTCAATAATAATAATATTGACTTTATTGAGAATGGAAATCATGAGGAGGGATCCCTTTATAATGACTTTAGTGGTCATAATTGAGCTCCAGACACTAACAATGTTCCAGTAGAGGTCCATAGAAGTGAAAGACTACAGAACTCTTCATGGGAGCGTAATAATACCCCACATGATAACCAACATTTTTGGCAGGCCTATTCAGCAGGGGCCAAACCAAAACAGAGGAATTTGGTCCAGAACAATAAGAACAATTGCAAATTCAACAAGAGGAAGAGATAACCATCAACCACATGCGTCCAGTGATTATTACAAAAATGACTGGGGACTTTAAAGTGTATAGTTTCTCCACAGTAAATGTTAGTCCTGACATTGTGGACTTTCTCTCTAAGGGTTATACTTTTGTCCCTACACATCATTTGAACTTGGTTAAGACAATTTTGGATATTAAGACCTTCACCTGCAAATTGAACTTTAACTTAATGATAGGTGAAACAATTCGGGACCCTGTGGACAATGGGTTTCATATACCAAGTGTGTAATAACCCTCCCATTCACCCTTTATTACAGGTGTTTGAACATATATGTGAATTGGATATCAGAAATATGTTAAATGAGGGTTATAATAAGAAAATTAATTGCAACACTAGTAATTATGAGTTGGAGTGTTTTAATTGTCTCAAATCTCAGGACATTCATGTTTGCAAACCAGACAAAGGTGGGGGATTGGCAATAATGGATAATATGGATTATGCAGATTGTATGAAAAAAAGTCTTAGTGCTGCATATCAACTAAGTTCACGTAGTAAGGTCAGTAGAGCTTACCAACAGATTAAAAGCTTAATAAATGATCTGTTTATAGATGGTAGGATTGACTTAAACATTTACAACTACATGACTTTGTCTTATCCTAGGATTCCAATTTTATTTGGAATCCCAAAAATCCACAAAGATCTGGTTACCCCCCCATGAGACCTTTGGTTGATGGTCGTAATTCAGTTACTTATCCTTGTGCAAAATTTGTTGATTCAATTCTAAAGTAATATTTGGAACCTGAAGAACAAGTGTGTAAGGACTCTTGGTCATTCCTCAGTAAAATTAACAACCTACAATATAGAGAGGAGTACAAATTTTTAATGGTAGACATTAAAGATCTCTATACTTGTATTCCCCATATTATTGGCACTGAGTGGATAGGTTTATGTTGAGGAAAAACAAAGCGTCAGAGACAGAAATTTCTTTAGTTACTGAATTGTTAAACATCATTTTGTCTAACAATTATTTTATGTTTAGCAATGACTACTAACTGCAGAAGGTGGGGGTAGCCTTGGGCTCCCCATGTGGGGCCAGTATAGCGAATTTAGTCATGGCTTATTGGGAGACAGAATTGTTTTTTAAACATGAGGAATTGAAAAAGTCTGTAGTTTTCTACACACGTTACATTGATGACATCTTCATCCTCCTAAAAGGTGACATTAATATAGGTAACAAAATAGTAGATTACTTTAATGAGTCTAACCAATTTCTACAATTCACATCCACTTTTAACACAGAAGAAATTTCCTACCTAGATATCAGTTTGAAAAAGAACAGGGTCACCCATGGTTTCACAGCTAAAATACATAGAAAGAGCACGTATTCAAATGCCTTTCTGCATTTCTCAAGTTGTCACCCTCACCATCAGAAACGGTCAGTTGTTAAGGTCCAGTTGGTGAGGGCAGCATGAATCATTAGTCAGGATGATGATTTTAATGAGGAATGCCTGACGTTGAAACATATGTTCCTAAGTCGTGAGTACTCTGAGCTCCTACTGGATGCTTTGATTGAAGAGGTAAAGCTTAAAAGGTCTAATAAGTTCTATAGGCCTATCTTATGTGTGAAGAACAATGACTTAGTCCATTCTCCTACACCTAACCAAGTGGCTGAAGACAGCCTCAGGGTAATCAACACAAACACTGACGTTGTTTTCCATCTGAGCTTCATTACTACATTCAGTTTGGAAAGTCAATCAGTGGTTAAAATATTACAGAAGAACTGGGGTTTGTTTAGGAATAATCCTGTTCAGTAAGTTGGGTGACTCCCATAGAGTTATATTTAGAAGGGGTAAGAATTTAAAAAAACCTGTTGGAACAACAACATAGAAGTACTCCAAAAACCCAGGTATGTCCAAATGTGAATCATGTAACTTCTGTAAATTTATTGATGATGGGAACTTGTTTCATATAAATGGTACCCAATACAAATTAAAACAGAAATTTAATTGTAACTCTAGGAATGTAGTATATCTAGCTAAGTGCCAGTGTTGTTCAGCATTCTACATTGGCAAAATGGAGCGTAGACTCCATAAGCGTATTTACGAGCACCAATACGCCATTAGTAGAGGTAAAACAGACACTGCTCTAGCAAAACACATCTCAACATATAAGGAACGTAAATTCAAATATAAGGTTATTGGCCAAACACCTTTTGATATTAGAGGTGGCCCCTTTCCCTTACTTCTAGAAGAGTTAGAGTTATTTTGGCACATTTATTTAAACGTGTATAATTTTCCTGGCATAAACAAGACTTGCTCTATTAGCTGTATTTTAAAGCTAAACAGTTTAAGAAGATGAGAGTAGTTTACTAAGTGCCCATAAATGTAATTTAAGAAATACTTTTACAGCATTATTATTCATGTAAGGTTTACTCTTATTTTTGTTTGTTTTTATTAAAATAATTGTTATGTGAATAATCATTATTGAGGAGCTATACATTTTCAAAAAATGAAACAGAGAGTTTTTAAAAATTTAACAGTGTGCAATAAGTAACTGTGGCATGTTGGTTTTGAGAGGGAGTTTCTTAAGTAATTAGTAGCTTTTGGTTGGGTGTGCATGCCACATGGTTTTTGGTTTTCTTTCTTAAATAAGGCATTCTATACCCTTTGTATTTTATCTGAAGAAGTTTGTATTTAAAGGCAAAAAAAAGTGCTTAATAAAATAGTGTTTCACTAGATTCGACTATTGCCTTTTCTGTCTGTTGTTATCCCCCTCTCCAAAATACTTGAAAAGGTTTAGCAATTGTTTTGAATACAATCTCCAGCAGGAAGAACTCCTATCCCCCACACAATATGGCTTCTGTTCTTCCCATATTACTAACACTGCACTTCTAACCTATATATATATATATATATATATATATATATATATATATATATATATATATATATATATATATATATATATATAAATAAAATAAAACAACTTCTATTTAAAACAATAAAATAATAAATAAAGTAAATAAAACTTGCAGGCACCAAACAGTTCAATTAAGCTTTCGCTCTTATTAGATGAAAGAGCTTCTTCAGAATAACCAAATTTTCAAACACGTACAGTATAATTCAGAGTGAATCATATGTAAGTACAATATCCAATGAATTAAATCAAAACATTAGTACAGAGACCAATGAAATATCAATATAACATTCAAACAGTACCAATGAAATAGTATAAAGTGTGAAACTAATATGAATATGTATATATGTACATGGAATGCATATTCATAAGGGTAAAGTACACCACTCCTAAGAGTTCCATCTTAAAGCACATTTGATGTTGACACTTTCATTCAATCCAGGGAATGCTTCTGAATTCAAAAGCAACTGCCACTTAAGTTCCCTTAGTTCTAGGTAACATTCCCAATCACCAAAAAAACATTCTACTTGTTCAAGAATAATAAAATAAAATTTCTTAAAAGAAGTGCAGGCAATGCTATGTGTAGCTAGGGCATTGTTCATATTATTAGATCTAATTGCTCCTAAGTGTTCCTTAATCCTGTCTGAGAGCTTCCTAGCTGTTTTTCCAATATAAAAAGCTGAACAAGTTTCACATATACCAGCATAAACTACTGCGGTTGAGTGACAGAAAAAATGTTTGGAATATCTAATAGTATAGTTACAGTGGGGAAAAGTTTATTGGGTTTCTGATAAAATATAAGGGCAAACTACACATTTCATGCAAGAATGCATACCTACTAGTACATTAGATATAGTTGTGTTATTGATCAAAAAAGGAGAATATCTATTTTCCAGATTCATTCTGATGGTTCTAGTTCTTTTAAAAGAAAAAGGTGAGGTGCCAATAGCTGTGGTCATGTGCTGAGATTCAGTTAACAGGTCCCAGTTATTAGAAGTAATGTTTCTGATAAGAGCAAAAGCTTAATTGAACTGTTTGGTGCCTGCGAGTTTTATTTACTTTATTTATTATTTTATTGTTTTAAATAGAAAAAGTTTTATTTTTATATTATTTTCTCTTCTGGTGTACGGTTTTGTTGTATATATATATATATATATATATATATATATATATATATATATATATATATATATATATATACTGTCAATAAAGCTAGAAATTATGGAAAACTAGTCTCTTCCTTATTTCTAGACTTGCATAATGCCATGTGAATAACCTGTTAAGTAGTGAGAGCATGCACCCTAGATAGATATTTAGAAATGTAGTACAAAACCAGATGTATAGAGCATCTAGGCTCAATGCGAAAGATGAGGATTTTGAACAGCAGGTCAATATGGTTGGTGCAGAGCTTATGGAAAGGGGTTATGATGAATGCAGAGTATGGAAAAATATAGTGGATGTTGTTAAACTAAGACATACTAGAGCCAAATCATATTTCTCGGAACCAGTAGAAACCAACATGACTTGCAGTAAAAGAAGTAATTACAATTCCAGCAAGTTGAGTATGTGCTTTAGCTATTCAAGGAATATTAGACAGTGTACAGACATTATTAATAAGCATTGGAATATTCTGACCACTGATAGGCAGATGAGTAAGTTCCTGGATTTGCAACCCCAATTCACCTTTAGAAATAAAAGATCCCTAAAAAGAGGGCTCTGTAACACGAGGGATCATGTTAAAGTTGCTGGTATAGGAGGAACTTGACCTTGTGGGAAATGTCAGTTTTGTATGTATATTATAAATGATTTGGCTTTCAGGCATTCGGACACAGGGGAGGTGTTTAAGATCAGGACAAGTGCAACATGTGAGAGCTCCCATGTTGTTTATTTGGCTGTATGTCAAGTGTGCAATACATTTTATGTTGGTAAAACTGTTGGACAACTAAAGGACAGAATGAGAGAACATATTTGTCATATTAAGAAAAAGAGCGCATTTAATGCGCTGGCAAAACATGTGAGTGAAACCAATGACCAACATACTTTTAGGTTTATGGTTTTGGGCAAGTGTTTTGAGAATCAAAGGGGAGGTGACATTAGAAGTAGAATGGAATGGCTAGAGACTGTTTGGATTGTGAGGTTAAGGGCGGATGTAGGACATGGCCTCAATGACCATATACCTTTGAAACCCATTCTAAAAACTAGACCGTTACATAGATAGTTTTATACCTTTATGAACATTTTAAATGTGTATTTTATATTTTTGATACACTTTTTATGTATGTGATATGTGTGTTCTATATGTGTTTTTATGTGTTGTTTTGGAGAATTCTTCATACCTTTAAATGTTAAATGGTTGTTCATGTGACTATAATTGAATGGTACAAGAATGGTGTTTTAGTTTAATATGGTATACACCTAAAGAAGCATGTAGTGAAAGCGCTTGTGTTTGCAGACACTAAATCATTTGGAGAACCTGGAGCCTTGCCTTTGCTTATTGCCATTGGATTGTTCATTACTTGCTGCAGGGGTACCTGGTTATCGTTGGGATATTTTTTTCTTGTAGACTTGTGTAAAGACATTGACACAGTTTATCACAACAAACATCTACTTCATTTGTCCTCATTAGGTCTGTCTCAGACCACCCTTTTATGGTTCAGATGCTACCATTCCAATAGGTATCAGTCAGTAAAATGGCATTTCATGCTCTCTCTTTACCTCCCAGTCACCACCAGTGTACCACAAGACTCTATCCTCAGTCCTCTCTTCTTTAACATTCTTTTGAATTTTGAGTGGTGCAGCGGTAGCATTGTCACCTCACAGCAAGAGGTTCTCCAGTTCGATTCTCGGTTGGACTGCCTCCTGTGTGGAGTCTGCATGCCATCCCTGCATTCATGTGGGTTTTCTCTGGGTGTACTCCAGTTTCCTCCCACATTACAAAGACATGCGTCTGGAGCATTTCTCCCTGGGCCTCTGCTAAAAATTGGCCTCGTTCAAAGTTGGGCTTTCCTGGTAAACAAATGTTAAATAAAGTAAAATAAATTCTCACCAACACCCTCCACGCATCCACACAACAGGCCTCCGTAATATAGTATGCAGATCACTCTACACTCATTTGCACATCTGTTAACATGGCACACTGCCAAATAATTAATCATGAAGCTTAAGTAACAAATGAACCATGGCTTTATAACTCTCAGCTCATGCTTAGCCCTAACAAAAAAAAAACTACTACATTTTCCCCTCAAATCCCTCTCCCATGAAATAAAAAATATAAAGTCCTCTCTCTAGATGATACAGACACTGAAGTCACTTCTCATAGCAAAGTATTAGGGATGATACTGGAAACTCATCAAAAACTTGGTGGCTGACTAAAAAGCAATTACTAGAAAATGGAAATCAAAATCTAAACCAAATATATTAAAAGTAGTGAATATAGTAACAGAGGTAAAACAGACATAAAATAACTGGAATTGAGATCTTTAGAAAAAGGTGGGAGCAAACAACATAGGAAAAAATGGGAATTGCGGGAACAATACATACAGGGGAGGAATGAGATTTTAAAGGAAGGCAGGACTTACGTAATGTTTGACTAAAACTATTGGGTAGATTATAAGTGATGTATAATGTTTGCAACTGGGAGTGTGTCAATATGGTTTGTGTTGTAAAATGCTTCCAACTAGGATTGTGTCAGTGTGGTTTGTTTTTATATCAATGTATGATTGCTTATGTCATAAGTGATGGTTTAATAAAGATGTTTCTTGTTTAAAAAAAGGGGCAGAAATTGAATAATTTATGTAATGTTGCTTAGGTTATATGATATATAGCAGTATATTTGAAGAATACTGTTTGTTAATTTTATAGTTGTTAATATAATTTGATTACTTTTATGTAAATGTAAATGTGCTTATGTCACAAATGATAATTCAATAAAGGTGTTAAAAAAAACTAGAGATGCTTGAGAGACCCAAAAACTTTCTCATAGATTCGCTGCTTCATCCTTACTAATAGGCAAACAAAAATCAAAACTATGAGGCCAGATCAGAGATGTTTTCCAGAAGAGACATATGGCCTAAATTTGTAACAGTTTAAATGCAGGTTAATGCTGTGGCACTTAGAAGAAGGGAACTAGAATTTTTCCTGGTGTCTTGGCCAGATTTTTCCTACTCATTTTAAGTATCACCAGAGACATAAAGGCATAGTCTCAATTTATAGGCCTTGTCCAGTCAATAAAACATACATAAATCTGTTAGATAATTTATGTCATTTCTATATGTAGTGCTACTGTGAAATAAAAAAAGAAAGTGCAAATGCAGTAAAATATACCCAAATTGCAGTGGAGACACTTCTTTGCTCATCACCGTTTATAAGGACAGATTCCACACAGAGCTACTGGAGAAGGAGCACTGACTAAAACGCTGATCTGTGATATGTAACAATAAGTAGACTTTTTTTTGCTTATTTTTACTAGTTATTGTTTTTTCTAGATATTTATAGCACTTTTATTGTCTGCTGCATACTTTATTACTATATTTTATAGCTATTGGCTCACTGCCTGTAGTTTTTTCTGCCTGAAAAGTTTCCAAATTTAAGATTGTGTTTCTGGGCCTAGCTGTTTGTTAGAGGCTGTGTTCTTAGCTTATTTTCCAGGCCATTTTAGTTAGCAAAAAACATCCCCCACTACAGTGAGAGTGTAGTGTTTGTGGTCATTGCTGGTTGGGGTTGCCAGATATATGGCTTGGAGAAAGCACCTCATTGGTTCTTTTGAGATTTTTTAAAGTTGCTTCAGGTTTCAACTTTCTGTTACTTAAGAAGTTAACTTGAGTGTTTTCTGCCATTCCACAGAGAGCTATTGGAGAAGTAGCACTGACTAAAACTCTGATCTGTGATATATAACAATAAGTAGACTGCTTTTTTTTGCATATTTTTAATAGTTATTGGTTATTCTAGATATTTATAGCACTTTTATTGTCTGCTGCATACTTTATTACTGTATTTTATAGCTATTGGTTCACTGCCTGTAGTGTTTGTGATTTCTGTAGTGTGTTCTGACTAGAGAGCTCCCCAACCTCCCTCCGTCCCTATTGGTATCTTGTCTTTATACCTGCTGGCCTTATAGTTGCCCTCACCTACTCTAAATTTGGTCTTGGACACTCCTCCCAGTCTTGTGTCATTAGCTCTTTCTACCTAATACAGAGAGAACATCTTAGAAGGCCAACCCACTTAGTTTCTTTGTTCCTCCTTTCTCCCTTTCTTAAAAAAAAAAAAAAAAATACTATCTAGCTAGTATAGCTCTAGTGTTCTGACTGTGCTTCTCAAACATTTTGGAAATATAGAGTATATTTTAGTACATTTATTAAAACTGTATTTGCCTTAATATTGCTACAACTCAAGTGCTCTAGGTTGCACTGCATCTGAATTGTTTTAGTGTTGTTTTAGCTGCTTTTCTGTATATATAGACTTTACTGTATATGTAAACTAGCTACTTATTCTACTGTATTACTGCCTCTTAAATTGTTTTTCATTTGTGCACTTGCCTTGCTTCATTTAAAAAGTTTTAAATTGCTAATTTTGTAGAGTTTTAATTGCATTTACTGTTTAGGGCTACACACTCAAGTGCATTAGCCTTTTCTGTGTTTATTTACTGTATTATTGCATTGTTTAGCCTGTTTTAATGAACAAAAAAAATACTATCTTGTTTGCTCATTTCCTGCCTTTCCTAGATGGTATAGTCCAGATCCCAGGCTTTGCTGGTTTTAGGAATTTTTCTGTGTTCGGAGCTATCCAGCCCTTGCTGTGGCAGAGAGACGTCCTATTGCTTACCAGTGGGATTGGTGAGCATTGTACTGCCTATCTAACACTAGAGGAGTGGTTTCCAGCTCTGAGATTGTAATTTTATTGGCCAGTTTGTGCTGATTTCTATCCCTTTCAACTTTCTGGCTTAAAAACTTGTGTGTTTGCATGTTTTTCGCATCATGCAGCAAAGCGGGGCTACGGTTAAACTATTCCAGGTGCCAGAAAGTCTGCTCTTCAAATATTCCCTTAGAACTAGCTGGTTTCTCAGTAGTGAATTTAAAATCTGAACCCCTGTGACTAGCACTTGCTCTAGAACCTGCTGGAAAGCACTAGGAAGCCTTAAACTGATACAAGCTCTCAACTCTCCTTGTTAATAAGGAGAAATTAATCTTAGGCACTAAACAGCGTATAATTGCAAAGTACTTTGCAAAGGTAAGGGAAAACAGCTCTTGTACTTTACAATTAAAACACCTAAACAGGCATGTCCCAGGGTCAGCTTCTGGTGATTTCTCCTGTCCACCTGGTGAATCTGGGCATACTGGGGCAATGCAGCAACTGCCTCATGTACACACACAACCCTCTCCTCCTTCCACCCAACACTACAACCTGCGAGAGATGCACTTACATAGCCAAATTGGAAGCAAAGCTCTCTCCAGCCAAGATTGTGCTAGACAGTCAAGAGGAGAAGTTTAACACCTGCACTACACCTCAAGCAACACATAGCCCTTCAAAACCCATACCATCAACACCCACACATAGCAACACTAAACCCATATATGCAGAGGCCCTTAACATTAACCTGCCCAAGCAACAAGGACCTCCAAAGCTGAAACGCAAACAAATATCAGTCAAAACCAAAGTGACACATAGCTCACAACACCAGTGTGCCACCCAACAACAGCCCCTAAGGCAAGAAAATGTACTGCACACTTTAGTCATAGGTGACTCTATAGTCAGGCACACTGATGTCCCACTCACCTGGCTGAACAAGGAGAAAATTACAGTCATCTGCCTGTCGGGTGCCAGGATCTGCCACATAATACATGCACTCAAGTCACTCCACAACAAGTACAAATACGACTCTGTCATTGTCCATGTTGGAGTGAATGACTTGAGACATACCTCCCTGGACTACATGAAAAGAGAGATGGAAGAGCTCTCAGATCATGTGGCCCATGCAGGTATGACCCTAGCCCTGAGTAGCATCCTGCCTTTGCCCAGAATGATACCACAGTATAAGGACAAAATGATTGACTTCAACAACTGGCTTAGCTTCTGGTGTCATTCAAAGGAGATTCAGTATCATGTCTGCCTGGGACGACATGATCGACAAACCATGATGCACTGCCAGAGGTGGACTGCTCCTGTCACCCCTGGGATTCAGGTTACTGGCTAAAGCTGTAGCCACCCCTATAGTGCCTTTTTTAGGCAAGGTTTAAAGGGAAAAATCACCATCATAACGATACAAGCATGCAAAATCTGGAGGTAATGCTACTCAATGCTAGAAGTCTAAACTTCAAAATGCACTCTCTCGAGGCACTCCTAAAAATGGAGAACATCCATATCTGTGCAGTAACTGAGACCTGGTTCAAGGCTCCAGAGAGCACCCCTGCAATACCAAGCTACAACTCTTACCACACTTTCCGGCCACCTAACCAAGACCTGAAACACTAAAGGTGGAGGAGTGTCCATATTCACCAAGGATATTCATACCTCCAGGCTAGTTGCCCAACACAATGCATCTGAAATTCTTCAGGTGCAACTAACAGTAGGTAAGACTACAATCCAAATTGTAGCTTGTATACAGATCTCCCACCATGCTCCAAGATTCTCACTACACCTTTCTAAACATACTGGAAAATATTAAGATACAACCAAACACCCTAATACTGGGTGATTTCAGCTACCCTGCCATTAACTGGGAAAACTACTCGGGTACCAATACCTTTTTCCAACGGTTCTTGGAATTCATAAATTCCAATGCTCTGGATCAACTAATCCATTGTCCCACCAGGAGCTCCAATATCCTAGACCTGGTCATTACCAACATGGGAGATAGATGCTCCACACCAGTGGTCACCCCCTCATTGGTCAGGTCTGACCATAAACTAATCACTCTTGACATCCACATCCCACCCCCCAGTAAGGAAACCTCTGTAAAAAACTTCTCCAAAGCCAACTTCATGCTACTCAAGTCAGAAGTGACAAACTTCATGACACCCATGCAAACAGGAACTGGAGGTTCGACTGTTGAATCCTACACTAAGGCACTGTATGAGCACATCCACCTGTGCATGAATCATGCCATCCCAAATAGAACCAAGACGCTCTCTTCCAAAAATAGGAAGCCAATCTGGTGGTCCCCTGCAATCAACAAACTATACAACAGAAGGAAAAAACTGTTGCAGAAAAGAGGAACATCCTAGGATGCAAAAAAACTCCCTTACCAGCCTCAATAAGAAGCTGAGATCCCTCATAAAATCCTCCAAAGCAAGTTATGAAAATAAAATTGCTAAAGATTCCAAAGACAGCCACAAGGCATTCTATAGTTATGTCAAGAGTCTAAATGGCAATGCTCAGATCTGCTCTGTGCTACAACAGAATGACATTAAATATACTGATCCCAAGGATATTGACAGTATCCTGGCAGATCGATTTAGTGCCAACTTCACCCCCTCTCACCCCCTAAAGGGCCCATCTAAATAGCAAAAGATTGCCAAATTCCGGTAATCACGGCCACACAGGTAGAAACTGCACTCTCCATAGCTAAAAATACAGCATCCATGGGACCAGATGACATCCCGGGCTGTGTACTACATGAACTACGAAATGAACTGTCACCTCACCTAAGTGTCATGTTTAATCATAGCCTCACTTCAGGCTTCGTGCCCACTGAGTGGCACACAGCTACAGTTATCCCACTCCACAAAGTGGGATCCACCTTGGATCCCAGGAACTACTGTCCCAGCAGTCTGATGAGCCTGATCTGCAAGGGCATGGAATGCATTATCATGGAACTTATAAACAAATACATTGGCAACCTTCAAACACTGGACCCCGCCCACTTTGGGTTCTTGAAGGGCCGATCTTATTTCTTTAACCTGATTGACTTCTTTGAATTAGTCTCCAGAGCTGTGGACAAGGGTAAGGAGGTCCACACAGCCTATCTGGACCTCGCCAAGGCCTTTGACACCATCCCCCACTCTGGAATCATAGATAAACTTACTAAGCTGGGCATAAATCCCTATGTCACTTGATGGGTTGCCAACTGGCTTAGTGACAAAACCCAGACTGTAAAAGTAGCCGACTTCAAATCCAGCTGCAGACAGGTGACAAGTGGAGTACCTCAGGGTTCAGTCCTGGGACCACTCTTGTTTAGCATCTACTTCTCTGAAGTACAGGCCAACACTAAGGGACTCTGGCTAACAAAGTTCACAGATGACTGCAAACTGGGAGCCATTATTAAATCCCCAAATAATGTGGATATTCTACAAAAGGGCCTTACAGAAACAGATGCTTGGTGCCAGAGCCATGGGCTCAAGCTTAATGCCAAAAAATGTGTAGTTTTCCTCTTTGGGAAAAAACATGTACCCATGAATTACCACATAGGTGGCAGTACAGTAAACACCGAAAGTGTGATGAGAGACTTAGGGACACAGGTGGACAGTGGTCTCACCTTCGATATCCACATTGCCACAACAGTCAGGAAATCCTTCTATGTGGCACACCTCATCACTAAGGACTTTTCATCCAGAAAAGAGGAGGTCATTGTCCCACAGTACTCATCCCTCGTTGGACCCATTATAGAGTACAACGCCCGATTTGGTATGTACCTCACAAAACATCTGCAACAGCTTGAAAGGCCACAGGAATACCTCACTAAAAGAATCACAGGCCTAAAGCAGATGCCCTATGCTGACCATCTAAAAAAACTCCAGCTATACTCTGTGGCATATCGTCTACTCAGAGGTGATCTCAGCTTAATGTACAAGGCCATGTCATACCCTGAGCTGTTGGACATGCTCCACTTAAAGATATCCCAATCCCTCAGAGCCACACGCTCCATGGATCTAAACCTTGTCATCACAATGAACAAAACATGCTGGTGGGATGGGTTCCTGACCCAGAGACTCCCCATACTCTGGAATAGACTGCCCATACATGTCAAGCAGAGCACCTCCTTGGCCCACTTCAAAAGGAACCTTGACAATTGGATGGGAGATAGGAAATTCACCTCTGGGATCACGTCACTCGTCCTGCTAGACAGGGGTCCAGGGAAGCAAATATTGTGGGAAGAAATATCCAGGGTATGGCTTGGCTTATATAGGCCCTAGGGCTGATAGCCTAGTACCAACCTATGAACCTATGTATTGCATTATGGTAGACTAGAAAATAATGTGCAGTTTTACAGTTATAAAAGATTGCTTACTAGTCTACTTTTAAGTAGTCACATGGATGTACATGTGGGTATGCGCATCATACTTCTCAACTATACAGATTTTTGCAGAATGTCCAGATTTTTGCCTCGTATTTTTGGTGTGTTCCTCCTAAAATCTGTACCTTTCTGGCAAGTAGCTGAGGATTGAAGTCATTAAGTAATGGCAAACATTTGGGTTTAAGACTCCACATCCTTCAGAAAGTTCATGCTAATGCAAAATCTATTATAATATCTTTTTTCTAAGTTTGTAAGAGCAATATTTAAAATATGTTCTTATTTGTCCCCCCCATCATTTTAGGCTTTGTCCAGATTTTGTTGCTCTAAGAGGTTGAGAGATATGATGAGCATGTTCTGTATGCTGAATGGAGTCTACCTGATGAGTAAAATAAATAAATCAAACAATCCAGGCACAACATAACTGCTTGTTGTTCATCCTTAAATTCAGTCTCTTGCTTCTGAGAGATGTAAATGTAGTAATAATTAAATGGACTCACTTGTAGATGGGATTCTTCCTGTCCCAGTGACTATTTAGCATGACGGCTGAATATGTCATGTAATCAGAAAGGAATATGATGTTTTTTTATGTTGTTGCAGCTACAACATTATCTTGCTACCTCAAATCTAAATAAAAATATTTTGTGCTTGGATGTATGTAGGTGAATCAGACTGACAGGAAAAAAGTCTGATCAAAAGTAACATTTTTCTCCTTTCCTTTATTTTGACAATTATTTATTCTATTTCTTAAACTTTCTATTTGTTTATTTATTTGGTGGGTCAGGGCTGTTCTTTTAAACAGAATAAAACATTTTAGGTATTGTTTATATATATATATATATATATATATATATATATATATATATATATATATATATATATATATGCAGAAAGACACATGGGGGTATGTGTGTACAGATGTTACCATGCAGCCAGGGTGTTGTGAGGGCAGTTGCCTTAGAATAACTGGGTGTGTGAGAATATCTGCACCATGCCCACCCCTTGTGTCCTATTACAGTTAGAAAAATTGTCATCTGTATTTTTTTTTCAGTTTAAATTTTATATGTTTGTAGTTTATGTACAAGAATTATATTTTATGTAGTGTACTTTGCAGTAAAATAATCCCCCACTATTTTTAGCTAATTGATTATTATGCAGTTATAACTGTTTAACTGTGTGGATTTCTGGTATAGAGCTTGTCACATGTCCCTTGTATTCAAATGAGATACTCAGGCACTGTGATGGGTTCATAGGTTCATAGGTTCATACTAGGCTATCTGCCCTAGGGCATTTATAAGCCTAGCCCAGAGTTTTCCTTTAGTTTGGAGGATACTATGCCCATTATTTTGCTGTGCCTCTGTCAAGCAGTGACACTGAGGTTATCCCTGGGGTATACCTGCGATCTCCCATCCATTGGTCAAGATTTCTCTTGAACAAGGCCAGCGAGGTGCTCTGCCTCACATGTACTGGGATTTTGTTCCACAGCATAGGAGTCTCTGGGTGATGAATCTGTCGTGTTGAGGTTTAAGTCTCTTGCCCTTGTAGTTCTGATGGATTTAGATTTTTTGAGGTGAAGCATGTTCAGTAATTCTGGGTTGGACATGGCCTTGTATGTCAGGCACAGGTCACCTCTGAGCAGACGGTGTTTTACTGAATAGAGCTGGAGTTCCTTCAGTCGGGCAGCATAAGACATATTTTTGAGACCCTTTATCCTTTTGGTGAGGAACTTTTGGGGCCTTTCCAATTGCTGTAGGTGTCGGGTCAGATACATTCCGAATGGGGCATTGTACTCGATCATTGGTCTGATGAGTGATGAGTACAGGGGAATGATGACCTCCCTTGATCTAGATGTGAATCCCTTCATGATAAGGTGGGCAATGTAGAAGGTCTTCCTAACTACTTTGGCAACGTGAGTGTCAAACGAAAGGTTACTGTCAACCTAGGTCCCCAGATCCCTGATAACCTCTTCTGTGCTTAGTGGATTGCCACCTATATGGTAACTAGGGGTAACCTTGTTTTCCTTTTGGCGTGTAACTTTAGGCCATGGCTCTGGCACCAGTTATCCATTTCTATGAGACCCTTCTGAAGGATATCTGTGTCAGATGGATTTTCAACTATGGTGCCCAGTTGAAAGTCATCTGCAAACTTTGTCAGCCATAATCCTCCTGTGTTTGCTTGTACTTCTGAAAAGTAGATGCCGAACAAGAGTGGGCCCAGGACTGAGCCCTGTGGGACACCACTTGTGACAGGCTTGGAGTCTGACATGGCGC
The DNA here is from genome assembly GCF_019279795.1 of Protopterus annectens. Classification (NCBI taxonomy): domain Eukaryota; kingdom Metazoa; phylum Chordata; order Ceratodontiformes; family Protopteridae; genus Protopterus; species Protopterus annectens. The sequence continues at coordinate 814,444,429 of NC_056751.1, read as the reverse complement.
TAGCAACTCTGACCCTGTGGGTTCTGTCACTTAGCCAGTTTGCAACCCATCTTGTGACGTATGGGTTTACATTTAACCTGGTGAGTTTTTCAATGATATGCCAGGTCAAGGTAGGCTGTGTGGACTGCCTTGCCCTCGCCAAATGGGGTTTGTGTTTTTTTGAAAAAGTCAACCAAGTTTAACAGGCATGATCTGCCCTTGACAAAGCCAAACTGGGTTGGATCCAATGTCTGCAAGTCCCCTATTTTATTTATGAGTTCCATTATGATCCTCTCCATAGCTTTGCAGACCAGGCTTGTCAAGCTGATGGGGCGGTAGTTTCGAGGTGTGGTGGAGGCACCTCCTGTGAAGTGGGACCACCGTTGCCGTATGCCACTCTCAGTGCGATCCTGAGGTGAGGCTAAGATTAAACAGCTGCCCTAACTGTGGGTTTAATTCCTCATTGAGTTAAGTGGAGCACACAACCGGGACACCATCTGGTCCCATGGATGCTGTGTTTTCACCTTGGAGAGAGCAGTTCTCACCTGAGCATTTGAGATGTTTTCTCCTTTGGGGAATTTGCACTGAACCTGTCAGCCAGTATGTTGGCAATGTCTGTAGGTTCAGTGATTTTATCATTTTGAACTAGTTCTGAGCATATCTGGGAGTTTCCTCCCAGGTTTCTAAAAGGCCTTATGATTGTCTTTTGAGTCCTTAGCGATTTTTCTCTCAAAATTTGCCTTGGATGATTTTATGAGAGATCTTAGTTTTTTACTTATAATGATCAAGGGTGTCTTCCCTTTTACAGATTTTGCTCTATCTTGTAGTAGCTTCTTCCTTTTGTTGTAGAGCTTGTTTATGGCTGGGGTCCACCAGACTGGATGCTTGCCTTTGGTACAAAGAGTCTTTGTTTTGTCTGGGATTGCCTGGTCCATGTAGTCCTGGAGGTGCTGGTAGAAGGCATTTGTAAGTGATTTAGCGGTTTGAGTAATGGTTTCCGCTGGCTCGGGGGCCTTGAAAGAGACCACACCAGTCTTTAGAAGTGTGAAGTCGGCTTTTGAGAAGTTCTTCACTGTGGTCTTTCTTATCTGGGGTGGGGGCGGGATGTGGACTTCCAGTGAGATTAGTTTATGATCTGATCTCACCAATGAGGAGTATACTTCTGGTGTTGAACATTATGACCTCATGTTCATGATGATGAGATCTAGTATGTTTTCTCCTCTTGTGGGGATGGTGACTAGTTGTTCCATGGCATTTGAGTTTATGAACTCTAGGAACCTTTGGGCTAGAGGGTTGGGGCTTGAGTAGTGATCCCAGTCTATATTTGGATAGTTGAAATCACCCAGTATGATGGTGTTTGGAGATACATTTATCCCCTCCGGTGTTTTCAGGAAAGCTGTGTGAGGTTCCTGAGTTTGAGAGGGTGGCCTGTAACATGCTACAAATTGCAGAGCAGTCTTGCCTACGGTTAATTGTACCTGGATGGTCTCCGATGTATCGTGCATTGCCACCAACCTTGAGGTGAGGTTGTCCTTGATGAATATGGACACCCCCCTCCTTTCCTGGTGTTGTCCAGGTTTTGGGGCCGGAACGCATGATATGAGGTAAAACCTGATAGTGCTGGGGTGCTCTCAGGAGCCTTAAACCAGGTTTCAGTCACAGCACAGACATCGATGTTCTCCATACTGAGAAGGGCTTCGAGTGCATGCATCTTGAGGTTGAGACTTCTGGCATTAAGCAGCATTACCCTTAGTTTTTTTCCTTTTTTGTGTTTTAGGGTGGTAGGTTTAGAATTTGAGCCTTGCCTAAAAAAGGCACTATGGGGTGGGTGACAGGTGCAAGCTGTCCCTTGGCTTGTCCAGCATATCATCCCAGGCAGACAGACATTGGATCCCCTTTGAATGACACCATAGTTTAAGCCAATTATTAAAGCTGATCATCTTGTCTCTGTATTGTGGCATCATTCTTGGTGAAGGTAGGATACTGCTCAAGGTCAGGGTCATACCTGCCTGGGCTACATAATCAGAGAGCTCCTCTATGTCTCTTTTCATGTAGTCCAGGGACACACCAGCATGGACAATGACTGAGTCATACTTGTACCTGCAGTTGAGTGACCTGAGTGCTTGCGTATATGGCGATTCTAGCAGCTTACTGTGACCTTCTCCTTACTCAATCTGGTGAGTGGGACGTCAATGTGTCTGACTATGGAGTCACCTATGATGAGTGTGTCAGGCATTGTGTTTGGCCTTAAGGGCTGTGACTGTTTGGCACACTGACTGTGTGGTCTATGTGTTGCATGTGCTGTGCCCTGTGGTGGCAGTTGTTTGGGTGTCTGCTTTGGTGGCCTCTGCTGTTTTGGTAGATTTTTGATCAGAGCCTCTGAGTATGTCTTTGTGTGTTTGTGTATGATTTGAAGTTGTGATAGTGCTATGTGAGACTGGGTTTGTGGTGTGTGTGGTTACCTTCTCCTCCTGTCTGGTCTTGCCAGTCCTATGTTGAGAGAGCTCAGCCTCCAGTTTGGCTATGTAGTTGCATCTCTCGCATGTATTTGTGTTTTGTGGGAGAAGGAGAAGGTTGTCTGTGTACATGAGGCAATTGTAACATTGCCTCAATATTCCCAGATTCACTAGCTGAGCAGGAGAGGACACTAGCAACTGATCCCTCGACATGCTAGAAGGAATAGACAAAAACTTTATGTAGATGAGTTGAAAAAGACTTTGGGGGATGTGGTGATCGAAAAAGTGTTTTTAGGCTGGTGGGGTACTATGTATAATAAAAAGTGCTATATCAGAGTAAAAAGTACTTTAGGAGCAAGTGTTTCAAATTGTTTTTTGTACATAAACAAATTAGGAGCTGCAACTGGAGCATATACTTAAGCTAACTGATGACTCCTTACTTCAAACACTCGTATGTGCATCCCATGATCTCACTTTGTCTTAATGGTCTGAGAGGTTTGCTGGAATTATCGTAGTAGAACTTTTGTGACTAGAGATTTTTCAAAATTTGAGTCTTGACTATTCTGTTGTTCTTTACGTTTGGTAATAACAATTGTTTACTGATCAGAAGAGTTGTTCTAGTCTGTATGGACATCAGTCTCTGAGCAGGTGAACCAAGCAAATTATCTCAAGAAATGTTTCTGAGATTAAGTAGGTTAATAAAAACATCAGTATGATCTCTGCTGCATTTCTCCAACAAGTACTTTGCACTTTGAACTTAGCTAGTCCATTGGACTGTGGATACTCAGGGCTACCAGTAACATGGACAAAGTCCCAAGACTCAGCAAACTCCTTGAACTGCTGACTTGTAAACTGTGCACCATTCTCAGATACGACTTTGTGCGGACTACCATGAACAGAAAAATCTCTTCAGTTTTGTAATGACAGTGGTGGACATTAAGTTAGCAAGAAGGTCAATTTCAAACCAATTTCATTATGAGTTTATTAACACTAAATAATGCTGACCATTCCATTTGAAAATATCAGTAGAAACCGTCGACCATGGTAGTAGAGAAATCTGGTTTAGCTGAAATGGTTCTTTTTGTTGGTGCAATTTAGTACTGTTGCAAATAGAACAGCTAGAGTTTCCTTCTCTATATGTTTTGACATAGAAGGCCAAAATACTATGCCTTTTGCCCTTCTTTTGGTTGAATTCAGTACCCAGGTGACCACGATGCAAAATCATGATATATCCGTGTTGTAATGCTGTAGGAATTCCCACTTTAGGACCTTTCATGATGATTCCATCTGTCATCATAAGCTTGTCTCGGTAAAGAAAGTACTTCTGTATGTCACGTGGTAGACTGGTTTGTCATGCTGGCCATTCTTGACTGATCACGTTTCAGCTTCTGGAGAATTGGGTTTGAGACTGTATGAGTTCTGAGTTCATCGCGATGTGATGACAACATTTTTTGACTTGCATGACTTCAAAGTCTGCTTTCTCATTATCTGCTGTTTGTCTTGGTGCTTTTGACAAGGCATCAGCAAGGTATGGAAATTTGCCTTTTGTATAGATAGTATTGAAATTGTACTTTTGCAATTTTAACATGTGTTGCAAGTTTGCTGGGGCAGTATGTAGTGGCTTTTTCTGGATTGTCACTAGAGGCTGTTGATCAGTCTCTGTTTAAATAGGTTTGCCATAAATATAATCATGCAACTTCAAACAGGCAAACACTACTGCCAGAAGCTCTTTTTCAGTTTGTGCACACTGCATTTCAGTTTGGGTTAAAGTTCTTAATGCATAGGCTACTGGTGTGCCTTCTTTCAGACATACTGCACCAAGACCATTCTTTGAAGCATCACACAAAAGAGGGTGCAGGAAGCTCACTCAGGTCTGTGACAAACTTTCCTAAATAGTTGACCAAACCAATTAAATCTTGTAAAGATGCAACACTTTCTGGAACTGGCATCTCAAGAATTGCTGCTTGCTTAGATGGATCTGGTTGTAAGCCAGAAGTGGTAAAACATGACCCACATAAGTAACTTCTTTCAGTTATTGAATTATCACTTGTGACACAGGCAAATTTGCATTCATATAAAAGTAATCAAACTATATTAACATAACAGACATTATACTTCACCTACATTACTATATATCATTCATTTTTGTCACAGTCCTGATTCCTGTTTAGTTCATTTTGTATGTATAATAGTTTATTTGAGTTAGGAGGTTTTCTTTTTCATAAATTCAGTATTTCTAAGTATTTCTTTGTTTCATACTTTTTCCTTGCTGAACAACTTTTCAAGATGGCTGTAGTTTGCTGAATTTGGATGTCTGCCAAGGAGTAGAGGTTTGTAACTGAATTTGAGACCTAAGTGTTCTCCAGTAGCATTGTCACATGTCTATAAAAGTTGGTGATTCTAAGGTAGCTAGAACTGTGATTAGTCAGTTTTCCTTGCCTATTTTGCAATCTCTGAAAAGAGCTTGCACTCAGTGTTAAATGTGCTTGAGACAAGTACCTCATGCCTTCGTTGTGTACTGGGGCATACCGTTGCATAAGAAATTAAACCACATTTACTCAGGTCTTTTTCATTTTATAATTATTTGAATTTGTAATTGAAAACTTCCCAATCTTAACTTTAAACAAATATTGCTTATTTTTATTTTATTCATCCTTTGTTCATTGGGTTAGTCTGAATAGGCTAGTAGCCTCTTTTCAGGAGAGACCAAAGATGGTATTTGTACTACGAGGAAATTTGGCCAAGGCATTAAGGAACTTTCCCTATTGTTTTTGATAAGTCTGTGGGATCTCTTACATCCACCTGAGCTACCACCAGCTCAGGCAGATGGGGCCTTTGTTTAATGCCACATTGAAGGTGACACACGCGGGAGTACAGCACTCCCTTATGCTGCACTCTAGTTCTAGCAATCCATCTACCTGGTGGGGGAATAGAACCCACAGCCATCTAAACGAAAGGCATGTTTATTACCTCTTGCACCACATATGAAACAACACAACATAAAGCTTTTTTTCTTTTTTAAACAAGAAACATCATTGTTGAATTATCATTTATGAAATAGGCAATCATATATTTATATAAATGAAAACAAACCATACTGACATATTTTCCATTGCAAACAATTGTACATCACGTGTAATCTTCTATACAATTATTGTCAATGAAACATTGCATAGCCCATTCGATTCCTGCCTTTCCTTAAACTTCATTCCACCTCCAAAACATCATTTTGTATGTATTGTTCCCAAAATTCCAATTTTTTTCTGTATAACTAGTTCCTACCCTTTTCTAAAGATCCAACTTCCAGTTCTATTATCTCTGTTACTGTATTCACACTAAAGCTTTTTTCCAAACCTGGTTGAAGAGGTGTGCTTTTGCTGAGGTTATACAAGTTGAAATTATAAAGTACAGGGCTGTTCAGAAACCACTGAGCCTTTCCCCCACAGAAGCATTTTTTAAAATGTGTTTTTTATATGCATTCAAAGTTTAATTTGAAAATGCTTTGAGGTAAAATTTATTACATTCACATATCACTGCGTTACCATTTCTTTCAAACTCATTTTGACAAATGTGCTTCCAGTAGTAAAACCATTTACTATAAATGTACTTTTCAGTTGTAAAAAATCAGTAAAATTATTTTCATTGAATGCCATATCACTAGTTGATGGTATAATCAGTCTGTTAATTATATGCAGTTATAACTGAGGCTGTATTAAGAGGGTCTATGAAAATAATTTGTGAATGTCCAATTTCCTATAAACTGTCCTGTAATCAGAAGCTGTTAGTACCAAACTTCCTTTCATTCATGTTACAATTTTAGACAAGAGATGACTAGACTCCAGTTAAGGTGCCAACATAAAAACAGCTTGTAGCTCTAAATCAGTTTGTGTCAATTCAAGATACCTAGTAGATGAAATTACCTTTTGTTGCCTTTAACAAAGTGTTTGAGGAATAATGTCATATAGCTTGTTTTGATTATATTAAACAGAAGAAATTATTTTGATTAAGAACTTTGGTCCTCAAAATCAGTTTATTTAAAAGTTTATTTGTTAGAGGTTTGTTGATAAGATGTCTAGAACCGTCATCTTGTTTTAACTTATCCATATGCCAAAATGTGGGGTATTTTTACCACAGTGTAAAAAATAGTTTAATTTATGTACGTGAGTATCGTTTTGTTTGTGCAAGAACTTTCATTTCTGTTAAGGATGGTATTTATTTCAGATTTTTTGATTTTTCTAGATTAAAGGAGTTGCTCCTCCTGACAATGGAAGAACTGCCATGGATTTGGCTGCTGAGGAAATGCGCATGTGGCCTTCACTTGGCAAAGAAAAACAGCAGGAACTTTTGCAGAGTGAAGAAAGTACTGTGTATAGCCTGGCTATTCATTATGCCAGTCTCATGGTGTACCTACTGGTGCCTTTAGACACCAGTCAAAATAAACTACTACGACCCTCCGCAACGGGAGACTGGGAAAGTGGAACCAACAGCATCATCACAACCAGGTAAGTAAAGTATCCCGCACAAATTAAATCCTGCTCCACTAAAGTGCAGTCATTCCACTAATGATATGTGATAACAGTCTTTGATTAAAACATATTAATGCAACATTTTTGTAAGATTTTGTTTATTAATTGTTAACCAGGAAGTTCTCTGCTGCATGCTAGAGAGATTACTTTTGCAGAGAAGGCCTGGGCAGCTGTGGAGAAAATCATAGGCCTTGTGATACTTTTTTTCATGTGAATGCCTTTGTAATTTTAAATGGCTTTCACAGATACACACACATTCAGTTTAGTTTTGTTTGAAACATAATGCAAAGGCAACATCTTTACAGAATAGTTTTAGTTAGATAGCTTTCTAACTGTGTTTACAAACAGCACATTCACAAAGATGAAAAGAACAAATGATCTATTACCATATTAGTTACCAAAAGAATTGTGGTCTTGGTTGAGTCCTGGCTACTATTTAGCTGTTTTCACTGCAGTGAAACTCATGTTGGAGGCAGTGGCAATGAAATATTTATTTTATAGTTTATACTGCAGTGAAACCCATGTTGGAGGCAGTGGCAAGGAAATATTTATTTTATTGTTAAAGTAACAGAGACTATAATATTGTATAACAGCTGACTTGCATCTTTTTGAATTCACATCAGCAATGCTGTCACCTTCTTTTCTTAACTTCTTAGCTAGCAATGTTTGTACCTTTTAAAATGTTTATTCTCAAGTCTGTGGTAAAAATATTAGTTAAAACAGGTAGTCCACCAGCCTAACAGTATATAATTGTAGATAATGTGTTGCAAGTTTTAAAATAAATTATCCTGGAGGTTCTTGAATACATGCATACCTAATATTCTGCAACTCAACACAATATTTATAAGTTCACAGGAGACTACAAGGCTAACGGCTCAAGAGCCTTTACAAGCCTAGCTGATATAATCCACTTTACCCAGTATATGACCTCTAGGGATAGGATGACGGCATGGGTTTGTTCTATGTCATGAGTAGTTTACAGATTTTACAATTTTTTTGAAGATTGCACCTATCCGTAAGGGACGTAAGTGCCACCCTGGGTGTGATTTTTTTCGATTCCCCATCCACCGATCCATATTGGTCTTGAAGAGGGCCAGGGGAAGACTCTGCTTAATGTGAATAGAAATTCTGTTCCACAGAAGGGGCAATCTCTGAGACACACAGCTGTCTCTCCGGCATGTTCTGCTTGAATTGCTAAGTTTATCCCTAGAATGGGTGACCCTCGTACTGTTTGTCTTGTGAATATGTAGCATCTCCATCAGGGCTGGATTTGTGAGTGTCTTGTAGGTCAGGCTTAGGTCACCCCTTAATAGTCAATAGGAGACAGTAAAGGGAAATGGCTTTTGGTCTGTCTACATAGGAAACTCTGTGGTTGCTCCAGCTCTTATAAGTGCCTGGTGAAGTACATTCCAAATAGCACATTGTACTCGATTATTGGTGTAATGAGGGCTGTGTACAGTAGGACTATAATCTCTCTTGTTCTGGATACCATGCATTTACTTATATGTCGTGTCACATAGCTTGACCTCCTCACCACTGTGGACATATGACAGTCAAATTCCAGGCTCTTGTCTACTTGTGTACCTAGATCCCTTACTTCTGAGTCTACTTTTACGGGTGTGTTGTTAATGTTGTAGTTAGGAGGGGTATTTGATGTCTCAAAGGGTACAATGCATTTCTTTGCCTTTAGTTTCAGGCCGTGGTTCTGACACCAGTCATTTGCCTGAATTAGACCCTCCTGAAGGATATTAACATCATTGGGGGAATTTGGTGACTGCCCCTAGCTTGCAGTTGCCTGCACACTTTGTTATCCAGAAACCTTCTATATTGGCCTTGGAGTCTGAGAAGTATATTCTGAACAGGAGTGGTCCCTGCACTGAGCCCTGTGGCACACCACTATTAACCGGCCTCTTGCTGGAACATGAATCATCCACTTTAACCACGTGTCCTGTCCATGAAACAATTGACTATCCATCTGGTGATGTAGGAATTTATGCTCGGTTTTGTGAGTTTACTTGTAATACTGGAGTGGGGAATTGTATCACATGCCTTGGCCAGGTCAAGGTAGGTGGTATGCACTGTTTTACCCTCATCCATGGCCTTAGTGACTTTCTGAAAAAAGTTCACCAGATTTTGTAGGCATGACCTGCCCTTGATAAAGCCAAATTGGGTCGGGTCCAATGTTTGGAGGTTTCCTATGTCTTTATTTATCAGGTCCATGATTATTCTTTCCATGGTCTTACAAACAAGACTAGTCAAGCTTATGGGTCTGTAATTTCCTGGGTCATTTGATGGTCCTACATTCTCCACGCTATCAGAAAAATGCTAGTCCATATGCTGTATTGTTGATAGGCTTTCAGGTAGTTAAAGGCAGTATATTTTTGTCCTCCGCTTTATGACGGCCTTTTTTTCTTTTGTTCCTCCCGTTGAAGTTGGAGTCCACCATGAGCGGGGTTAATGCACATACTCCACTGTGTATAATCAGAAGTAAAGATGTAGTGACATTACTCTTACATGTCAAGAGACAGTCATATTTCTTGCAAGTCTTGTTTTAGTGGATCTAACCTGGGGAATTCCCAAAAAATGTGGTATGAATTAACTAACATGTCAGTATTATATCTCTAACAGCTGGGGTTTATTTGCAATTCTGTCTGGAATGTAACAATACTTAAGCAGACATTACCAACCAGGAAAAATAAATACAAATTTGAGATTTTCTAGCATACTTAGGGATTGGCATTCATCTCCTCAATTCTTGGTGAGTTATTTCCTTCCTTCTGTCAAACCACCACATCAACCATAATAACCAGTCCTCTCATGACAGTACATAATTTGAGTTTTTTTAAATATGTCCACAGTAAGTTAATTATTTCTCTAATAAACACATTTCCCTGCATAATTTTGTAAATTGGAGCCACACTGAATAACAGTATCTCACGTCAACTGTTCCCAGTATAGCAGTTATGGAATTTCATTTAAATTTCTCGTGACTTGCCCAATCTGTATTTCCTATTCCCTTCCAAATTTATTGGCATGAGCTACTCAAGTCATTTGCCTATATTAGACTTTTTTATTCCCTCTGTAACCATTGACATTAAATATTGTCTATTGCAAGATATATTCCTGTTTAGCATCTCATAAAACCCTTTATCTCTTCCTGACTTGACTTTACAGTTAAAGCTGATTTCCGCTTAGCTTCGCAGTCCTTGGGTATCAAACCCTGAAAAAGTTTTACCTTTGTTGCCATACAATAAAACTCCAAATCTTGGATATGTAGTCCTTCAACACCCATTGGAAAAGTAACTATGTTCCATCCCACACTTGTTTTTTTTTTTTGGTTGTGTTTTTTTTTTTTTTTTTTTTGTCCTGGCCAAATGAAAAGAAATGTAAACTTCTTTAATTTAACAAAATTCAGCTGACAGAGCAAGAAGAAGACCTTGTGAGGCACGTATCATCAAGAGTGTGTGAACCACTCTACTGCCTGTATTTTTGGGGTCATATCCAAGCAAATTTTCTCCCATTATTGATAAAAATCCTTAACCTTCTCTAACAATACCCTACAAAGTTAATCTTAGCAATGTGTCTCCTAACTTTAAGCCGAAGTTAAAAATATAGGAACAATCTTAGACAAGCAGTCACATGGGCCATAAAAGGCCTAGCTGCATACACATTAAGGTACAGACTCCACTACCAGTTTTTCATTAATTTTTGTAATCATTGAAATGTATATTAAACTATATTGAACTGTTGTCAGCCAAAAGTGCTCTTTGCAGCACCCTCAGTGTGGCCAGTAATGACTACTTTGTTAATTTGTGCGGAGTTATATATATTGGTAGCGTATTTAAATAGGATTGTAGACTCTTTTCTTACAAGACCCGTTGCTCCTACTACTATTGGAACTATCTGGGTATCTTTCTTCCACATTGCTCTTGCTTCTGCTTGCAAATCCCAATATTTTATGACTTTATGTCTCTCAATACTCAGGACACTGTAGTCACTGGGTGCAGCGATTTCAGTGATAAATACTACTTTTGTCTTCCTTGATTGGACCACTATATCTGGTTTTCTAGCATCTGTCTTTCGAACTGTTGGTCGGTTGATCCCATGTGATGTAGACTTCATCATTTTGTATGATGCTTTGTGGCTCATATTTTCCAGTGTTTTTCAGCCACTTCAGTGCCATAATGTTTGCACAATCCCCAGTGCAACAGTCTCGCCACATTATTATGCCTTTCAGTATAAAATTCTTCAGCCATTAGTATATCCCAACCAGCAGCTGTTTCTCCCACATGTTCAATGGACTTTGTAAACCAATGTGTACATAGCCCACTGTCTTGGGCCACCAATATTAACCTTTCATCTCTTGTTTTGAATTCACCTCTCCTTAACCATTCCTGTGTTCGTTCCTGATCAACATGAGGTTCTTCCAGAAGTTTTCTATAATTGCAACTGTATTTATGCTTTTTTCACATGTCTTGCCTTCTCCTTCAGGTACTTCACCTTATATTCTTTCTTTTGTTTTCTGGCACATTCAGTTGCTGCCTGATTTTTATCTACTTCTGGTTTGATTTCCATTCCTGCTTGACGAAGATATGCTTTTGCTAGCCTAAACAGGAAGTCATCTAAGATTTATTCGCCTCATGTTTCAAAACGTTCACTACGGTGGATGTAAAAAGTGTACACACCCCTGTTAAAATGCCAGGTTTTTGTGATATAAAAAATGAGACCACAATAAATCATTTCAAAACTTTTCCCACCTTTAATATGACCTATAACCTGTACAATTCAATTGAAAAACAAACAAATCTGTTAGGGGAAAAATATAAAAAATAAAAAACGTACAATAAGCTGGTTGCATAAGTGTGTACACCCTTAAACTAATACTTTGTTGAAGCACCTTTTGATTTAATTACAGCATTCAGTCTTCTTGGGTAGGAGTCTATCAGCATGGCACATCTTGACTTGGCAGTAGTTGCCCACTCTTACTTGCAAAAGTGCTTCCAATCTGTCAGATTGCGATGACATCTCTTGGGCACAGCCCTCTTCAGGTCACCCCAGAGATTTTTTACTGGATTTAGGTCTGGGATCAGACTGGGCCATTCCAAAACTTTAATTTTCTTCTGGTGAAGCCATTCTTTTGTTGATTTTGATGTATGTTTGGGGCCATTGTCATGTTGAAAGGTAAAATTCCTCTTCATCTTTAGCTTTCTAGCAGATACCTGAAGGTTTTAGGCCAAACGTGACTTGTATTTGGAACTGTTCATAACTCCCTCCACCTTGACTTACACCCAGTTTCAGCTGAAGTAAAGCAGGCCCAAAGCATGATACTGCCACCACCATGCTTCACCTTGGGGATGGTGTTCTTTTGGTGATACGAAGTGTTGTTTTTGCGCCAAACGTACCTTTTGGAATTGTAGCCAAAAAGTTCAACCTTGGTCTCATCAGACCATAACACATTTTCCCACATACTTTTGGGAGATATAATGTATTGTTTTGCAAATTTTAGTAGAGCCTGGATGTTTTTCTGTGTAAGAAAAGGCTTCCATCTTGCAACCCTACCCCATATTCCAGACATATGGAGAATACGGGAGATTGTTGTCACATGTAGTACACAACCAGTACTTGCCAGAAATTCCTGCAGATCCTTTAGTGTTGCTGTAGGTCTCTTGGCAGCCACCCTGACCAGTTTTTGTCTTGTCTTTTTATAATTTTTGGTGGGATGTCCAGTTCTTTGCAACGTCACTGTTGTCCCATATTTTTTCCACTTTTTGATGACTGTCTTCACTGTGTTTCATGGTATATCCATGTGACAACAATCTCCCGTATTCTCCATATGTCTGGAATATGGGGTAGGTTATTTAGCTGATGTTCATTTGACTGTAAGTATGTAAATACTGTACATATGTAATAAAAAAAATATATATATTTTTTTGTAGACTCTGCACGTCAGACCTTATTGACTACTTTGGACATTGTGTATTATGTAACCTGATTGTACTGCCTACTACTGCATCTAGCATTTCTTAACTGTTTTGACTTTGTATTATCATCTATCACGGTATGTAACCTTGATTGTACTGCCTCTGGAGCTTTTCTCCCTGGGCCTCCACTGAAAATGGGTACTTCTTGGCCCAGTGGACTTCCCCGGTAATCATACTGAAAATAAATAAATATCCAATGCTGTATACATTTTTTTGTACTCTTCTCCTGACTGATACCTTTCAACAATGAGATCCCTTTGATGCTTTGTAAGTTCTCTGCAAACCATGGCTTTTGCTGTAGTAGGCAACTGAGTAAATGTCAGGAAAATCCTACTAGGATAGCTGACCTTAATTTGGGGTTAGAGTCTCTTTAATTGATGGCAGGTTTGTACCCAAGAAGACTGAATACTGTAATTAAAGCAAAAGGTGCTTCAACAAAGTATTAGTTTAAGGGTGTGCACACACAACAAAGTATTAGTTTAAGGGCATGCACACTTATGCAACCAACATATTGTACATTTTTTTATTTTTTATATTTTTCCCCCTAACAGATTTGTTTGTTTTTTAATTGAATTGTAGAGGTTATAGGTCACATAAAGGTGGGAAAAGTTTTAAAATGATTTATTGTGGTCTCATTTTTTTATAACACAAAAACCTGACATTTTAACAGGGGTGTGTATGCTTTTTATATTCACTGTATATTTGTGTCTTGTGAGGTCAGAAGATACATGTGGAGTCCCACGATTGCAGATCTTTACATAGAATCAATTTCAAGGAGGCCCATCACTCCTTCAGAACGGGGAATATATAATCTTGGTATGCAACTGATTTTTATAAATCATTTGGTAAGCATGAAGCATCCTTCTTGTTTTCCTGTCTAATCTATCCACGTTTTGGGGCCAGTCAGTCACTCCAAAACTGTAAGTTAGGACAGGAAGAGCAGATTGGTTTATAGCTTGGATTTTATTCCTAGATGTCAAAGTTGTTTTCAGTATTAAGTTAAATCTTCTGAAGTACTCCTTACTACGTTTTATTTGCAGTTGTTCATGTTTTATTGTTGATCCTTCATCAGTTCCCAAATATTTATACACTCCCTCTTGCTCAAGTTATTTTATGTCACATTCTTGCCCCAAACTGATGTTTTCTTGATGCTGCAGTTTTCCTGCTTTAAAAGTTGTTTTGCACATTTATCAAGACCAAATGACATTCTTATATCATCTGAAAAAGTTTTGACAACTTGCAGTTGTGCTTTAAGATCCTCATCTGATGAGCTATACAGTTTCAAATCATTGACAAAGAGAAGATTAGAAGTCTCTGCACTTTGTTGATGTCTAGGAGCTAACTTATAGTAATGACCTAAGCTGTTAAGTAGACAGCTTAATGGATTAAGGGCAAAGCAGAACAGCAGCGGTGACAGAGAGTCACCCTGGAACATCCCCCTTTGCATTTTTATCCCTGGAATAATAAGTTTTCCTTTATCATGGCTTAATTGCAAAGTGATCTGCCACTGTTTCGTGGTCACTGTACTGTAATCAGTCAGTGTAGGATGCATCTTATACATTTTTAAGCACTCTTTTATCCATGAATGTAGGATACTATCAAATGTTTTTTTGTAGTTAGTCCAGGCCATACTTAAATTCTTCCCCTTTTTACAGTTTTCCACTATGACTTTAACAACAAATGATCCTTTGTTCCATATAATTTTATTTTATTGCCCTTTTGTTCTGTTGCTATAATTGAGTTTTCTTCTAAATGACTATAAACTCTGTCGGCATCAATTCCAGTGTATAGTTTATACATCATTGGAAGGCAAGGTATTGGTCTATAATTTTTAGGGTAGCTTGCAGGTTCACTCTTAAGTAGGAGCATAGTTTATCCTGTTGTTAGCCAGTTTAGTGTCTGTTCGGGTGCGCATATAAATAATTCTTACTCATGGCTAAATCTTCGTCCAAAGATGTTAATACTTTTAAGTTAGGTACTGTATCTGGGTCTTGGGTTTTCCATTTAGAAGCTTTTCATAACTTTGTTTCAATCTCTCTGGTTGTTACTTCATCCCATTTTATATCCTGTACCTTTAAACTTCTTATTCTTTCTTTTACTACTTCTATCCATTTAGCATCTTTGTTATGTTCCATGGGATCTTCATAGATTCTTCTCCAAAATGTATCTATTTCTTCTTTTTTTTGGTGTTCTTTCAATTCCTTTTACCTTTTTTCCGAACTCTCTATAAAACTTTTTTGGGTCACCAATAAATTGCTTATTTCCTACCTTTTCTTTATATTTGTCTACATATCTTCTAAGAGTTTCTGCCTGTGCTGAGATTTTTAGTTTATTATTTAGTGCATACTTCCACGGTGGTGCAGTAGTAGCGTTGTTGCCTCACAGCAAGAGGTTCTCCCGTTCGATTCTCGGCTGGAGTGCATGTAGTGCCTTCTGTGTGGAGTCTGCATGTCCTCCCCGCGGTTGGGTGGGCATTCGAAAGACATGCATAAATGGGCGTGCCTTCGTTGAAGGCTGAATGTCAAGCTGGCACCTCGGCGTTCATGAAAATCTACTGTCAATCATTAGCGGACTGGAGTTCTGTTGTGGTGACCCCTAACCGGGAAAAGCCGAAAGACAACAACAACATTTGCAATAGTACATGATAGATTCTGATCTGTTGTAATACTGCCTATTGTTTTTATCACATCTATCTTTCTGAGTATTTTTGTTGATCTGTTCCCTCTTCTGTACTCTTCTAATAGTGACACTTCTTGTCTTAGTTGCTTTATGGTTTTCTCTATTCGATACTTCCATGATGGTATTCAATTTCTCCCCTCCCCTTTCCCTTACTACATTGTGTTCTTGTGGTAGAATTTTATCTTTTATTAATTTAGCTGTACAGCAATATGTCTTGTTTACTTCTACTGTATTGCATGGGTCTCTATGGACAGTCCTAATTACCGTATTCATTTGTTTTATCAAACGTCTGGCTTTTTGAGTTTTAATGACCTTCTGCAATCTATTTCTTTCATTGATCTTAATATGTCTGTCTATCTCTATTAAGTCAAGCAACTCTTCTCTTAACTTAGTTTCTTCTCAACTGAGAGTGCATTTTTTGTTTTCAATTTCCTGCGGGCATTCTATAGAAAGTTCTACTGCATCTTCCTGTGGTACACTCTCTTTAATTTCATCCTGTGCCATCCATCATCTGTCATATGAGAACTCACTGGCCTGTCACTCCTCAACATTGACTGCATCAGAGGTGCCACAGTTTCCTGTTCCTTCTTTTGCTGGCCAGCTTTAAGTGAATGTTTATACTGGTTTTCTGTTTAAGGTTCCAAAATATCTTCATATGGCACCTGACCAATTGCACTTTTATGTAGATGTGTACATGTGCAATTCATAATGTTTGTATAAGTAAAAGAAACCCACACTTGTATACTAATAGAGTTCTGCTAATCATGTGTGTGCTTCCAGGAGATTGAATCATTTTTTTTTATTTTTGCTATTTGTTGTCCAGGTAAGGGGATAGTTCAGAAGACCCTTTTCGCCATGATCTGGGAGTATTTAACATTTGCCACTATGTTATGGTTCTCATAAATATTTACTTCTAATGAGTCAAGCCTCCCCTGTCCTGACCCTAAGTGAAGAACTTTTCTTTATGGAAGATAGATAAACCATATCTCTGCTTACCCGAGACTCAGTTCACAAATAGACAGCTAGTGCCAGTACAGGGGCCACACACACAGTAAATCAAAAATGTAAGTTGTTGTTGGAATTTGACTCTGTGCCCTTTTTATTCAGAGGTGTGCCATAAGCACAGGGGACTTCTGTGTATGGCAACAAAGGAGAGACAGGCGAGGATCCAGGGGCCATTTTATTCACAGAAAGTTTTGCATGAAAGCTGCCACCAAAGATATGGCAACTTGGAAAGATAGAGTGATAGGTTGTGCAGTCAGTGCTACACTACCAGAGACATGGTTGCATGGAAGAGAAGGTGTTGGGTGTTTCATGTTGCCAAAATGATAGAAGCTGAAAGGGAGGAGGTTAAGGAGTATGTTGCTTGCTAGTAGTAGTGGATGTATTTATTCCCAAAAGGAAGTTTCTTGGTGCATGCAGTTTACCTGGCACTGCTGCTGATAAGCATGTCATTACTACTGACTGAGTGGCACCTTGGAGAGAAGGATGGCAGTTGGGGATAAGCATGGCATTACTATTAACAATGTGGTACCTTGGAGAGAAGGATGGCAGTTTGGGGATGAGCGTGACATTACTACTGACAATGTGGTACCTTGGAGAGAAGGATGGCAGTTTGGGGATGAGCGTGACATTACTACTGACAATGTGGTACCTTGGAGAGAAGGATGGCGGTTTGGGGATAAGCCTGGCATTACTACTGACAATATGGTACCTTGGAGAGAAGGATGGTGGTTGGGGATAAGCCTGGCATTACTACTGACAGTATGGTTCCTTGGAGAGAAGGGTGACAGTTGGGGATAAGCCTGGCATTACTACTGACAATGTGGTACCATGGAGAGAAGGATGGAGGTTGTTGATAAGTATGGCATTACTACTGACAATGTGGTACCTTGGAGAGAAGGATGGCGGTTGGGGATAAGCCTGGCATTACTACTGACAGTATGGTACCTTGGAGAGAAGGATGGCGGTTGGGGATAAGCCTGGCATTACTACTGACAATGTGGTACCTTGGAGAGAAGGATGGCGGTTGGGGATAAGCCTGGCATTACTACTGACAGTATGGTACCTTGGAGAGAAGGATGGCGGTTGGGGATAAGCCTGGCATTACTACTGACAATGTGGTACCTTGGAGAGAAGGATGGCAGTTGGGGATAAACCTGACATTACTACTGACAATGTGGTAGCTTGGAGAGAAGGATGGTGGTTGGGTCCACATTGCCTTGCACTACTACTGGGAACATGGTTGCCTAGAGATGAGGATGGAGGTTCAGTGTGCATTGCATGCACTGCTACTTGGGGCATGGTAACCTGGAGAGGAAGAGGATAGTGGTTTGGTGCACAGTGCCTGACACTGCAAATGAAGACAAGTATCCTGGAGAGGGCTGTGGTTTGGTGCCTGGCACCATTGCCAGTGACAAGGCACCATGGGGTGGAGAACAGTGTGCATAAAGCCTGGCAGTGCTATTAGAACTTTGCACCATAAAGAGGAAACTGATGGTGGTTGGATGCACAATACTTGGCACTGTATCAGGGAGATGGAATCCATAGAGGAAAAGGGCAATAGGATGTGCAGGGCCTGTTTGTTTTACCTGGACCATGGCAGTATGGATGGAAGTAACACAAAGGCTGACTTACCCTTCAGTTGTAACTAAGGACATGGCAACATCGAGGAAAATTGAAGTATGGTATACAGCCATTAGCATTGTATGCTAAAGCATGTCAGTGTGGAAAGAGGGATATAATATCAATGCTGCTGCTACTAATTAAAACATGGCAGGACTGTGGAGGTGTATTTCTACTACTGGCACTAATAAAAAGTTGATGACAGAGCATGAGCTCATTGGGTCACAGCTGCATCTAAAGGCACATGAGTATAATGGCAGAAGAGAGCAGTGGGCAAATTATATTCTCCACTGCAAATAATTGGGAACATAGCAAAACAAGCAGAAGAAGGCAGTGGTTGGGTAGGGGTTGTTCAGTCACTGCTACTGCTACTTAGGACATGATATCTTCATACTGAAGAAGCCCAGTTATACCTGCTATTAATGGGAACAAGGCCATTTATAAAGAGTAGGGAGATGGGCGTACACCCACTGCTGCTGTTAATGGGTACAAGGCTATTTGTGAGTAATAGTTACATGGGGTGTACACTTGTTACTGTTGTTAATTGGAACAGGACCATTTATAGAGAGTAGGGAGATGGATGTACCCCCACTGCTGCTGTTAATGGGTACAGGACTATTTGTGAATACTAAAAAGATGGGGTGTGCACTTACTACTGTTGTTAATGGGAACAGGGCTGGAGAGTAGGGAGATGGGTGTACAACCAATGTAACTGTTAATGGGAACATGGTCATTTTTAGAGAGTAGGGAGAATGGGGTGCTTTTTAAGACTGGCTACTTGTGTTAGTGGAGATGGGTGTTTACCCACTACTACTGCTAATGGGGACAAGACCATTTATGGGGAGTAGAGAAAGAGAGGGGCTGTGTACTTGCTAATGCTGTTAATGGGAACAGGACCATTTATGGGGAGCAGATTGATGGGTTGTACACCCACTACTGCTTCTGTTAATGAGACCAGGGCAATTTACTTGGAGTAAGGAGTTAGGTGTGCACCCAATGCTGCTGTTAATGGGAACAAGGCCATTTCTGGTGAGTAAGAAGATGGATGTACAGCAACTTCTGTTGTTAATGGGAACATGGCTAATTGTGGAGAATGGGGAGATGGGTGTATACGCACTGCTGAAGTTAATGGGAACAGCAACATTTGTGGGCAGCGATGAGATGTATGTATACCTACTGCTACTAGGAAAGCTGCAGTGGGGGAAGAGGGCAGGGTATCTATTGCAATTACTATTGCAACTGGGAACATGTAAACATGGATAAAACCATGCAGGCATTGTAGTGCCACATGGAAGGGTAGGAGAGGTAGAATCACTGCAGTCATTGCAATGCCACATGGAGGAGTAGGAGAGGTAGAATCACTGCAGTCATTGCAGTGCCACATGGAGGAGTAGGAGAGGTAGAATCACTGCAGTTATTGCAGTGCCACATGGAGAAGTAGGAGAGGTAGAATCACTATTGCTGTTAGTAATGATAGCGTGACAGTTAGAGGAGAGGGAGAAATGGTATGTGAGGTTACTTCTGCTGATAAGGCATTCCAACGTGAGGGTAGAAGGAAGGCAGGGAAAATGGGAAGTCAGTGTTGCTGGTGTTGGGAACTTGCCAGTATGGAAAAGAGACAGACAGATGTACATTCAGTGTTGCTGTCAATAAGAACATGTCAACAAGGAGATTCACAGCAGTTTCAAGGCTGTTTAAATCTAACGGCCATGTAGACCTTGCCAATACCCACTTTTAGACTTTACCTCCTTTTTTTTCAAACAGGGAGAGGCCAATTAATCCTGGGTAAATTTGAGTGTGCCCATTAAGCTGTGCAGATTTATTCTGAAGGAATATACTTAATTTCTCTACTTAACTTGAAATGGACGTTTATTCCAGGGGTGGGAGAGGAGATGAGTGAAGAAGCTCTCTCTCTCCATTGCATTCTATTTATCTCCTAATGAAGGTTCAGGTCTCTACTTCTAACATTAGCTATTCTGTTTGGCTTGCTGAGATATACGAAGTCAAGGACCACCAGATCTCTAATGTCATGATAACTGAGATACAGATCTCCCCTCAAGAGTCTGTAAGAAAGAGTATAGGGATAGTGCTTCCAACCTGTCTTGGTAACTATGATTCTTAAGATCAGAGTTCTTTTTGATTAGTAATCTAGGAGTCTTTTACGTTTATTGATAGGTCAACTGAGGCACATACTGAAGGGAACATCATACTCTATAATGGTTAGTGCTACATGTAGAGGAGCAGTGACATGTTTGGATCTTGATGCAAATTCTTTGGGTATTAGTTATGCTAAGAAAGATTTCCTAATGACAACTGCCATGCAGTGCCCAAAGGAGAGGGAACTATCAACCCAAGTGTTCAGCTCACTGACTACCTTTTCGTTTAGTAAGGGAGTGCTGTCTGGACTGTATGTTCTTTATAATTCTTGTTTTCTTAAGGGAACAATACTACACATTTTAGTGTTGAATTTAATCCCATTATCACTACACTAGATAACAACTACAGTATGTTCTTTCTGATGTCTAATGGAGGGGCGGGTTGGTAATTACACCCGCTATGCAGTTGTCTGAAAATTTGATTAACCATAAGTCCTGGTTATCAGTTTTGAGAACAGGGATTTAGATGCCAAACCAGGGCAGGGACAGTCCTTTGGGGATATTATTGGTTACCTTACCACTATTTAAAGAGGTACCTAGAAAAATAATTATGTCGGCTCTGCTTCTTAGCCAACTAATTTCCATCTTACCACAAATCATCTAATTTTATGGCAGATACTTTTGTTACATTTTTGGCATGAGATACAGTATTATATGAAAAAAAAAAAAACAGTGACTCAGGAAGAAGTCTAAAGATTTATTAAGAGTTTAGTGCTTTTCTTCTTCAGTCAAAATGGAATTTCATTAGAACTAAAATAACATATTTTTTGTGTCTTAAATACATTTATAAATGAAACTAAAAATTAAGTCAAATTAAAAACACATCAACCATACAGAAGGTAAAGTCCATATGTATGTTAAAAAAAAACATTTGTACAAATTAAAATCTGTGGCTTTGGGTGGTTCAAAAATCAGTCAAGTGGCCACGTTTATAGACAACAAACTGAAGGTTTTTTTCACAGTAATCCTCACATTCTTAAGGATTCAGGCAATTTCTTCAAATTTTGGCGAACACTGAATTTTTGGAGGACTTGTATTTTCTTATTTGTGTTAAAAATCTTTTCGCGATTTTGACACACAATGTTAGAATTGATTGGCTCCAGTTAGCACGTTTTACATAACCTCATTTTATACAAGAGACATTAATTGTATTGTGTGTTGCACAGAAGCAGTGCTGAAGAATATTTTTTTTTTTTTGAGGATGAGTACTATAAACAAATTTGAGAAGTAATAACTGGAGCAGCAAATGAAGAGCTTGCCAATATAATTTTATAGTACTGGGAAACTAATTTTGCTTTCACTTGCCCTTTTACACCATATATTAGGAAGTATTTGTGCTTCCTGGTGTTATTTTTATTATATATAATGTTGAAGAAGTTATGATTTTTTTTGTACTGTATGAATTGCTCATCTTTTTTTTGCATTTTATAGATGCAATGAATTGAAACAGAATCAACTTTCTAGATATTATTACTTTTAAGAACAGGTTAAACATGAGCTAGGAATCTAATATTTACTGTCCAGGCTAAAGTCCAGTGATAATTTTTCTAAATATAGTTGTTAAAACTCAAACATATGTTTTTTGAAGAGGGTCACTGAAGTGATTTGTTAGATAATTTTGTGTGCGAATAACAACAGAAATAAAAGCTAGATATTCAGCTATATTAAAAAGTCAATTGATTGGGGGGGGGGGGCCCTGTAGATAAAGATGCTAACAAAACTGGCATGGTTTTTTCAAGAGCTATGCTAATTCCTTTTAACAATAGGATTCTGGAGATTAAGAAAATATTGTGTAAAAGCTAGTTCATTTAACCTTAAGAATGAGTTAGGTGAAGCCTCTTTATTTGTGTTTAAAAAGGGTAGGAATTTAAAATCATTGTTTAAGACATGATGTGAGGTGAACAATTACACTATCCCCAATTATAATATGGGATGGAAAAGTGTGGGGCTTGCTCACAATGTCTCTACATTCATCTGCTTTTACTATAATTCTGTTCTACCTACATTATTATCTTATTTGGCTGTTCTGTGTGCTCTTAGGTATTCAAGTGTGCTTATTCTACATTTATTACTGCCTGTTAGTAGCCTGATTAAATCTGTCTGCTGTTCTAAGCATCTCTGTTTTGGTTTTAGAACTTGTGCTTCAGGCCAGTTATTTTGCATTTAGGGTTTTTGTGGTCAACAGCCTTGTGGAAATAGAAGATTGCCAGCACAAACACCACACCACCCACATCACAGAGCCAAGCACAGCACACATCCACCTATGCAGGGGTCCTCAATAAAAACTTACCTAAACAACAGAGACCCCCAAAACAAACTCACAAACATTCCACACACAACACCAATCACGTCACACACAGGAGACAACACACCAGTGTCTCACAAACACAGCCCATTAGGCATAACAGTAAAGCAAATGTCCCCCTCACCAGGCTTAACAAGGAGAAGGTCATGGTCAGCTGTCTGTCAAGTGCCAGAATCCACTATATCACGCACGCACTTAAGTCTTTCCACAACAGGTACAAGTAAGACTCTGTCATTGTCCATGTTGGTGTGAATGACTTGAGATGTACCTCTCTGGACTACATGAAGAGAGACATGGTTGACTACTCAGAGTATGTGCCCCAGGCAGGTATTACCCTAGCCCTAAACATCATCTTGCCTTCACTAAGAATAATACCACAATACCAACAAAAATAATTGATTTCAACAATTGGCTTAGTTTCTGGTGTCTTTCCAAGGGGATCCATTATCTGTGCCTGGGATGACATGGTTGACAGGCCTCGATGCTTTGCCAGAGATGGCCTCCACCTGTCACCCCTGGGGTTCTGGATATTGGCCAAGGCTCTTGCCTCCACCATTATGTCTTTTTTAGGCTATGTCCCAAAGACAAATTTTCCAACATGAAAGATCTGTCAAAAAGCAAATTGAAGGTCATGCTTCTTAATGCTAGGAGCCCTAACCTGAAAATGCACTCACTGGAGGTACTCATCACACTGGAAGATGCCGATGTCTGTGCGGTCACAGAAACTTGGTTCAGGGCTGTGGAGAGCACCTCTGCCTTACAAAGCTATACCTCATTCCATACTTTGTGACCCCAAAACGAGGTTGGGAAGACTAAGGGTGTGGTAGTCTATCTTCATTAAGGACAGGCACACCTCCAGACTGTTTTGCCAGCATGACGCACTGGAATTACTCCAGGTACAACTGACAGTTGGCTAGACACCCATTCAAGTTATACACAGCTGTAGACCCCCCCCCTCCATGACACCACTCCTCCTACCTGGACCTACTTGACTCCATCAAGGTACCCCCTAACACCCTGATCCTTGGTTACTTCAACTACCCCACTATAGACTAGGTTAACAGTTCCTGCACTAGTGCACTCACCCAATGATCCCTTGATTTCCTCAGTTATAACACACTAGACCAGCTCGTGTCATCCCCTACAAGGGGAGATAACATTATAGACTATGTTCTCACCAACATGGAGAATCGCTCCCATAGTATGTGCTTCCCCAGTGAGATCAGATCATTGGTCTGTCTCATTTGAAGTTTCTGTCCCACTCAACCCCTCCCAAGCTGTAACCAGGCTAAAAAAACTTCTCAAAAAGTTGACTACAACCTCCTAATTGAGGGTATCTGTAGCTTCACACCACCGCCACCCTCCCTCAGAGGATGCAGGCAACTATGCTGAACAGTACACCAATGCAGTATACAAGCACCTGTACAACTGCATGGACCCAGCCATACTCACCAGAACTAAAACCTGCTCTTCAAGGAAACTCAAACCTGTCTGGTGGACACCGTCTATCAACAGACTTTACAACAAAAGGAAGATGCTGTTGTCCAAGGGTAAAAAGGAACAAATTCCCAATTGAAAAACTCCCTCTTTAGCCTCAACAAGCAAATTAGATCACTAGTGAAAACCTCCAAAGCCAATTATGAGTTGAAACTAGCCTCTGAAACAAAGGGAAACCACAAGTCCTCCTTCAGTTATGTCAGGAACCTCCATGGCAAAGCCCAGGTTTGTTCCAAATTAGTACTTAATGATACCACTTACACTGATCCTGTTGACTTAGCCAACCTGCTAGCTTCACCCCCTTATCCCCTCCTGCAAAGGCCCTTTAGACATCCTGTATACTTGTCCCACACCTCACATCTCTGTGGCTTAAGTGTTAAAGGCCCTATCCAAGGCAAACAACACAGCTTCCATGGGACCTGATAGTATCCCAGGCTGTATTCTGCACCATCTCCAGCAAGAACTAGCTTCACTGTTGAGCACTCTCTTTAACTACAGCCTAATTACATGCTTCATTGCAGCAGAGTGGCTAGCTGCCATTGTCATCCCCTTGCTCAAAGGTGGTGCCACTACTGACCCGGGAAACTATCGCCCCATTAGCTTGACAAGTCTGATCTGCAAAGCCATGGAGCGTATTATTATGGATCTCATAAACAAAAACATTGGCAATTTCCAAGCACTTGACCCCACCCAATTCAGATTTGTCATGTGCAGATCTTGCCTGTTAAATGTGGTTGTCTTCATTGAGACTGTCATCAAGGCCCTTGATGAGGGAAAGTCAGTACATACAGCTTACCTTGACTTGGCCAAGGCCTTTGACACAATCCCCCACTCAGGCATCATCGAAAAGCTAACGCAACTTGATGTTAATCCCTGTCTAGTCAGATGGGTGGCCAACTGTCTCACTGATATGACCCACAAGGTCAAAATAGGTGCCATCACCTCTGGCAGCAGACCTGTCACTAGTGGTGTTCCCCAAGAATCTGTCCTGGGACCCCTACTATTTAGCATATACTTCTCATAGGTCCAGACAAAGACAGAGTGCCTGTGGCTGACCAAGTTTGCAGATGACTGTAAGTTGAGTGCTGTCATTGACTCCTCAAATGATGGTAACATTCTGTAAGAGGGTCTCACAGCTACAAAACCTGGTGCCAAAGTAATGGCCTTAAGTTAAATGCAAACAATGTATTATCATACCATTCGGCAAACACACAGCCCCTGCTGATTACCACATCAAAGGCAACCCCCTAAGCACACAACCTGTGTTGAGAGACCTGGGTGCTCAGGTTGGCAACAATCTCACATTTGATCATCATGTGGCAGCAGTGGTCAAAAAAGCCTTTTACTTGGTTCATCTCATAAGTAAAGGGATTGCATCCAGAAAAAAAGAGGTTATTACCTCTCTGTACTCCTCCCTCATTAGACCTATAATTGAGTATAATGCCCCGTTTGGTATGCACCTCACACCTGCACCAACTGGAAAGGCCACAGAAATACCTCATGAACAGAATCCATGGCCTCCAATGGCTGTCTTGTGCGGACAGGCTCAAATCATTATCACTCTACTCAGTGTCATACAGATTGCTCAGAAGTGATCTGAGTCTTGTCCTGCTAGACTTGCTCCATATCCATAAGTCTAACTCCTCACGCATTACCCGCTCGATAGGCCGAAATATAATATGCGACATCAGCAAAACCTGCTGGACAGACAGGTTTGTTTCCCAGAGACTGCCCCGTCTTTGGAATAGACTTCCCATACATGTCAAACAGAGTACCTTGCTGACCCTCTTCATTGCAGCCTTGATGAGTGGTTGGGAAATGACAAATTTGTCCCAGGGGTTTTACCTTTGTCCCTTATTGACAGGGGTGACAGGTGCTGACTGAGGGTTTTTTTGGAGATAAACTCTTGGCTAGGCTTGGAAGGACCCCAGGGCCATTAGCCTCTTAACCTCCTATGATCCTATGATTTGATACATACATATATATATATATATATATATATATATATATATATATATATATATATATATTTATATATATAAAACTGTACCCAGTTACCCTAGGGTTATTACTACCACACTAGATTGCAATAGTATTTGTGTTGTTTATATAGCAGCTTGTTTAACTTGTGCATCCTTCTGTGTTCATAGGTGTGTACTAGGCTAATGGCCTTGGAGCCTTTACAAGCCTAGCCCATAGAAGTGCTCTGGCATCATGCTGCCCGATGTTAGTGCCCAGTGCCTGTATCAAGTAGAACCACTAGAGTGATTCCTGGGGTGAACTTTCTATTTCCCATCCACTCATCAAGGTTTGTTTTGAAGAAGGCCAGTGAGGTACTCTGCTTGACATGTATGGGAAGACTATTCCAGAGCATGGGCAGACTCTGGGTTATGAACCTGCCCCTCCAGCATGTCCTGTTGATTGTGATAATGAGGTTGAGGTCTCTGGAGCATGTGGTGCAGAGGGATTGGGATTTCTTTAGGTGAAGCATTTCTAACAGAGCTGGGTCAGACATGGCTTTGTAAGTTGAGCAGAGATCGCCTCTTAGTAGACGATATGAGACAGAGAATAGCTGGAGTGTTTTGAGTCTATCCATGTAGGACATGTGTTTAAGGCCTAGGATCCTCTTTGTTGGGTACTTTTGTGGTCTTTCCAGCTGTTGCATGTGTCTAGTGAGGTTCATGCCAAATGGGGCATTATACTTGATGATTGGCCTAATGAGGGAAGACTAGAGAGAGATGATGACATCTTTCTTCCTGGATGCAAAACCCTTGGTAATGAGACATGCCACATAGAAGGACGTTCTGACCACAGTGGCAATGTGGTCGTCGAAGGAGAGGTTGCTGTCAACCTTTGTCCCCAGATCTCTTGGAAAGACTGAGTGTGCTTTAAGGGCATGGATTTAATGACATTGTTATACTATTAAAAAGAATGTTGTTGATTTTAAGAAGAAATTTTTTATCTGTGAAAAGGTCCTGCATTTTGTTAGTGGTGGTAATTGCGACGTATACTTAAACACAGAAACAGTATTGGCAGCTTTTATTGGATGCTTTCCATCCATCAGTAATAACTGACAAAATATCAGTTAATAGAGTGTTAATGCTAAGGCAGCTAAACTTTAATCCTATAATATGGTAAGTACATCTAATGCCATTTACAGCTGTTTTAATTCTGTCCAAATGTTTTTTTACATGCGTGCTGATTTTATCTTATGTAGGGTTAAGTTATTGTATCGTGACACATTACAACTTAAAACATATGTGTATTTTTTTTTTTTTCAATAATTTTTATTTTTATTTTTACATTAATAAATGTCACAAATAAAAACCATCTTACAACATGACTGTGTGCATATATATATATATATATATATATATATATACATACATATATACATATATATATATATATATATATATATATATACACATACATATATACATATATATATATATATATATATATATATATATACATATATATGTATATATATGTGTATATATATATATATATATATATACATATATACACATATATACACATATATACATACACACACATACACACATATACATATGTTATACATTGATGTCAAATACCACAGGATATAGGTCGTACAACATATCTATTTACACTATGTACATAGATGCTTTCATTGTTAATTCCACAGTTATATAGACAGTATATACATTCGTAATATCCAAGTTATTATTTAATATCTGAACTTGTATGTGTTCTTTGGTTCCATTATAGTGTATTTCTAAGTTGCTGCGTGATGAATTATGCTAATATGATATTAAAGGTTTGTTTCCAAATTTCTCTGGATTTCATGTTTTTGTTTCTTTTATCTATTACTATTTTATGAGCTAAAAGGTGTTGTATAGCTACTTGTTTAAAACCCTCCCAAGAGATATATATCGTATCTAGCCATTTAAAAGCTATATACAGTTTCATTAGTAGAAAAATTGTTATGTATTTGCTTGTTTTCTTGGGATGTTGGGTGGGAGAATGTGTAACAGAGTGAATTCCCAAGTTAATGTTGATGTTTGATAACCTGTTTTTTGTAATTGTACCTTGAGAGAGTTCCAGAGTTTATAGA
Organism: Protopterus annectens; assembly: GCF_019279795.1. Taxonomy (NCBI): domain Eukaryota; kingdom Metazoa; phylum Chordata; order Ceratodontiformes; family Protopteridae; genus Protopterus; species Protopterus annectens. Next base: position 814,416,126 of record NC_056751.1, on the reverse strand, counting down.
CACATTTACAGCTCCAAAATACATGGATTAAGTCAGCTATCTGGTCCTTACAGTGTGGGCAGAAAGGTGATTTTGATATGTTAAATTTGTGTAGGATTGCAGGTGTAAAATAAGCATTATTATTGATCATGAGCTGAGTGTATGCTAACTTTTTGAGGGGTAAAATCTTCAGTGTTAGATTGATTGCCTGGCTTATTTGCTGTTCATCTATGGATGGTTTAATTTTTCTCCAGTAGTTAGAGAAGAGGAGGTCCTCCTGGTATTTGATTTCATTTGTCATTTTATATGAATTGGTAATAGTTTTCTTTGTTGTGATAATAGTTTTCCAAAGCCTGCTACAAGTTTCTATGTCACTATTGGTCATAGTAACATTTTGGAGATAACTGGAACACAGTTCTTTGATTTGTCTTAGGATTATTATGTGTGATTTAGGGAGGTTTAAGTTGGTCCTCATTTCTTGTATTGAACAGTTAAGGTAGGGATAGACATATTGGATTGTTTTATCTTTCAGTCTGGGAAAAGGGACTAGGTCCAGCATCTTATTGTTTATTTTTAAATTTGGGTTTTTATGAAGGGGTTGCAGTATTGTCATGGCATGTCTAAGGTTCAAGAATTGAAAGAGTTTTTGCATTAGGTTGATAGAATGTTTTAAGGGCTCTATAATGTTATAAGTTTGTATTTCTTTCTGCTTCAGGAATGGAAGTGCTTTGGGATTGAAACCTTGAGCTTTAATATATCTATAATATATTGTCACCCAGAGAGGAGACCAATTTTCCATTGACAGGTTATGTTCAGCTATTCTCAATATTCTGTTAGTGTTAATGATCGAGTAATACATTTTAAAATCTGGTAGATTTAGTCCTCCTTTGCTTTTGGGGAGTGTTAATTTTGGATAGGAGATTCTGGTTTTTTTGGATTCCCATATACATTTTGCTAGGAAGGTATGAATTTGTTTGAAGAATTTATTATGTATTGTTGTCTGTGATGTCATGAATATATACATTAGTCTAGGTAAAATGTTCATTTTGATTATTGATACTTTGGCCAAGAATGGTAGTTTTAGGTTGTTCCTTATTTTGCAGTCTTGCATTATATTTTGCCATTTAAGGTTTACGTTGTGTTGGTAGACGTCTTTGTTACTGTGGAAAAAGGTGATTCCCAGGTATTTAGTTTCTTTTTTTATTTTTATTGTGTTTAACAATGGTATTAGTGAGATGAGTTTGGGTGTTTTTAGGGGGAAAATATTAGTTTTATTAAGGTTTAGTTTGTAGTTAGACATAGTCGAGAAATGTTCAATTGCAGCTATTTTGTTTATATCTGAATTTGGTGTATTGCAGTATATGTTCAGATCATCTGCAAATGCAGCGAGGTATATTTTGAAGTTGTGTATTGATGGAGGATTGTGATATGTATTTTGTTTAATGTATAGAAAGAGTGGTTCTAGGTATAGGTTAAACAGGAAGGGTGATAATGGGCATCCTTGTCTTGTTCCATTTTTTATTAGGATCCTATTTGACCAAATTTTATTTATATACAGAGATGTGTATGGGTTGCTATAGAGTTTGGATGATCTGAATGAAGTAATTGGGTATATTAAAGTAGGGTAGTGTTTGGAGTAAGAATTCTAGATTAACCCTATCAAATGCCTTGTGGGCATCCACTACCATTGTGTAGATGTTGATATTGTATCAGTTAGCATAGGATATTAGTGCATCTAATGTTAATGTATTGTCACTAGTCTGTCTATGTGGTGTAAAACCGGATTGTTCTGGGGAGAGGATTTTTTCTATCAGATTTTTCATTCTGTTTGCAAGTATAGAGGTAAATATTTTAGTATCTATATTTAAGAGGGAGATGGGTCTGTAGCTGTCGGGGTTTTGGGGGTCTGTGTGTTCTTTTAATATAAATATAGTTTTAGAGGCATTAAAGTGGATATCATTTATTTTATAGTTTATTATGTAATTCAGTGTATAGTATAGTAGTTTGGCTATCAAGGAAAAAAATGCTTTGTAAAATTCTGATGTGAGTCCATCCGGACCAGGAGCCTTATGCACTTTTAAGTGTTTGATTGTTGTAATAATTTCACTGATGGATATCGGCTCAGTTAGTTTTTTTTGTTGGTCTAAATTGAGTTTAGGGAATTTCAGTTTTTGAAGAAAAAAGAGTTCTATCTTCCTTTGAGGTTTGTAGTATTTGTGCTCCATATATTTGAGAGTATATTTGTTCAAATGTTTTAATAATGTCTTCATTTTTTGTGTAGTTTTTGTCTCTGTAGTTTATTTCTGATATACTGGAGGCATTTTTGTGTTGGCAGATCATTCTGGCCAGAGCTTTAGATGGTATTTGAGCTTCTTCTACGTAAGTGGCTAACATTCTGGCTTCATAGAAAGATAGGTTCCTGGTTTCTAACATATATAGATCCCTTTGCAGTTTTAAAAGTTCAGCTTCTGTTTGGTTCTTAGGGTTATTTATTAGTTCTTTTTCAAGATGCTCTATTTTCCCTTTCAGTATATGCTCCTCTTTCAGTTGAATTTTTTTATAGTATGCTGCTTTTTTTGATAAACAATCCTCTGATTTGTGCTTTGGTTGCAGCCCATTCTATGTCAGTTAGTACTTGGGAGTTAGTGATATTTGTAAGAGCTATTTTTAGTATTGCTTCTGTTTCTTTTATTACATCCATTTTGGAAAGTAAATTAGGGTTTAATGACCAATTATGACCCCTATTCTCTAAATATATCTTTTTGTCCCAGTTAATGTTCAGTGTGATTTTGGAGTGATCTGAAAAGAACCTGGTATGTATAGTTATTGTTCGGTCCATGTTAATGAATATGTCAGAGATTAAGAAGAAGTCTATCCTTGACCACATTTTGTGGCATTGCGAATAGAATGTGAACTTCCCTGTTTTATCTGCACTGTTCCCATATTTAAAAGGGTCATATAGTTTGAAATCTTGTTTGAGTTCATTAAGGGCTAATGTGGCTTGTTTATTATGTGATTTGGTCAGATTAGATTTATCCTTTTCTGGGTTTTGATATGTATTCCAGTCACCTCAATCACTAGGTAGTGATCTTTAAATTGGTTTAAGGTTAGGTATAATGACATAAAAAGTGTTGTTGGTTATTACAGGGTGCGTAAACATTAAGTACCATTATAGGTTTTGGTATTGTAGGACTATTAAATGCTACATAGCACCATCTTCCCTCCTTGTCAGCTTTGGTTTTAAGTATTTTTTCCTTAAATTGGTTTTTAATTATTATGGCAGCCCCAGCACTGTTTGTTTTCCCCTCTGAAGCTATGATTTGACTTAACCATTTCTTTCTGCTAATTTCTGCCCATTGGTCTGCAGTCAAGTGCGTTTCTTGTATTAGTATGAAGTTGGCTGTGGTTTTTAATGTAAGGTGTAAGAATAGTTTTCTTTTCTTCTTGTTTTGGAGCCCTTTAACATTCCATGATTCTATTTCCCACGTTTATTTATTAGGTGTATTCCTTAGATATGCCATGTATATTAGTTTTGTTTTGTTAGTTTTGTATGCGTTACTGTGTGATGGTTTAGGAAGGCATCTATTTATCCCCGTCCCTACTCTGTGCCTAACCACTATATCCCTGGACCAGGAATAATCAGGGGGGGAGGATGAAGGTTCATTATATGGTTTACCTTTACGTCTAATCTTGGAATGTGTTTTCTTTTTAGATATAGATTTACTCCATAGTATCCCCCCTGTGTTACTATAAACAATGTGGACAAAGCTGAACAAACTAGTTCCCTCAACAAACACTGCTACTTAATATCCCTAGCCTCTTCCAACATATTATTTATACAGTGATGTATTGCATTTAAGGTACAGCATGTATTGTTTTTGTCTTGTGACTAATTCTTTCTAATAGTATTTTTAAAACAGCATATTAATATACATGCCTCAGTAAATTATAGCAATATATGTACCACAGTAATATTGTTAAACAATCAATCTTGTCATTTTTACATTTTTCTCTCATTTGACTTCTTTTTCCTCCCCTTTACTTATTCAGATTTCGGCCTTCTTTGGTGCCTATAGTGATGTTTTTCTTCATCAATCTGTGTGGGTTATAAAATATATACTTGGCACCTATTTAACAGAAGTAGGAAGTATAGAGAGACAAAAAAAAAAAAAAAAAAACAGCTTAGCCAAACAGTCCTCCTGCTATAGTTGACATATTAAGGCTATATTTACATTATCCCAGGATTGTTAGGTTATTTTACTAATTTCCTGAGATTACTTCTCTCCAGGATCTTTTAGCACATTTCTAGTATTTACATAAAACATTTAACATTTTTTTCCCTTTTTTTCCCAATATTAATCTATGAGCTAGCATAATTCTGACAGTTTATTTCTTGCCTATTATTTAAGGCTGGAGTTTCATTCACCTACACAGTACTGGGTGTACTGTTTTAGTGAATGGTTCAGTTCAACAGTACCTTATTTCTTCAAGGTTTTGCTTGCAGGTTGGTTGACATCTATGGTGCAGCGTTCTTCTTTTAGCTGGTGCAGATCAATTTTCATTTTTCAGGCAGTAAAATCCTTTGGAGCTTGCTGAAATCCATTTTGTCTGACTGTTCTTAATGAGGCCCTCAAAAGCCTAGGGGGACTGAATTTGCAAGCCAATATCCCAGAGGGAACTTCCTTCCTATATTCGTGCATCGGAAACAGCAGTTCATTTTTGGTTCCTACCCAGGCTGTACTTCCTTTTCCTATGTTCCTCATGGCTCACATCAATGATTTAAGGGCCTAGACAGCAAGGGGAAGATTTCAGAGTTGGATCCCAGCTAGAGTGCTTGTGAATGAGGTCGTTTTTTCATCCAAGGGTCCTTTATCTTTTTTTGTGGATTTATTTCACTTCTGAAGGTGGAATTTGCTTGAAAACAGCCAGGAATGTCTCTTTTGCCTCTTTGGGGTTAGCAACCATGTATTTAACCTCTTTGATGTAAAAGATTAACTGATTTGGATATTTCATCTGGAATTTGATTTTTTTTTTCTATTAGGAACCTGCATTATGAGTGGTTGGGAAATGACAAATTTGTCCCAGGGGTTTTACCTTTGTCCCTTATTGACAGGGGTGACAGGTGCTGACTGAGGGTTTTTTTTTGGAGATAAACTCTTGGTTAGGCTTGGAAGGACCCCAGGGCCATTAACCTCTTAACCTCCTATGATCTGATGCATATATATATATATATATATATATATATATATAAAACAGCTGTAAATGGCATTAGATGTACTTACCATATTATAGGATTAAAGTTTAGCTGCCTTAGCATTAACACTCTATTAACTAATATTATATATATATATATATATATATATATATATATATATATATATATATATATATATATAAAACTGTACCCAGTTACCCTGGGGTTATTACTACCACACTAGATTGCAATAGTATTTGTGTTGTTTATATAGCAGCTTGTTTAACTTGTGCATCCTTCTGTGTTCATAGGTGTTTACTAGGCTAATGGCCTTGGAGCCTTTACAAGCCTAGCCCATAGAAGTGCCCTGGCATCATGCTACCCCATGTTAGTTCCCAGTGCCTGTATCAAGTAGAACCAGTAGAGTGATTCCTGGGGTGAACTTTCTATTTCCCATCCACTCATCAAGATTTCTTTTGAAGAGGGCCAGTGAGGTACTCTGCTTGATATGTATGGGAAGATTATTCCAAAGCATGGGCAGTCTGTGGGTTATGAACCTGCCCCTCCAGCATGTCCTGTTGATTGTGGTAATGAGGTTGAGGTCTCTGGAGCATGTGGTGCAGAGGGATTGGGATTTCTTTAGGTGAAGAATTTCTAACAGAGCTGGGTCAGACATGACTTTGTAAGCTGAGCAGAGATTGCCTCTTAGTAGACGATATGAGACAGAGAATAGCTGGAGTTTTTTGAGTCTATCCATGTAGGACATGTGTTTAAGGCCTAGGATCCTCTTCGTTGGGTACTTTTGTGGTCTTTCCAGCTGTTGCATGTGTCTAGTGAGGTTCATGCCAAATGGGGCATTATACTTGATGATTGGCCTAATGAGGGAAGACCAGAGAGAGATGATGACATCTTTCTTCCTGGATGCAAAACCCTTGGTAATGAGACATGCCACATAGAAGGACATTCTGACCACAGTGGCAATGTGGTGGTTGAAGGAGAGGTTGCTGTCAACCTTTGTCCACATATCTCTTGGAAAGACTGTGTGTGCTTTAAGGGCATGGATTTAATGACATTGTTATACTATTAAAAAGAATGTTGTTGATTTTAAGAAGAAATGTTTTATCTGTGAAAAGGTCCTACATTTTGTTAGTGGTGGTAATTGTGACGTATATTTAAACACAGAAACAGTATTGGCAGCTTTTATTGGATGCTTTCCATCCACCAGTAATAACTGACAAAATATTAGTTAATAGAGTGTTAATGCTAAGGCAGCTAAACTTTAATCCTATAATATGGTAAGTACATCTAATGCCATTTACAGCTGTTTTAATTCTGTCCAAATGTTTTTACATGCATGCTGATTTTATCATATGTAGGGTTAGGTTATTGTATCGTGACACTTTACAACTTAAAACATACGTGTATTTTTTAAAGTAGCTGTGACATATAACAGCAAGGCATTAGATTTTCTCTTATGTTTTATCATTGGTTTGTTTAATTTAACTTGAGTTTAATTTGTGAATGAGTCTTTTACAGTATTTAAAACACAGAAATAATGTCTCATTTCTGATGAAGTTCCATTCTGCCAAAGGAATGAAAATGTTAAAAACTCTTTTTAGTAAATCTTTAGAATTCTGAAGGGTTGGCAGTTGTACTTATTTACTGCCTGATGTAACTTTGATTTAGTACATTTGTTATATGGTATTATATGCTTTGGCCAGATCCAGATAAACTGTATGAAGAGCTTGACCACTGTCAACAGCTTGCTTGACCCTCTTCCAGAAGTTAACAAGAGAGATCTCCCCTTGACAAAACCAAAGTGTTGTGAAATAAGTGTGATACGATTCTTGACTTCATAACTAATGCAACTGATTATGATACACTCCACAGATTTAAAGAACAGACTCATAAGTCTAATTGCTCTTTAAATTCCAGGATAAATGGTTTGGCCAACACTGAAGAGTGGCAAAACCACTGCAATATACCAAAATCCAAGAACATAACCATTATGTTAAACAGGTGAAGGAAAGTTTCTTCAGAAACATGTTTGATTCTGTTTATTAAAGGAAAACTTCACCTTAGAACTCAAAAAAACATTTTTCATTGTATATTTGTTTTCTGAGCTATTTTAATGCCTCAAAATTACTCCAAGTGCTTCTTTTACAATTTTAGTGTGTTTCCCTCAAAATGGCAGATGATGTGGCCTGGCTTGGTAACGTGATCTAGTTTTCTTGCTTTGATTCCTTCTTCCTTTTTATATGCGTCATGCTAGACATAAGGAGGTGTTGTTGTCTTCACATGCCATTAATATAGAATGGCAGGACTGTGAAGCACTGTCATCTAACACACCTTCTACAACAGAGCTACATCTATGTTTCCCTGACTGAGCCTCATTTATGCATCTGACAGAGCTTATTCTATGTTATAGCTGTTGGCTACTTCCAGCAAAAGAAAGTAGGCAAATAGCAGGCTTAAAAGAATTGACAGTCCTCCCCACACTCTCATGCTGAGGTGTGAAAACTCTCACTGCAGTAAATGATCCTTGCCGTACATTTACAGGAGGCAAGTAGGACTCCAAACTAAGTCTTTCTGCTACTTCCCAATGCCTTAAGTGGGAAGTTTTTTTTCTGTCTCATAAATGATGCTGAATTAAAATGTGTTTTACTAGTCCTTGATTAATAATCTTTCATGTTCACCCCCTTTTTTCTATTTCTTATTTATTTATACTTTGGTAAGTAGGAAAGTGAACTGGTCCCAGGAAGCTTTTCAGCCACGACTCTGGCTACATTGGCAAAGATAGCAACAAGTAATAAATGCACTTAGCAATACAAAGAAAAAAATACTGAGATGAAGACACTGACAAAGACTGCATGTGCAATATATTACCAATGTGCGACAGTGAATAAATAAAAAATTAAGTGACGTTTACTAGAATGTATACATTAGTAATGCTTAACTCTACTTTGTTAAGTTTATTATAAATACATTCTGTGCACCCATAGTGTGTATGTATGTATATATATATATATATATATATATATATATATATATATACATAGTATGTTTGTGTGTGTATATATAGTTGTGTGTGTGTGTGTATATATATATATATATATATATATAAAGTACATGTGCACAAAAACGTGTGTGTGTGTATAATGAAGGACTAGATATGTTTGTGTGTGTACTTCATTCTAAATGGAAATGTTTGTATATATGTGTCTATACATAAACACACACAGATATATGTATAGCTGTCTGTGTGAGTGTATAAAAATATATGTAGCATGTAGAATACTATATGTGGGATGTAGTACTGTGTTTAAATGCACGTCTGACTGTGTGTGTGTGTGTGCGCGCGCGTGCATGTATTTAAACACAGTTAAGTACTCCTGATTTCCTTTTCTTAATGTTTTTAATGTAATACACAGTAATCATACGTTAAAGTAAATTCAGCTCTATATTATGGTTGTCATCAATGGTCTTATTTCCTTTGTGGACTACAAAATGCTCATGCACTCTAACAGTGTAAATACTGACTCAAAGTCAGTGGGAATCTCTTACAGTGGAATTGCATGCACCAGATATGCATCCTCCTCTGGCAAAATGTCACACAAAAGCACAAAAACCTTTTTATGAACATTATCAGTGCACCTAGTTGATAGAGTTGCCACTTGTTTCTCTCTTTCTGCAATTCTGTTGTGTGTGTGTGTGTTGTGGGGACTTGAAAATGATAAATGTGCTGCTACTTTACAAGAAACAGTATTTTCTGACTTTTCTGTAAATGTCAGAGAAATCTTTGATGTTACATTTAAGTTATCTTAACATCTAAACTATTGTAAATAACCAACATTTAAAGCTTAGCATTTCAATACTGAGTTGCTGCTTATGTAAATTTGTCAGAAGGGGTGATAACTGCTTTTAAACCCCTGACTGATCTAATTGCTTTGTTTTGCTATGAAAGGGGAGTGTTAAGTTCTCCTCTCTGCAATAAAACAGTGGAAAACACTTCCACACCTTTCTATTTTTTTATATCAGCTGTTGTTTTCCTTACATTAGCCAAAGTCAGAAGTAACTTTATTGTCATTTAGATCTACACAAGTGTAGATTAAATGAGATTCTGTGCAATCAGCTCATCATGGGACAGAGAAAAAAGAAATTACATACATAGAAAGACATAATTTAAACCATCATGTAATAATACTGCCACCATCTTATAAATCAACTCTACATTTAAATAGATAGCTACATATAGTCCTAGAAACACTTAAGATACAAAAAATACATAATTAGTGACAAAGTTAAAGTAATAGCATTGCACATGAACCATATACCACATTATCAGTGAACAAGCACATAGCAATAGCAGCTGAAGAAAAAATATTGCACCTGGGTTAGTAGTATAAATTATAATGTTTGGCTGGGCTTATTAAATAAGAGATAAATAATATTGCACTGTGAATAGGAAGTCCCAACTTCCTGACCTGTCAGTGATCAGACCTAATGGTGGAATTAAAAAGTCTGATCGCCTTCGGATAAAAACTATCTTTGAAATCTAGTTGTCCTGCATTGAATACTACATTATCTTTTACCCGATGACAGGCTCATAAACAGACTGTTTGCAGGATGAGTTGCATCATTTAGTATTTTGGTGGCTCTCTTTAGGCTCCTTGATGTATAAAGATCCTGGATTGTGGGCAGATTAATGCCAGTTATCCTCTCAGCAACTCTCACCACTCTCTGCAGTGATTTCTTATCTGTGACTGAACAGCTCCCATACCATACCAAAAAATTGGATGTTAGGATGCTTTCAATTGCTAAGTGAAAAGTGCTGACAATGGTAGTTTCACCTTTTTGGGTCTTCTCAAAAAGTGGAGTCATGGGTGTGCTTTTTTCACTATATGGCAGGTGTTCCCAGACCAAGAGAGATCATCAGAGATCTGAACTCCTAGGAATCTGGTACTGCATACCCTTTCCACTGTCTAGCCATTGATCAGGAGCAGTCTATGGGCTGTTTTCCTCTTCCTGTGGTCCGTGATGATCTCTTTTATTTTACTTACATTCAGGTCAAAGGTCAAGATTGTTTCTTGCACACCAGGCAGTCTGTTAACCTCTTCTCCGTTTGCTCTCTTGTCCTCTCTCCTGATGAGACTCGTGACTGTGATGTCATCAGCAAACTTGCTGATATGATTTGTACTGAAGTTTGCTGTGTAGTCATTAGTTAGGATAGTAAACAATAGGGGGGCTAAGAATGTAACCCTGAGGAACACCTGTGTTGATTGTTATGCTCCCAAAGGTATTCTTGCCCACACAAACCTTCTGTGGCCTGTTAATCAAAAAGTCCAGGATCCAGTTACAAAGGTGTTTGCTGATACCCAGATGTACTAGCTTATTGATCAATTGCATAGGGACAGCTGTGTTAAATGTTTCACTAAAGTCGATGAATAGCATTCTCACATAGCTGTCCTTGCTCTCCAGATGCTTAAGAGCAAGGTGCAATGCAACTGCTATTGCATCAGCCATGAATATGTTTTCTCTGTATGCAAACTGCAGTGGATCAAGAGTTGATAGTAGTTTTGCAGACAAGTGTTTCTTGACTAGCCCCTCAAAGCATTTCATAACTGTGGATGTTAGTGCAACAGGCCTGAAGTTGTTCAAACTGGGGGATGAGGCTTTTAGCGGTAGATGGATGATATTTGTTACTTTGTAACATGAAGGACCTTTCCTAGGCCAAGTGAGGTGTTAAATATTTCCGTGAGTATTGTACATAGTTGGTCTGCACAGGTCTTTAACACTTTACCCAAGATATTAGCTGGACCGGCCACCTTTCTTGAATTTACTTTCTGTAGCATCCTTTTTACTTCTGTCGGGCTAAGGTTGAGTACTGCATCATTCTGATCTGTGTGTAACCTTTGCTCAATTGTAGTGTCCCTCTCCTCAAATCTTCCAAAAAAGGTATTCAGCCTGTCTAGGGAAGTCAGTGTTATCATCACATTGTGTAGCTCTCATTTTATAGTCTGTAATTTGTTGTATACCCTGCTACACAACAGTCTGGTATCCCTCATGTCCTCAAAGTGGTTTAGTGCTTTCCTCCCATATTCCCTCTTAGCCCCTTTTATACCTTTCTTCAGGTTTGGCCTTGCCATACTTAAGACTTCCCTTTCATTTGCCCTGAATGCTGAATTTCATGCCTTCAAAAGATCATAGACCTTACTTGTAAATTTGGCTTTTGGTTAGCTCTTGTGATGATTCTTCTGATCTCTGTGACATCATCAATGCATTTTATGGTGTAAGTCATCACTGCTTCAGTATATTCACCTAGGTCGATGTGCTAGTCTATTATGGCTGCCTCCTTGAAAATGCTCTAGTTAGTACATTCAAAACAATCCTGGAGAGCTGATAATGCTCCCTTGGGCCAAATCCTGATCTGTTTCACTGTGGGTTTCTCCCTGACCAGAGCAGGTTTATAAGCAGGCATCAGCATGATAGAAATATGATCCAAGCCTCTGATGTGTGGATGCTGCACTGTTTTGTAGGCTTACTTTATATTGGTGTACACTTTATCCAAGATTATCCTACCTCTTGTTGGAAGGTCTACATGCCGGGGAGTACTGATTACTTGTCCAGCTAAGAGTGACAGTAGTACCTGACAGGGTAAACTAGAGATTTAACTGTGTCTATGATATGCCATGCAAGTGGATATGAATTCCTCTGCAAAGTGTGTAAGATGTTAAGCTTAAAAAAGTAGGCGGACTTTCCTTCCCTTTGAATCCAATGCAAGGAAATAAAAGTTTTAAAACGCACAGGCAGATTTCTGGTACCAATGCAATACTGGAACCATAGGGGGAAAAAAAAAGCCTAAGGATTGAGTTAAAATGTAGGAGAGAGTAGAGTTTTCCCTAAAACACCTATGTATGATGTCAGGACCTATGGAAGAGCTATTGTTGGCCTTTGATAACACCTTAAGGACTTGTTTCTAAGTGATGGTATGAGGGGAAGTGATTTTGGGCTGAATAGTGCTTGAAAAGGGGTTTGTTTTGAGGGTGAAATTTGGTGATTAACTGTCTGTATGACTATTATTGAGAGTCACCCAAGGGGTAGTGACTGGATGCCATCAGACACAGTGTGCACATTAAACATGGTTATTCTTTGCTTTCACTCTGCAATGTCTGCTCACATTGGAGACATAGTTCTACTTTTTATTAAAAGCTGCAGACCTGCCAAGTCACTTCAATTCATACTAATGTGTATTATGTCTGAAATCCATTTGGCATGCAAGTTCGGTTTGGTTTGCTTGGTTTTATCCATGAGTGGAAAGTTTCTTTGGTTATTCTTTGGTAGTAACTGTATACCTTATTATTTTTGTGTGGTGGTATATTTTGTCTGGCGTTTGAAATTTGCTGCTGTTTTAAGTGACAACATATTAGACAGCCATTTGTATATCGGTGATTTGTAATGTTTCTGTCATCTGAAGTGTATTTTCAACAGTTTTGCATTGGAAGCTCGGGTGCCTTTTTTATTTTTTTGAGCTCCTCCATACCTGCGGGCCATCTGTCTGGATACCATGACTCTGACGAATGGAGACAGGTTTTGTTGCCACCATCATCGGGGCAGCAGTCAAGGAGTATTTCTTATGCTTTGATGCCATCTACTTGCCGTGCAAGCACTGGGTGAGGGGTGAACAATGGGTGCAGTGTGAGGACAATCACTACGTGACCTATCATGCTGTTCCACCATTCCTGTTAGAGTATATTGATCTCCTAAGACCCCAATCTCCAACAACAACTCATTAGCAGGAGAAACATACGTGATCCATGTGCACTCTTAATCCCCCCATAAGAAGTGAGCAATCTACACTTCTTTATGTGTATTCTACCCCCAACTCAGCAAACTAACACATGGGCTACTACACTAATCCATAGCCAGAGCTCCATTCTTCAACGATGTGGAGCCAGCAGGGGCTTTAACGAGTTCTTTCTTGATGTTTGTGTTTTTGCAGTAATGGAAGAGAGATGGCCATGTATCTACTGGTGAAATCATTTTGTGGAGCTGGACTTCTTTAGGCAACCTGATATGGATTAAGAGTCAAGGATATTTTATGGTTGCAATAAATTAACTTTAAAAAGTCTGTTTTTTTCAGATTTGAACTTTTGTTCTGCATTACCCTGACTTGAGAAAGCTTTGGTTTGCCAAGCTTAATTTTGTGTTTAGTTTTCAGATATCTTAGTTAAAATATGGTTGAGACTGTTTGCATTTACTTTTATCTAAACAGGCAGATTGTAATTATATATTTATTTATTTATTTATTTGACATTTATTTACCAGGAAGGTCCGACTGGACATGGAGTCCATTTACAGCAGAGGCCCTGGGAGAAGAGCTCCACATGACAAATAACAGATACAATTCTGAATAATAATATAAAGTACAGTACAGTATACATAGTAATACAAAGACAATCACCAAGACAAACATTCAGGTATATGAATTATACAAAGAGTATCTTATTTACATATTAGATTAATGGTAGCATAATACACAATATTTGATGATTATTTGGGTGTAGGGGTTAGTGGAAAACAGGGTGTAGATAGAGTTCAGAGTATTTAGCTGACAGATGAGTGACATAATGACATAGAATAGCAGAGATGAGAGAAGATATGGGTGACGTGTGTGAGTAAAGGGAAAGATTAATAGTTTACATTAATTATACTTTAGGATTAAGATTAATAATACTTTATTTTATCTGTATATATTTTATTATTGATTTATATAACAATCATTTATGATGTGCTTGCGTTACAAGTACTAGGGCAAATAGGAAGTTATTATTGCTTTTAGGATTATGATAGTATAGGGAAGGAGGGTAGGAAGTGTGCAGTCACTATTACTGGTAATGGGAACAGAGCATTGTGGGAGAGAAGGGTGGACAGTGTGCACACATTTCCTATAAGAGGGGAGATGGATGGTGGTGATGGCGGTACTGTTTGTAATGATGGTCACAGGAACATTTATAGAAGAGGACTGGATCAAACACAGTCATTAATAACGGAACTGGGGAGAGGGCCATGAGGAAGAGGGTGGGTGTGTACTTTTATTACTGCTGTTTCCAAGGATGTGGTAACATGGGAGAAGGCCAAGGACTGAGATGAATAGAATAGAATGTGGTTATGTAGGGCTAGTGGCCATGCGACAACTTGTACTCCTTGCATGGTGTAGTGAACAGTATGGCAGGAGAGCAGGAAAGTCTATTTTAAGGACTGATGGTATTGAAAACATAGTGTCATAGGGCAGTGTACATTTCCTCCTGCTTCTGCAAAACACGACAGCATGGGAAGAAAGAGATTAAAGATACACTGCTACTACTACTGCTACTAAAAATAGCACTGTATGTGAGGTATTAAGCAGAATTTTCTACAATTGTTAAGCATCTGGTTGGGTTTGTTTGTTCTGATTTCCTGCTAGGAGTGTATCATATAACTTGTTTGTATTTAAAAGCATTCTCTAGAGTCTCCTTGATCCTTTATCTGTTTAAGCATTTATGCAGTTTTTTATACCTAAGTAGTGTTGGTAGTGTAGCATTGTCCATACTCAGGCTTGTGTAAGGTTGCCACCCATCCCGTTGTCAGCGGGACACTCACAGGTTGAGCTGCCTCATCCCGTTGCCCACTGTGGAAAGTAGTGGGACTTGAAAAGTCCCACTTTTCAATCGCACTGAATTGCCGTGGAAAAGCTGCAGTTACTTCCGGCTTTTCCACGGCAATTCAGTTACGTCACCAACTCGGACCTGCAGGCATGCCCCAGGATTCCCACTCTCATTTCTTGATACACTGAAATATATTAGGCTACAACCTAACACCCTAATAATGGGCGATTTCAACTACCCCGCCATTAACTGAGAAAACCACTCATGTACCAACTCTTGTGCTCAACGTTTTCTGGAATTCATAAATTTCAGTGCCTTGGATCAACTTATCCACACCCCCACCAGGGGCAGCAATATCCTAGACCTGGTCATTACTAACATGGGCAACCGGTGTTCCACACCAGTGGTCAATTACTCATTGGTCAGATCTGACCACAAGCAAATCACCCTAAACATCCACATCCCAGCCCCACCCCCCCCATTAGGGAAACCACCATAAAACATTTCTCCAAAGCCAACTTCATGCTTCTTAAGACAGAAGTGACAAACTTCACAACACCCATGCTGACGGACAGTAGAGATACGACTGCTGAATTCTATACAATTGCACTTTATAAGCACTTACACGAGTGCATGGATCATGCAATCCCTAACAGAACCAAGATGCTATCCTCCAAAAAAAAGGAAGCCAATCTGGTGGTCCCCTGCTATAAGCAAACTATACAACAGAAGAAAGAAACTGTTGCAAAAAAGAATAAAATCCCATGATTTGGAGGAACTCCGTGGTCAGCCTCAGTATGAAGCTGAGATCCCTCATAAAATCCTCCAAAGCTAGTTACAAAAACAAAATCACCACTGATTCTAAAGGCAACCACAAAGCATTCTATAGCTATGTCAAGAACCTCAATGGCAACACTCAGATCTGCTCTGAGTTACAGCACAATGGCACTAAATATACAGAACCAACTGATATTGCCAACATCCTGGCAGATAGGTTCAGTGCTAACTTTACCCCTCTCTCATCCCCTAAAAGGCCAGTCTCTATACCGGACGAATGCAAAGTAACTGTAATCACGGCTGCACAGGTAAAAAACACACTCTCCAAAGCCAAGAACACAGCATCCATGGGACCTGACAACATCCCAGGCTGCGTTCTACATGAACTACAGAACAAACTGGCACCCCGCCTAAGTACCATGTTCAATCATAGCCTCACCTCAGGCTTTGTGCCCACTGAATGGCGCACAGCAACAGTTATCCCACTCCACAAAGGGGGAGCCACCACGGACCCCGGGAACTACCGCCCCATTAGCCTGACGAGCCTGGTCTACAAGGCTATGGAGCTTATAAATAATGACATTGGTAATCTCCAAATTCTGGACCCTACCCAGTTCTGGTTTGTCAAAGGCAGATCATTTCTCCTAAACGTGATAGACTTCTTTGAAGTGGTCACCAAAGCTGTAGATGAGGGTAAGGTGGTACACAGAGCCTATCTAGATCTTGCCAAGGCTTTCAACACCATCCCCCATGCTGGAATTATAGACAAGCTCACTAAACTAGGTATAAATCCCTATGTCACAAGATGAGTTGCCAACTGGCTATCTGACCGAACCCACACTGTGAAAGTAGCAGACTCTAAATCCAGCTTCATACCAGTGAGAAGTGGAGTACCACAGGGTTCAGTCCTAGGTCTTCTCCTGTTTAGTGTCTACTTCTCTGAAGTACAGGCTAACACAGAAGATCTTTGGCTAACAAAGTTCACAGATGACTGCAAACTAGGAGCCATAATCAAATCTTCTAATGATGTGGACATCCTACAAAAGGGCCTCACTGAGACAGATGCCTGGTGTCAAAGCTATGGCCTCAAGCTCAATGCCAAAAGTGCATTCTCATCCCTTTTGGTAAAAACTCTGTACCCATGAACTACCACATAGGCAGTAGTCTACTTAACACTGAAAGTGTGATGAGACCTTGGGACACAGGTGGACAGTAGTCTCTCCTTTGATAATCACATTGCCACAGTAGTCAGGAAATCCTTCTATGTGGCACACCTCATCACAAAAGGTTTCTCATCCAGGAAAAAAGAGGTCATCGTTCCCCTCTACTCATCACTCATTAGACCCATTATAGAGTACAACACCCCTTTTGGTATGTACCTCACAAGACATCTACAACAACTGGAAAGGCCACAGAAATACCTCACAAAGAGGATTACTGGCCTCAAACAGATGCCCTACGCAGACAGTCTCAAAAAACTCCAGCTTTACTGTGTCTCATATCGCCTACTCAGAGGCGATCTTTGCCTAACATACAAAGTTATGTCAGACCCAGAGCTGTTGGACATGCTCCACATAAAGAAATCCCAATCCCTCCAAGCTACATGCTCTAGGGACCTAAACCTTGTCACCACAATAAACAGAACATGCTGGAGGGATAGATTCCTGTCTCAGAGACTTCCCATACTTTGGAGCAAACTACCTATCTATGTCAAACAAAGCTCCTCATTAGCACTGTTCAAGAAAAATCTTGATGATTGGATGGGAGATAGGAAATTCACCCCAGGGATCACTTCTGTGGCTCTGCTTGACAGGGGCGCAGGAAAATAATTTTCTTGGGTGGCAAAAGCCAGGGTACCATTTGGCTAGGCTTATATAGACCCTAGGGCCAATAGCCTAGTACCTACCTATGAACCGATGAACCTGTGTTAATGTTCACTTGTACTATTAGTCAAGCTCTTAGCAGTAAGAGAAAGGAGTTTAAGAGATCTACAGTTACTACTTCTAACAATAGAACATAGGAAGTACGTAAGGTTGTTAAAGGGAATATGGCAACATGGGAGGAAAATGGGCAGTGTATGGTCATTGCTGCTGAAGATAATATGAATATATTGACATTGCTGGTGGCAGTGCTACCAAAGGTGGGATGTATACTGAAGGCTACTCATACCATGTACATGATATGATAAGGTGATGTATAACTTATACTGCGTACATGATATGACAAGATGATGTATAACTCATACTGTGTACATGATATGACAAGATGATATTGTATAACTTGTATAACTCATACTGTGTACGTGATATAAGGTGTTGTATAACACATACTGTGTACATGATATGACAAGGTGATGTATATCTTGTACTGTGTACATGATATGACAAGGTGATGTATAACTCATACTGTGTACATGATATGACAAGGTGATTTTGTATAACTCGTATAACTCCTACTGTGTACATGATATAAGGTGTTGTATCACTCATATTGTGTACATGATATGACAATGTGATGTATAACTCATGCTATGTACATGATATGACAAGGTGAATTTGTATAACTCGTATAACTTATACTGTGTACATTATATCATCAGGTGTATCACTTATACTGTGTACATGATATGACAAGGTGCTGTATAACTCGCACTGTGTACATGATATGACAAAGTGATGTATAACTCATACTGTGTACATATGACAAGGTGATGTATAACACATACTATCCACATGATATGACAAGATGATGTACAACTCATCCTCTGTACATGATATGACAAGGTGATGCATAACTCGTACTGTGTACAGGATATGACCAGGTGAATTTGTATAACTCGTATAGCTCATACTGTGTACAAGATATGACAAGGTGATGTATAACTCGTACTGTGTACATGATATGACAAAGTGATGTATAACATACTGTGTACATATGACAAGGTGATGTATAACTTATACTGTGTACATGATATGATAAGTTGATATTGTATAATTCGTACTGTGTACATGATATAAGGTGATATTGTATAACTTGTACAACTCGTACTCTGTGCATGATATGACAAGGTGATATTGTATAACTCATACAGCTCATACTATTTACATATGATAAGGTGATGTATAACTCATAAAACTCAAACTGTGTACATGATATGACAAGGTGATGTATGACTCGTACTGTGCACATAAGATAAGATGATATTGCATAACTCATATATAGGATGATATGATAAGATGATATTGTGTAACTCGTACTGTGTACATGATATGATGAGGTGATATATAACTCGTACTGCGTACATGATATGATAAGGTGATATTTTATAACTCGTATGACCCCCTTTTTTTTTTTTTTATCTGGTTTCAGTGTGTCCACATGCCCCTTGCATCGGTCCTGCGGTTAGGCTGCTTGACTCACTATCGTACACTGCCCGGGTGCTCCCTCCCTGCCACTAAAGCATTAAGGAAACCTCCAGGCAGAAGAGATCCTGAACTTTGCCTGTCAGCCAGGCTCTATAACAGAGTGCTTCTGTGAGGATTCACCCAAACGAGTCATTGAATTATACCACCCAGGTGCTCCCTCCCTGCCACTAAAGCATTAAGGACACCTCCAGACAGAAGAGACCCTGAACCTTGCCTGCCAGCCAGGCTCTATAACAGAATGCTACTGTGAGGATTCACCCAACCAAGTCATTGAATGTATGTGGCCTAAACTTAAGTGATTGGGAGTAATTATTTTTAATATTTAATACCCATGTGTGCTAGCTGCCATCCTGTGCATGTGTTCTTTAGCAGCCTACCACAGACAGCTTACTTATCTCTCCCTCCGGTACTTCTCAACCCTTGCCTGACCTACTGAATAGTGCAATCCCACTATCTCTTTTTGCCACTAGGTGGCAGCATTTCACCAAGTATACGCTAGTTACTACATTAATCCCTAGGTTTATTTTTTCCTCCCGTCGTACAAAACCTGGTTGTTTATTTTAAATCATACTCCCCATTTTATAGCTCGAACATATCCACTCCCTCCTTGAGAAACTAACTGCAGTTTAATAACTATTGCAGACTACTTTCCCTTACCTTTAGGCTAAGTTACCTCTTCTTGCCCAGTTAGACTCTTGCTGTTACTGATACTTTTTGCAGTATCTGGTTCTCTTGTTCCTGCCTACTCCGTTTACCCTACAGGCTCACTCCGCTCCCCTCCCTGCCCGCCAGTTCTCACCTGCCCCCAGCATGCCTACACTTATACTCCACATAGCCCCACCCCCTTCTACAACAGCCTATTACCATCCCTCAGTTATTAGGTCTACTCCTACTTCCAAACCAAACCCTCCTGCTTTCAATCACCACCTCTGCAAAACCCAAATACACCATGTATAGCATACTTGCACTACTACTACTAAGTCTCACTACTCTAACTTACACCACATCCGTACACTCTGACACAACATTAAACACCAGCTTCCACATAACACACACCCACACACACACACACACACACCAACACATAACGCAGTAATATGCTCCACTCTATTTAACAATAACTCACTGTTCTGCATACACAAAACAGCAACCACACTACCTCACACTAAACAAACAGTGTCTAGAAAACACATAGATATTGCCCATGACATCAAACTCACACTATTCCTTAAAATATGGCTACTAATCTCAGGAGACATACAACACAACCCAGGTTCATGCAACTGACTTCTATCAGAGAAATATAAGTCAGATCTACTCATTATCACTCTAAACACAAGAAGCATATCCAACAAACTACATGACTTACACACATTTATAGCCCACTACTCCCCAGACATGCTAACCATTACTGAGACCTGGCTACAACCTACCACACAAAATGAAGAAATTCTTCCCCCAGGCTATAACATCCTAAGGCAAGACAGATGTACCAAAAAGGGAGGCGGAATTGCAATTTTATTTAAAAATACACTCATCCTCCAACCACTAAAAACCCCACTTCCCACATTTCAGAATGCAGAGACAATAGGCTCTGTTATGTCCCTCAAAAACAAAAAGAGAATCAACATCCTCTGTAGTTATATTCATCCAGGAAATACCTCACCTATAATAGAAGAGGTACTACAATGGGCCACAATCAACCTACCCCAAGAAACCATCCTGCTATCAACATCCTCTGTAGTTATATTCATCCAGGAAATACCTCACCTATAATAGAAGAGATACTACAATGGGCCACAATCAACCTACCCCAAGAAACCATCCTGCTATCAACATCCTCTGTAGTTATATTCATCCAGGAAATACCTCACCTATAATAGAAGAGATACTACAATGGGCCGCAACCAACCTACCCCAAGAAACCATCCTGCTATCAACATCCTCTGTATTTATATTCCTCCAGGAAATACCTCACCTATAATAGAAGAGATACTACAATAGGCCGCAATCAACCTACCCAAGAAACCATCCTGCTATCAGCATCCTCTGTAGTTATATTCCTCCAGGAAATACCTCACCTATAATAGAAGAGATACTAAAATAGGCCGCAATCAACCTACCCCAAGAAACCATCCTGCTATCAACATCCTCTGTAGTTATATTCCTCCAGGAAATAACTCACCTATAATAGAAGAGATACTACAGTGGCCACAATAAACCTACCCCAAGAAGCCATCCTGATATCAACATCCTTTGTAGTTATATCCCTCCAGGAAATAACTCACCTATAATAGAAGAGATACTACAATGTGCCGCAACCAACCTGCCCCAAGAAACCATCCTGATATCAACATCCTCTGTAGTTATATTCCTCCAGGAAATAACTCACCTATAGAAGAGATACTACAATGGGCCACAATCAACCTACCCCAAGAAACCATCCTGCTATCAACATCCTCTGTAGTTATATTCCTCCAGGAAATAACTCACCTATAACTGAAGAGATACTACATTGGGCTGCAATCATCCTACCCCAAGAAACCATCCTGCTATCAAGCTCCGCTGTAGTTACATTCCTCCAGAAAATAACTCCCCATAATAGAAGAGATACTACAATGGGCCACAATCAACCTACCCCAAGAAACCATCCTGCTATCAACATCCTCTGTAGTTATATTCCTCCAGGAAATAACTCACCTAAAATAGAACAGATACTTCAATAGGCCGCAATCAACCTACCCCAAGAAACCATCCTGCTATCAACATCCTCTGTAGTTATATTCCTCCAGGAAATAACTCACCTATAATAGAAGGGATACTACAATGGGCCGCAATCAACCCACCCAAGAAACTACCCTGCTAACAACATCCTCTGTAGTTATATTCATCCAGGAAATAACTCACCTATAATAGAAAAGATACTACAATAGGCCGCAATCAACCTACCCCAAGAAACCATCCTGCTATCAACATCCTCTGCAGTTATATTCCTCCAGGAAATAACACACCTATAATAGAAGAGATGCTACAATGGGCCGCAATCAACCTACCCCAAACAACTATCCTGCTATCAACATCTTCTGCAGTTATATTCCTACAGGAAATACCTCACCTATAATAGAAGAGATACTACAATGGGCCGCAATCAGCCTACCCCAAGAAACCATCCTGCTATCAACATCCTCTGTAGTTACATTCCTCCAGGAAATAACTCACCTATAATAGAAGAGATACTACAATAGTCCGCAATTAACCTACCCCAAGAAACCATCCTGCTATCAACATCCTCTGCAGTTACATTCATCCAGGAAATAACTCACCTATAATAGAAGAGATACTACAACGGGCCACAATCAACCTACCCCAAGAAACCATCCTGATATCAACATCCTCTGTAGTTATATTCCTCCAGGAAATAACTCACCTATAATAGAAGAGATACTACAATGGGCCACAATCAACCTACCCCAAGAAACCATCCTGCTATCAACATCCTCTGTAGTTATATTCCTCCAGGAAATAACTCACCTATAATAGAAGAGATACTACAATGGGCCACAATCAACCTACCCCAAGAAACCATCCTGATATCAACATCCTCTGTAGTTATATTCCTCCAGGAAATAACTCACCTATAATAGAAGAGATACTACAATGGGCCACAATCAACCTACCCCAAGAAACCATCCTGCTATCAACATCCTCTGTAGTTATATTCCTCCAGGAAATACCTCACCTATAATAGAAGAGATACTACAATGGGCCACAATCAACCTACCCCAAGAAACCATCCTGCTATCAACATCCTCTGCAGTTATATTCCTCCAGGAAATAACTCACCTATAATAGAAGAGATACTACAATGGGCCACAATCAACCTACCCCAAGAAACCATCCTGCTATCAACATCCTCTGTAGTTATATTCCTCCAGGAAATAACTCACCTATAATAGAAGAGATACTACAATGGGCCACAATCAACCTACCCCAAGAAACCATCCTGATATCAACATCCTCTGTAGTTATATTCCTCCAGGAAATAACTCACCTATAATAGAAGAGATACTACAATGGGCCACAACCAACCTACCCCAAGAAACCATCCTGCTATCAACATCCTCTGTAGTTATATTCCTCCAGGAAATAACTCACCTATAATAGAAGAGATACTACAATGGGCCACAATCAACCTACCCCAAGAAACCATCCTGCTATCAACATCCTCTGTAGTTATATTCCTCCAGGAAATAACTCACCTATAATAGAAGAGATACTACAATGGGCCACAATCAACCTACCCCAAGAAACCATCCTGCTATCAACATCCTCTGTAGTTATATTCCTCCAGGAAATAACTCACCTATAATAGAAGAGATACTACAATGGGCCACAATCAACCTACCCCAAGAAACCATCCTGCTATCAACATCCTCTGTAGTTATATTCCTCCAGGAAATAACTCACCTATAATAGAAGAGATACTACAATGGGCCACAATCAACCTACCCCAAGAAACCATCCTGCTATCAACATCCTCTGTAGTTATATTCCTCCAGGAAATAACTCACCTATAATAGAAGAGATACTACAATGGGCCACAATCAACCTACCCCAAGAAACCATCCTGCTATCAACATCCTCTGTAGTTATATTCCTCCAGGAAATAACTCACCTATAATAGAAGAGATACTACAATGGGCCACAATCAACCTACCCCAAGAAACCATCCTGCTATCAACATCCTCTGTAGTTATATTCCTCCAGGAAATAACTCACCTATAATAGAAGAGATACTACAATGCACCAATCAACCTACCCCAAGAAACCATCCTGCTATCAACATCCTCTGTAGTTATATTCCTCCAGGAAATAACTCACCTATAATAGAAGAGATACTACAATGGGCCACAATCAACCTACCCCAAGAAACCATCCTGCTATCAACATCCTCTGTAGTTATATTCCTCCAGGAAATAACTCACCTATAATAGAAGAGATACTACAATGGGCCGCAATCAACCTACCCCAAGAAACCATCCTGCTATCAACATCCTCTGTAGTTATATTCCTCCAGGAAATAACTCACCTATAATAGAAGAGATACTACAATGGGCCACAATCAACCTACCCCAAGAAACCATCCTGCTATCAACATCCTCTGTAGTTATATTCCTCCAGGAAATAACTCACCTATAATAGAAGAGATACTACAATGGGCCACAATCAACCTACCCCAAGAAACCATCCTGCTATCAACATCCTCTGTAGTTATATTCCTCCAGGAAATAACTCACCTATAATAGAAGAGATACTACAATGGGCCGCAATCAACCTACCCCAAGAAACCATCCTGCTATCAACATCCTCTGTAGTTATATTCCTCCAGGAAATAACTCACCTATAATAGAAGAGATACTACAATGGGCCACAATCAACCTACCCCAAGAAACCATCCTGCTATCAACATCCTCTGTAGTTATATTCCTCCAGGAAATAACTCACCTATAATAGAAGAGATACTACAATGGGCCACAATCAACCTACCCCAAGAAACCATCCTGCTATCAACATCCTCTGTAGTTATATTCCTCCAGGAAATAACTCACCTATAATAGAAGAGATACTACAATGGCCACAATCAACCTACCCCAAGAAACCATCCTGCTATCAACATCCTCTGTAGTTATATTCCTCCAGGAAATAACTCACCTATAATAGAAGAGATACTACAATGGGCCACAATCAACCTACCCCAAGAAACCATCCTGCTATCAACATCCTCTGTAGTTATATTCCTCCAGGAAATAACTCACCTATAATAGAAGAGATACTACAATGGGCCACAATCAACCTACCCCAAGAAACCATCCTGCTATCAACATCCTCTGTAGTTATATTCCTCCAGGAAATAACTCACCTATAATAGAAGAGATACTACAATGGGCCACAATCAACCTACCCCAAGAAACCATCCTGCTATCAACATCCTCTGTAGTTATATTCCTCCAGGAAATAACTCACCTATAATAGAAGAGATACTACAATGGGCCGCAATCAACCTACCCCAAGAAACCATCCTGCTATCAACATCCTCTGCAGTTATATTCCTCCAGGAAATAACTCACCTATAATAGAAGAGATACTACAATGGGCCACAATCAACCTACCCCAAGAAACCATCCTGCTATCAACATCCTCTGTAGTTATATTCCTCCAGGAAATAACTCACCTATAATAGAAGAGATACTACAATGGGCCACAATCAACCTACCCCAAGAAACCATCCTGCTATCAACATCCTCTGTAGTTATATTCCTCCAGGAAATAACTCACCTATAATAGAAGAGATACTACAATGGGCCACAATCAACCTACCCCAAGAAACCATCCTGCTATCAACATCCTCTGTAGTTATATTCCTCCAGGAAATAACTCACCTATAATAGAAGAGATACTACAATGGGCCACAATCAACCTACCCCAAGAAACCATCCTGCTATCAACATCCTCTGTAGTTATATTCCTCCAGGAAATAACTCACCTATAATAGAAGAGATACTACAATGGGCCACAATCAACCTACCCCAAGAAACCATCCTGATATCAACATCCTCTGTAGTTATATTCCTCCAGGAAATAACTCACCTATAATAGAAGAGATACTACAATGGGCCACAATCAACCTACCCCAAGAAACCATCCTGCTATCAACATCCTCTGTAGTTATATTCATCCAGGAAATAACTCACCTATAATAGAAGAGATACTACAATGGGCCACAATCAACCTACCCCAA
The DNA here is from genome assembly GCF_019279795.1 of Protopterus annectens. NCBI lineage: Eukaryota > Metazoa > Chordata > Ceratodontiformes > Protopteridae > Protopterus > Protopterus annectens. The sequence continues at coordinate 814,390,308 of NC_056751.1, read as the reverse complement.
GAAACCATCCTGCTATCAACATCCTCTGTAGTTATATTCCTCCAGGAAATAACTCACCTATAATAGAAGAGATACTACAATGGGCCACAATCAACCTACCCCAAGAAACCATCCTGCTATCAACATCCTCTGTAGTTATATTCCTCCAGGAAATAACTCACCTATAATAGAAGAGATACTACAATGGGCCACAATCAACCTACCCCAAGAAACCATCCTGCTATCAACATCCTCTGCAGTTATATTCCTCCAGGAAATAACTCACCTATAATAGAAGAGATACTACAATGGGCCACAATCAACCTACCCCAAGAAACCATCCTGCTATCAACATCCTCTGTAGTTATATTCCTCCAGGAAATAACTCACCTATAATAGAAGAGATACTACAATGGGCCACAATCAACCTACCCCAAGAAACCATCCTGATATCAACATCCTCTGTAGTTATATTCCTCCAGGAAATAACTCACCTATAATAGAAGAGATACTACAATGGGCCACAATCAACCTACCCCAAGAAACCATCCTGCTATCAACATCCTCTGTAGTTATATTCCTCCAGGAAATAACTCACCTATAATAGAAGAGATACTACAATGGGCCACAATCAACCTACCCCAAGAAACCATCCTGCTATCAACATCCTCTGTAGTTATATTCCTCCAGGAAATAACTCACCTATAATAGAAGAGATACTACAATGGGCCACAATCAACCTACCCCAAGAAACCATCCTGCTATCAACATCCTCTGTAGTTATATTCCTCCAGGAAATAACTCACCTATAATAGAAGAGATACTACAATGGGCCACAATCAACCTACCCCAAGAAACCATCCTGCTATCAACATCCTCTGTAGTTATATTCCTCCAGGAAATAACTCACCTATAATAGAAGAGATACTACAATGGGCCACAATCAACCTACCCCAAGAAACCATCCTGCTATCAACATCCTCTGTAGTTATATTCCTCCAGGAAATAACTCACCTATAATAGAAGAGATACTACAATGGGCCACAATCAACCTACCCCAAGAAACCATCCTGCTATCAACATCCTCTGTAGTTATATTCCTCCAGGAAATAACTCACCTATAATAGAAGAGATACTACAATGGGCCACAATCAACCTACCCCAAGAAACCATCCTGCTATCAACATCCTCTGTAGTTATATTCCTCCAGGAAATAACTCACCTATAATAGAAGAGATACTACAATGGGCCACAATCAACCTACCCCAAGAAACCATCCTGCTATCAACATCCTCTGTAGTTATATTCCTCCAGGAAATAACTCACCTATAATAGAAGAGATACTACAATGGGCCACAATCAACCTACCCCAAGAAACCATCCTGCTATCAACATCCTCTGTAGTTATATTCCTCCAGGAAATAACTCACCTATAATAGAAGAGATACTACAATGGGCCACAATCAACCTACCCCAAGAAACCATCCTGATATCAACATCCTCTGTAGTTATATTCCTCCAGGAAATAACTCACCTATAATAGAAGAGATACTACAATGGGCCACAATCAACCTACCCCAAGAAACCATCCTGCTATCAACATCCTCTGTAGTTATATTCCTCCAGGAAATAACTCACCTATAATAGAAGAGATACTACAATGGGCCACAATCAACCTACCCCAAGAAACCATCCTGCTATCAACATCCTCTGTAGTTATATTCCTCCAGGAAATAACTCACCTATAATAGAAGAGATACTACAATGGGCCACAATCAACCTACCCCAAGAAACCATCCTGCTATCAACATCCTCTGTAGTTATATTCCTCCAGGAAATAACTCACCTATAATAGAAGAGATACTACAATGGGCCACAATCAACCTACCCCAAGAAACCATCCTGCTATCAACATCCTCTGTAGTTATATTCCTCCAGGAAATAACTCACCTATAATAGAAGAGATACTACAATGGGCCACAATCAACCTACCCCAAGAAACCATCCTGCTATCAACATCCTCTGTAGTTATATTCCTCCAGGAAATAACTCACCTATAATAGAAGAGATACTACAATGGGCCACAATCAACCTACCCCAAGAAACCATCCTGCTATCAACATCCTCTGTAGTTATATTCCTCCAGGAAATAACTCACCTATAATAGAAGAGATACTACAATGGGCCACAATCAACCTACCCCAAGAAACCATCCTGATATCAACATCCTCTGTAGTTATATTCCCCAGGAAATAACTCACCTATAATAGAAGAGATACTACAATGGGCCACAATCAACCTACCCCAAGAAACCATCCTGCTATCAACATCCTCTGTAGTTATATTCCTCCAGGAAATAACTCACCTATAATAGAAGAGATACTACAATGGGCCACAATCAACTTACCCCAAGAAACCATCCTGATATCAACATCCTCTGTAGTTATATTCCTCCAGGAAATAACACACCTGTAATAGAAGAGATACTACAATGGGCCGCAATCAACCTACCCCAAGAAACCATCCTGCTATCAACATCCTCTGTAGTTATATTCCTCCATGAAATAACTCACCTATAATAGAAGAGATACTAGAATGGGCCGCAATCAACCTACCCCAAGAAACCATCCTGCTATCAACATCCTCTGTAGTTATATTCCTCCAGGAAATAACTCACCTATAATAGAAGAGATACTACAATGGGCCACAATCAACCTACCCCAAGAAAACATCCTGATATCAACATCCTCTGTAGTTATATTCCTCTAGGAAATACCTCACCTATAATAGAAGGGATACTACAATAGGCCACAATCAACCTACCCCAAGAAACCATCCTGATATCAACATCCTCTGTAGTTATATTCCTCCAGGAAGTAACTCACCTATAATAGAAGAGATACTACAATGTGCCACAATCATCCTACCCCAAGAAACCATCCTGCTATGAACATCCTCTGTAGTTTTATACCTCCAGGAAATAACTCACCTGTAATAGAAGAGATACTACAATGGCCACAATCAACCTACCCCAAGAAACCATCCTGCTATCAACATCCTCTGTAGATATATTCCTCCAGGAAATACCTCACCTATAATAGAAGAGATACTACAATGGGCCACAATCATCCTACCCCAAGAAACCATCCTGCTGTCAACATCCTCTGTAGTTATATTCCTCCTGGAAATACCTCACCTATAATAAAAGAGATACTAGAATGGGCCGCAATCAACCTACCCCAAGAAACCATCCTGATATCAACATCCTCTGTAGTTATATTCCTTCAGGAAATAACTCACCTATAATAGAAGAGATACTACAATGGCCACAATCAACCTACCCCAAGAAACCATCCTGATAGCAACATCCTCTGTAGTTATATTCCTCCAGGAAATAACTCACCTATAATAGAAGAGATACTACAATCTGCCGCAATCAACCTACCCCAAGAAACTATCCTTTTTGCGACCTAAACTTAGACTGGCTAGCCTGCAACTCCAACAATCCCTCAAACCATATTAACCTATTCTGATTCACACAACTAATCCAAGAACCCACCAGAATGGACAAAAAATCCAATAGAATCTCCATTCTAGACTGTACTCTAGTTAATCTCCCCAAAGAAAACTATAATGTCGGCTGCTTACTTGATGCACTGAGTGACCACTGCCCCACATTCCTCCTTCGTAAACAGACAAAAATACCCAAACCCATACTGTTCAAATAAACTAGGGATGAACATAAGATAAATCCACAAACTCTTAACAGTATGATCCAGCAACATGACTGGAACCCACTAAGAACTTTACCATTAGACCAGGCAGTCGATTTTTTCAATACATATTTCATGAATGTACTAAATATACTAGCTCCCATCAGGAAACTCAGAATAGGTTCATAGGTTCATACTAGGCTATCTGCCCGAGGGCATTTACAAGCCTAGCCCATCGTTTTGTGGCTTACGCCACCCCTTTAGTATGGGGAACTATACCCATTATTTTGCTGAACTAAAGGTAACTATGCCCCATGGCTAAATAGGACAACAAAAGCACTGCTAAAATCCAGAGACAATGCCTGGAAAAACTAGAAAAATAATAACACTATCCAAGACAGACAAAAATATCAAGAACTACGAAATAAGTCCAAAACCCAAACAAAACTAGATAAAAAAAGCTACTTCCTAGACATCCAAAACAAGCATTCCAGTAACCCCCAAAAGTTCTGGCAGGCCATCAATATGTTAGGGAACTATTTTCTACTGTTTTGCTCCACCTACGAGGTAAAGTAAGCTGGTCTTTCCTCCTTGGATTATCGTTGGGCCATCAATACGTTCCTTAAACCCGTCAAAACCACCACCCCATCTCCCAACAACAATTCTGATAATGATAGCATAGTTTCCCGATTCAACCATCACTTCACAGAATCTATCCTCGCTTTATCTACCCAACTATCCAGCAATAGCTCTACATTCACCCCAACAGTAGAACAAACTAACATACACACCTTTACACTCTCACCTGTACCAACCTCCACAGTTAGAAAACTACTCTCTAAACTAAAACCACTCTTGCAGCAGATGGCCTACCCACTAATTTTCTAAAACAACCTGCAGAGTCACTAGCCTACCCTGTCTCATTTCTTATAAACTGCTCTATACAAGAAACCTATATAACCTAACTATGGAAAGTATCATATATTATTCCCCTACACAAAGGTGGTACCTCCTACAAACTAACTACCAACCAATTGCTATCCTATCCCCCCTTTCCAAGCTTCTGGAGAAATGTATTCACACCCAGGTAATGCACTTCTTAACCTCACATAACCTCCTCTCTCCCACACAACATGGTTTCCGGCCAAACCATAGTACAACAACTGCTCTACTATCCTTTGCCAATCAATTAACCAACTAAGAAACAACAACAACTTTGTATCAGCCATATTCTTAGATCTATCAGAAGCATTTGATATGGTCTCCCATAACCTACACTTAGACACCTTGGCAACCTTGTCCTTTGCCCCCTCCACTACCTCATGGTTCAAAAACTATCTCTCTGATAGAAAACAATCAGTTAAATGGCAAGGTACACTTTCACCTCTATTACCAACTACTATAGGCATTCCTCAAGGATCAATAGTGGGTCCTCTACTATTCACCAACAAACTACATACTTCCACCCTGCATGCATCTCTTATACATTATGCAGATGACTCCACCCTAATCTGCTCAGCCCCGTCTATAACCACTCTTCAAAAGCTTACCCAAGAATCCTTCTGCTCCGTGGAACAATGGATTACTGATATCCAACTTATCCTAAACCCCAACAAAACCAAATTACTCCTTTTCACCCCCAATAAATACAGAATCACACCTTCTACCTTCACCATTACCTCCAAAAATGGTACCACAATATCCCCCTCCCCCCATACTAAGCTACTCTGGGTTGAAATAGATAAAGATTTAAACTTTAATGTCCATATCTCACAAACCATCACAAAGGTATATAAGAAATTAGGAAACTTATATAAACAAACAATTATTATCAGACCAAGCAAGAATCTCCCTAGCCCAAACCCACCTCTTGTCTACCCTAATGTATGCATCATCAATCCTAATTCACATAAGGGAAAACAGACCTAAATAAACTAGAGTCATGTTACAATAAAATTGCAAAATTCCCAAATAGCTCCACTTTTAGAAGCCATCACTGTCTTGCCCTAAAGCAGCTACAGTGGTTAGAGCTCCCTCAGTTAATTACTTATCACCAGTTAGTCCTGACCGTCAACATAATAAGGAACCCTCAGAAAACTCCAGCCCTAAACCAACTACTAGACCAATACTCAGCAAATCGCCCTCTACGCTCATCCATCAAAACCCTGCTCTGCATAACCAAAGCCAATAATAGTGCAGGAAAGAGTCTTTTCTCTCACACCATTGCTAGGGAATGGAATAATCTCCCCCAAAATATCTACTCAACGCCATCCGTCTCACCTTTCAAGAAGGCACTTGAGTCACACCTCTTGCATTCATGGCTCTGTCCTTGCATCACTTAAAAACTTTCTAGCTCTCCTCCAAATTTTCCACCCCTCATCTCTTCACTGCTTACCTCAGCTAATTTGTACTACTAGACTACAGACTGTGTTTTACACTGTGATACACCTGAAGAATAACATAAATTTTCTTGGTTGCATTCTTTCACCTTTTATGCTTTGTTCCACCAATAGAGACATCCAAGTCTTTTACTATGTATACCAAGCTTGCTTAAGATCAAACTGTGTACAATATATCTCACTGACTGTATATATGCCACTGTACAGAAATTTCCTGTAATTTTCTTATTTGTTGTTTTATTATCAAGCTTTTCTCCCCGGGCCTCTGCTGTAAATGGCCCTTGTTCCAGTCGGACTTTCCTGGTAAACAAATATAAAATAAATAAATAAAAATATGATAAGGTGATATATTAACTCATACTGTGTACATATGACAAGGTGACTTGTACTGTGTACATAATATGATAAGGTGATATTGTATAACTCATACTGTATACATGATATGATAAGGTGATGTATAACTCGTACTGTGTACATGATATGACAAGGTGACTTGTACTGTGTACATAATATGATAAGGTGATATTGTATAACTCATACTGTATACATGATATGATATGGTGATGTATAACTCATACTGTGTACATGATATAGCAAGGTTATGTATAACTCATAATTTGTACATGGTATGATAAGGTGATATTGTATAACTCGCACTGTGTACATGAAATGATAAGTTGATGTTGTATAACTCAAATAACTCGTACTGTGTACATGATTTGATAAGGTAATGTATAACTCATACTGTGTACATGATATGACAAGATGATATTGTATAACTCGTATAACTTGCACTGTGTGCATGACATGATAAAGTGATGTATAACTCATATGTGCACATGAAATGACAAGGTGATGTATAACTCATACTGTGTAAATGATATAAGATGATATTGTATAATTTACAACACATACTGTGTACATGATATGATAAGGTGATGTATACTGATTATGCAACTGAGCTGATAAGCAATCATATGTAGTTGCAGTATAATATAATACAGAATATTGCTTCAAGAATATCTAACAATAATTAATATAAACATGCATTTATACATTAAATTCAGTTATTTGCAAAATTAGTATATTAGTAAGCCTGGCAAAACCATTTGTACTGGCAGAAGGAGAAAGGCAGATGATTGGTGCCTTAAAAACAGTTGCTTTGGGCAGGTGAGGCTCATCAGCCTGGGAAAGCAACCCACCTAGGATAAGGTAAAGTCTGATTTAAAACCTCTGCTACCCTGTAACAATACATAGTCATGGTGAAGGCTTTGGCAATAAACCCTTGAGGAAAAATCTGAAGTTGGATCCCTATCGCACTCGGAGGTTGTACTTGACCTCACTGTGGCAGCTCCTGCGAAGATACTGATACTAAGTTGTACTTGCCTTGCCTTTCACCTTGGATTACATTACTGGTATGGAGAGAGCCAACCTGCTGCTGGGCATCAACTGTTTCCTGAAAATTCACTTGCCTTGGTCTACTCCCTGTAGTGGACACTCTGGCACTGCTTTGTGAGTGGTGACACAACACAGGAAGTAGCAGTTACTGGTATTAAGCCACTGCACTCAGTTGGCATAGACTGAGGTGCCAGGGGCTCCTTCCAATGGTTGGAGAGATCCTTGGATCTCATTGGGCAACTGCCATCAGTCTTAAGTTGGTCAGCCCTCAGTCAAATAAGTGCTGCCTCAACATGGTCCACTTATTCCACTGGGTGTGTGGGACTTAGAGAACACCCAGCAGGTGGACTGTTAACCATACACCTGGAAAAACTAAAAAAATAAAATAAATCAACCTTTAGGTTGGCTACATGGAAGGTAAGGTTGATGACTCCAGGCCTTATGGAAGATCTACAGAACATCAGTGGTGCTCAGAAGACAGCAGTCATTAACACCAAGATGAACAAATTGCAGATGGACATTGTGGCTCTCCAGGAAAGAAGGTTGTCATTCAATGGATGTCTCGGGAAGAATGACTTTACTTTTTTATGGCACAGGAAGCTTCCAGAAGAGGCCAGGGAATGTGGTGTTTATTTCAAAATAAGAAACAACCTCTTAGGCTCAGTCAGTCCACAAAATGTGGGGAATGGGAGAATGTTGGAAATTCAACAGCAAACACCAATGGCCATCTTCAGCATCTACTTTAACTTCTACCCAGGAAGTAAAGGATGAGTTCTATGATGAACATAGTGCTGCCATCAGTGAGGTCCCTTCCTATGAATTATTCATTCTTGGCAACTTTAATGTCAGAGTTGGCAGTGACCATCACAGCTGACAATCCTGTCTGGGACAGTTCAGAACAGGAACAATGAATGAAAACAGACAGTCTCCTTGAACTTTGTTCTCCGTATGACTTCTTCACAACTGACACCTTCTTCAGTGTCAAGCCCCAGAACAAAGTTTCATGGCGACACCCAAGACTGAAACATTGGCACAAGCTTGACCTCATCCTCACCAAGTACAGTAGTTTATGTAGTGTCAGGGTAATATGCAGCTACCACAGCACATAGTGCAATACTGATGACTTGCTTGTGTTTAGTAAGGTGACCATCCAGCTACAAAGGTTCTTTTGCTCTGAAAAGGAAGGGAGGACACACATTGACATAGGCAAGACTCTTGACCCTTCAAAAGTAAGCAAGTTTGTTCAAGCACTTGAAGAGGTCTTGCCCCACACAGATGGCACTGATGTCTTCAAGAGATGGAAAGATTACAAGATGCCATCTGTAGCACTGCAATAGCTATTTTTGGGAAGAAGACAATCAAGTGTGCTGATTGAATTGAAGCCCACATTGAAGTGACACCCTGACTGAGAAGAGGAGACGGGCACTGGTTGCATACAGGTCCACGCCCAATGCGGAGAACTTGCAGGCTGTCCATTGTGCTCTGAGCGAAGTGCAGCAGGTAGGTCAGTGGTGTGCAAATGATTATTGGCTCCAACATTGCTTCCAGATTCAGCAGGCTGTGGACATTGGTAACATGAATGGAATGTACAATGGGTTAAGTAAGCCACTGGTCCATCACAAAGGAAAATCACCCCACATAAGTTGGCCACAGACGATGTCTGAAGGACAGAACCAAGCAGATAGAAAGCTGGGTAGAACACCACTCACAGCTATATGCCAGAAGGACCATAATTACAGTGAGAGCCCTGAATGCTGTCGAGCCTCTGCCAACTATGACTGAACTCTATGCTGAGCCTACCTTGGAGGAACTCAATGATCTGCTAAAAGCACTCTCTTCTGGAAAAGACCCCAGGAAAGATGGCATTCTCTCACAAATCTTAAAATGTGCCAGTGTTGGGAGGTTGACATAATGGTTAAGGTATTTACCTTACAAATACAAGTGTGCAGGATTTGATTCTCACATGGGGAAATTGGCTAGGCTTAAAATGGCCCATAAAGGGCAGTTAGCTTAGTATGTACCTATGAATCTGTGGTGCACTAATCTCAGAGCTGCATGTAATAGAGAAGGCCATGTACAGCAAGATACAGATAGTGATTATACTAACATACATCATAAGAACAAGGGAAACAAAAGGGATTGTAACCACTATTGTGGTCATATCCCTTCTCAGTACCATGGGGAAGCTGTTTGTGTGTTGTCCTGAAGTACATGGTCCCCATCAGCATGAACACCTGGCATTCTCTCACCGCAGACTAGTATGCCTGGAACCGGGAAGTAAAGGAACTATCACTGTGTATGAAACCACCTTAACAAGAAGAGCAAAGAATAAGAGAGCCCTCAAAAAAACCCATGCCTGTGATACCAGACTGACAACTGCCTACAACTGCTCAGAATATGGAAAGGACTTCCACTCCCAGACTGCATTGCGCAGCCAGAGAAGATGCTGAAATCAGTCCAACAGGGGCACAAAGATATGATCCTTTAGGAATGTAAGGATACCCATTACTGTTTGTATATAGTGCATTGGTACAGGGCAGACAGTTTTAAAGTGAAATTATCACTGCACAGTTAAAAAATATTTTAAATAAAAGCTACAATCAAAGTGTGGTGCTTGCATGTACTGTGCACTTTGGAATTAGTACATAAAAATATTGACGTAGTAATTTTGTTATTTTGCTTTTTATTCAGAGACAGGCTTACTTTATGAATGTAGACGTTGACCTGAAGAAGTTCTGTCTTTGATCAGTATTTTAGCCACTTATCAGATTAATGAGAATATTACAGAACAGTATATACAATGTTTATTGTACCATTATTAATTAATTAATGTCATAGTTGTACCAATCCAGGTATTCTCCGAGACATATAGACCCAAGATACTAAGTGTACAAAACTGCCATATTGTATATTAATTACAGCAATTTGTTTATAAATTCAGCACAAGAAAATAATTATTTTATCACTGTGAGTCAGTGGTTCCACTCCCCAGTTTTGTCATAGTGTAATGTTCTTTGAATCTGAAAGGTGATGTAATAGCCATCACACATTCAGTTTGTTAAAATTTCATTTTATTAGCTTAGCCCTTCAGGGCTAACTCAGTGCATCACAGAGACTTACCCTCCATACATAGACTGTATGGTTTTACACCGAGGAAGTCCCTTGTTCTGATGGGATGAAAGCACTTAGTGTGACTTACTTTTATGTCGAACCCTTGTAGAATAAATTGATGTGACATTTTTACCGGCTTTGATTTTTCTTGGATTCTTTGTTTGGTGTGGTTACTAGAGTTTATATTAGCACATATATTTTGAAGAATATGAAGTCTGCATTGTTTAGTGGAATGCTCATTGTTAGGTAAAATAAAAAAATGAGGGATTCAGCAACATTTTGAGACTGACTTGTAGAAAGTTAACAGCTATGTTGTACTGCTCACTAACATTATATAAATACAGGATGTGTTATAGATGTAAGGCAGGAGCAACTCACAAATCTTTTCCATTTGGCCAGTTTACTTCATAGCTCACTTAGTCAAAAATCAAGAAAGAATATGGTCTGGGGGCCAAATCATGAACTGATCATTAGATTTGCTGGGAAACCACTGATTCACAGAGATAAAACACATTTTCTGAAAGATAAAAAATAGATTTGTAAATCTTCTGTCTAGTTACTTATTTGGGGTTAAAGAAGCATGCCATTTTGTTTGTCTAAATTTAATTTCAGGAAAGAGACAGCAATGTAATTTGTTAACATGCTATTTTGTGTTTAACTTAGAGCAGTGACAGACACTAGAGAAGTATGGGGGGGTTCATAAACAGTGAGTGAATAACCCCCTTCTTCTCTTACTCTGAAGAGTGACAGTGGAGCAACAGCTCAAAGACTGATAATAATGAAGTTACTTTATTCAAAATGATCTCTCATACCTAACTTAACAGTTAGTACCCATAAAAATAACAGCAACAGCACAGAAGGCAGATGTGTGTCATGTTGATATTTTCTGTTGTTTATTATCACTTTATGTTTATAATGATCTATCTGCCTACAGCCATAACTAACAAAGGAAACATCTTTCAGAAACTCCTCTAAAATGAAACTATTTTGCTTATTATTTTCTTAATGGATGTAACAGTTAATATTAAGACAGTGTAAGTTAAAGTATTTTGTTATCATAATGGATTCATATAATTAATGCGACATTTGCTTTAGAGCATTTTACAGCCATGTTGAGGAAGCCAGAAAGATGTCTCTTTTTGGTTTGGTGTTCATAATTAACATAAGTAAATCTATTAAATGTGATTGGTTTCCAGACGATCTTTCTGTAAAATGTTGGACCACAGATATTTGCAGCAGTTATCACATTTTCTTACACTTAAATGGTTTAACAAATGTAAAGCATACATATGGGAAGCCTTGTACTGCATGAAGTGACCATACATATGCAGATGGACTGCACATGGAATGATGACAAGGGGTGTAATTAAAGACCAGTGCCTTCCAGGAAGGAAGTCATTCAAAATACTGCTTCCTAGCATATGAATACTTTCCCAAACCTGCAGACCTCATAGTGTATATGCTGAATTAGAGGGATTGATAAGCCCGTGCCTTGGCCTACAGCTGTCTCTGTTTATAACTTTAGCTGGCCTAATGAACAGTGCACTAAAGCATGCAACAGAGAGGATTCCTTCTTAGCTACAGAACAGTGTCGCAGGCCTTGACATTACTTTTCTGAATATATTTTCATCAGAACCAGGTAAGATATTTAACATTTGACTGAACCAAGACAACACAAAGTCACATTCACAAGTTAAATTAAAATTGTAGCCCATATTAGATGCCCCAACCAATAGATATATCTTGTTTCAAAATCAGGCTCAGCATTTTTGCCGTTAAAACAAGAAAAAATGCCATTCATAGCAAAGGACACACAGTTTAATAGCTCATTTCCTTACTGTGATGACATGCATAAACTTCTCTGTTATTAGATAAAAGTTCATCAGTGATCCATTTGTATTGTATCTGACGAATGCTAAAGATGTATTGTAAAACACAAATTCAAAAGGCACCAAAACCAAAACAAATCCAAGGCAGAAGGTTGCAAGCAACAACTATTTTATCTGGTAAACTGATTAAAACCAAAACAAATAAATTACATATATATATTAAGAACTTTCATCCCTTATTGGAACTTTATAATATAAAAACAGTTAAGTTACAAAACTTTTATATACACATCCATGAGCAATGACAACAGTTCTTTGATATTTCAAGAGAGAGTGTCACCAACCATTTCTAGGCAAATTAGTATCACAATGCCCTCTAGTATTCGGAAGGTTTAAGTGTACTTCATGGTAACTGAGTAATATTGCAAGCCAGTGAGAATACTGTAAACTTTTTGTATCAATCAGATTGTGTTTTTGTGTATATATAAAAAGTAGCTTCTGTGAAAAATCTTAAAAATACAAATCACATTAAAATGAATGTGTAATTCTTTAACCATATAAAACTATAACTATGTTAAAATCATATACATAAAAATTGCTTCATAAAACCTAATGCCTAAAAATAAATTGACATTCAGTGCATGCAGTGAGATGGTAAAGGATATTAAAAGCAATGGTCGCAGGCAATAGGGGCATTCAGTTAGAGTATATAAAATGTATGTCATAGTCATTCCCTGAAGGAGCTTGAATGGGAGGAAAAAAATGTGTATTAAATATAAAGTTCACATAAATAGATTTATTTGTTGATGTGTTGTGCATTTAAAATGTAAAAAGGGTGCTTACAGTGTGAACCTGTAGTGAAGGGGCCAGAGGTATTGTTGTACCATTCGCCCCAACCTCTGTTTCATTACCTAGTCAGTGCTTTAAATTTCAAAAGTGGTACAATGGAACAAGTCCAGGCCAACCATGGGCATTCAAAGTCAATTGCCAGTATAATTCCTTTAGTTTCAATAGCTGTACCCATAGACCCCCCCCTCATTCTCTCCTTTAACCCTTCTATAACTATGAACTTAAACGTGTGACTTTCGTTGTCCAAAACATGTCTTGCCTAGGTATTATTTGGGTTCCTTTTGTTGATGTTATACTGGTGTTCGTAAATTCTTTCCTTCAACCTACGCTCAGTTTTACCTGTGTGAAAACATGGGCATTGTTGGCATAATACTGCACAGACCACCCTCCTAGAATTATAGTCAAAATTTTACCTAAATTTTAATTCATTGCCTTTAATAAGAAACCTGTTGCACATTAGAATGAATTTACATTGGGAACAGAACCCACATTTCTTCATGCAACAAACCTGATGCATGTTTTCTTTAGATGTGTGTTCCAAAATTTCCTTAAGATTCCTCTCTCTTCTAAATGTAAACCGATTTTGAGTCCTAACTTCTCTGTCAAAGTGGGATTTTCACAAATAATCGCACAGTTTTTTCAATAACCCATTTAAGTGGTCTGTGGTCCATATTAGAATTAGAAGTTAAATTGCAATTTTAGCTCATATTAGATGCCCCAACTAATAGATATATCTTGTTTCAAAATCAAGTTCAGAGTTTTTGCTGTTAAAACAAGAAAAAAATGCCATTCATAACAAAGGACACACAGTTTAATGGCTCATTTCCTTACTGTGATGACATGTAAACATTCCTCTGTTATTAGACAAAAGTTCATCAGTGATTCAGTTATATTGCATCTGACTGATGCTAAAGATATGGAATTTGATTCAGTTTTTAAATGATTACAGGAAACATATCTACCGTATCATGCATTACAAGGCTGCTTGGCAGACACTTCATCTGAACCTTAGGAACCTCCATCTGTTTTTGATTAATAGGTTGAAGTGGCCACTTGGGCAGCTGTTTTGTTTTGGGATTTACTTTAGTCATGCAGAACCTTTAATTGGATTTGTTAGGGCCATGTGGTTTTGTGGTTATAGTTTTCTGACATTAAATGTAGGTGTTTGTGTAGGATAGCAGCAGTTTACAGAAAAGTCAGAATATATTGCATGCCTCAGAAGGAGTAGATTTAACAGTGAATCACTTTTATAGTTGTATAATCTTGCATTGTAGCACACATATTGTAAGTATTGGGTTGTAAGATCACTGTTAAATTAGTGCTGAAATAATTACATTTTCTTAGTGTGTGATGAGTCATAAGAATCCTGGCATTGTGTGCACCAATTTTGTGGAACTTGTATTTATTTTTTAGGAATGTGTTTCTTTAGTTATGCTGTTTAATGCCATATTTGTGTGCTTTATAATGTTAAAAAGTAATTTCTATGTATAAGGTGAAAAATAGCTAGAATAGGCATTTTATTATTAATTACTATTCCCATTTTTTGTATATGATATATAAACAACACTTTATTTTATGCATGTCTTTCACACCAGTCTGATGTATTATTCAATACATTTGTTCTCCTAGTCACACAGTATAGGTAACAGCAGTATTATATACTTAGCCATGAAAATGTTGCTGTGGCAGAATATGTGTGTAAGCCCTTCCGCACATTTTAAAATGTGCATTTGTCCTGTTCTGTATTAAAAATCCAGTCCACTGAAGCCACATTCTTTTGAAAATTCTACAGTGAAATGTGATGTTAAGACACAAACATGGGCTTATGGGAGGATTCATTGAATGCTGCCATTTCCTTACTTCAGGGGTAGGGGACAACAGGTGCATTTTGTTTCCATATGCAATGTTTTGCAATTTTCGAATTTCATCTGTTTGACAGCTTTTGTGTATGTGGTAAACTCATTTTCACCATAGCGAGACACTCAAAAACAGGAGATCTTGCTTTCTCCGTTGCTTTTAACACTCGCTATGTTAAATGGGTTTAACATGGCGAGACATAAAATAAGCTTACGAGATCTCCGTTGCTTATTTTTAAACCTCTCATGTTAAACCCATTCTATGCGGACAATATTTAAAAAAAGAAGTTATACTAATGGAAAAAAGTCCGGTGACGGACCTTTTCCATTAGTATAACTTCGATTCCGAACACGCTGGCCAATCAGCGTGCACGTTTTGGGGGGATCATGGTATAATATTCAATACATTTGTTCTCCTAGTCACACAGTATAGGTAACAGCAATGTTGATGTGGCAGAATGTGTGTGTAAGCCCTTCCACACATTTTAAAATGTGCATTTGTCCTATTTTGTATTAAAAATCCAGTCCACTGAAGCCACATTCTTTTGAAAATTCTACAGTGAAATGTGATGTTAGGACACAGACATGGGCTTATGGGAGGATTCATTGAATGCTGCCATTTCCTTACTTCAGGGGTAGGGGACAACAGGTGCATTTTGTTTCCATATGCAATGTTTTGCAATTTTTGTCAGTTAGAATTTCATCTGTTTGACAGCTTTTGTGTATGTGGTAGGGATTTTCACCATAGCTCTCCCTTGTAACCCTGTCCATTAACACCATCCTGTTCAACTAATGTTAAATAAATCAACAGATATTTGCAGGACACTACTCAGCTTGGGTGAATGAGTGATGTGGCTTCTTAATGTAAACTAAACTGTAAGTGCACAGGAGATATAATAGGTTCATAGATATTGTGGGCCTTCTTAAGCCTATCCAGTTTCCCTTTTGAAGGTGAGAACAAACTCTGTGCCATATGTTTATGAAGTGAACACCTTAACCATTATACCAAATCCCAACCACACTGTACTGTTTACAGATGGTGTGTAGCTCCCCCCAGTGCAATATGTATGTTGATGATTACAATGCAGGAAGTAGGATTATGATATTCCGGAAAGATTTGTATGTGTGTGGCATGTATTAAATATCGGTCTCAGTATACCATTTTAGATACATGGCTGCGTCATTTTCTACGTTACTTATTTTTTGTAACCACCTTCCATGTGATAAATTGATGTTTTGTAACACAGACCCGTAAAAAGTGTCACTCTTAAATAATGCCTCTCTGTCACTGCAATATATTGCAGGAATCTGTATTTGCATATATGTATGCATTTATTTGCTTGCGTAACCTTTTGTTGACCTGAGTAGTCTGCTTAGGTTTAGCCTTTTTTTTTTAGGGGAGACTCTAGGTGGTATTCACAATGATCTAATAATGTCTCACTTCCACCCCCTGCGGGTTTCTTACAATACTGCAGATCTTGACAGCATTTTGTCATTGCTCATGTTTTACTGTTGTTATAACTATAATATGAAACAGTGAAACATTTCTAGAGATATAACACTTTCTATGGATTTTTGTAATGTATGAGCCATTAGTTAAAATTGTATGAGCAGAAATAGCTAATATATCCCCAACTGTTTTTGTCCATAAAAACTCATATGGTGTCCCTATACCACATAGATTGCATACCAGTTATTGCTGAACAAAAATATTCAGTAGAGTTATTCTAGCATATTCTTTTAATTGAATGTATTATGACTGCATCTTCAGGCTTAGTATATACTTTAATGAGAACTCCACCCTCTTATAACCTTTAACTGATCCAAGACAGCTCTTCTCTAATAATCGCAATTTTGTTTATGCTTTGTTGAATGGTTTGCTCCCACTAGGCCAGCAGTCTCTATTCAAGGCAGACTTCAGGTAATTTTCCAGGTGAAATTATCCTGCCCTTTTCTTGTGGGTGGGGCTAAATGGTCTGTGCAAGAGAGGCTGCCATAATGGAAAAGAATGAAGTGTTTGAATGAGAAAAGAACAGTAAAATGGAAAAGGCAGTAATTATTCATAATGTTGCTGCTGCAGTTTCTGTGGAGTGTAAAAATACCATGGATTTTGAATTAATGCAGTCTAAACGTAATGGCGATTCTACAAGGAGTTCTCTCTGTGATGGAATACTGAGGCATTTAATTTGCGAAAAGGAGACAAGTGACAAATTTGCCATTTCTTGGTCTGAGGCAGTTGAAAGCTACTTTCTGAACAAAGGGAATATGGAAAGTCAAGAAAAGAGTTTGGAAAGAGCAATGTGTGGGGGCTGGTTACTGAAATGGGTGCAGTAGAAGAAGACAAGAATGAGGAAGCTGGAAGAGGTGAACTGCAGAAGCACAATTCAATGAGTAAAATCAGATACTTGAATTGCATACAAAAAACACAAAAATTAGATATTGATATGTCCAAAAGCCCTATGAGGATGTGGTTACTTCCGGTAATGTACAAAGGGCAATGCAGCAAACTTTATACAGAGAAAGCGGGCTTATGGTACTTTAAATTAGAATCAGGAAGGGAAAAACAGTTGACAGGTATGTTTGAGATAATTTGGTAATGCCATTAGAATTTGTAGTTAAAAATGTGGAGAGACTAATCTAATTTCATTTGTGATCAGGATCTTCTGTAATATAGCTTTTGAGATATTTGCTCTTGCTGAGGTTTCCTGTTCTGCTTGATTGTGGAAGGGATATGATGATACAGAAAATAATGTATTATTAAAAAATAATAATAATAATAATAATGCAATTTAAAATCTCAGACATGACTGAAAATGAACTGAGGAAATATTTGATATATATGAATGTGTATGTAATGATGCAAACTTTTTGGAGACATAAAAAGGAATTTAAAAATATGTGGACAAATATGAAGACTTGTTAAAGGGTGATGGAAAGGAGAATTTAAGGAATGAAAGGGGCTTAAATGAATTGGGACAGTGCAAAATATGAGATACAGGCAAAATGTTTCTTTCAAGGAAAGAGAAGTAATTCCTTTTTCAGAAAGAAGGTTAAATTGAAGGACAGGAAATAATATGTAAAACTGATAAAATAGATAAGAAGTATTTTAATTGGAACTGGATTATAAAAATTGTTGACTTTGTAAGTGATTTATATAGCAGAAGAAATTGGAGAAAATATGTTAAGAATTAAAATTTAGTACAGGGGCTACAAAATAAGTAGAAAAATAAGTCTGGATAAGCTATGTAAAGTTGTTTAGGAGGTGAATATTAATAGTGCTCAAGGGCTGGATGGCATAGTTTGTGAAATATGTAATAAACAAAAATGCATTAGCTGAAGGTATGAATGAATGGTTAGACACTGATCTACAGGACAGGTAAATGTGTAAGGGTGTGATAAAGTTTATATATAAAATGTACAGATCACTAACACTGTGTAATGCACATTACAGGTTGTGTGAAGGGAACTGTGGTGAAGGAAGATGGGTAAAAAGAAATGTGTATGATTAAAAAGTAGTTGACTGTACAGTAAAGGAGAATGCTGATTATAAAGTTATTTTATGTGATGTTGCAAAAGCATATGAGAGTATTGAGAATGATGGAATATTAACAGAGTATAATTTAAGGGAAATAGATTCATGATTTCATTTTTTAGTAACACTCAGAAAGGTTTTATTGTAAGTGAATAGATAAGTGATGGTGTGGAAATGGTAAGCTTTTTGTTGAATACGACTAAAACTAATTGGTTTATGGATGCTGTAAAGATTGGGAGGATATATTTTTCTGAAACTGAGGTTAATGTGGTGGATATTCAATGTGGTGGAAAGGAAGTCCTTAAAATGTTATTGAAAAAAGTACTGGAGGAAGTGAGAAAGGTTGCAGGTGGAGATCAGGATTGTCTTCAGGAGTTTGTGATTAACATGTATTTGTACAATCCCTACATTTCTCCAGAATGTGAAATACCAGTACACCAGGTACTTCATTTCCCTTCCCCTGTGTTGGTTCAGTCTTGGAGTTGATATGTAGAGAGGTTGGGGCCTGGCTCCCTGTAAAAATGATGATTTTTTTTCTGATTGTTTTACTCCTGAATGTTATTCACTTTTCAGAGTCTTTGATGTGATCACAAGTCTCTTTTGCAGGGATGTGATTAAATCCCATATAGGAGAAGTATTGTACTCCTGAAAAGAAGACAGAGATTTGCAGCTTGTAAACTGTATTGCTTATCTGGCATTGCATTTTTTTCATTTGTATTTGGTGCTGGATCAAGTTATAAAAAGAAATGATAGCATAGTAGAAAAGGTATTGTGGAATAGTGTAAAGAATTTTGGATAGGAGTGAGGTAAAATAAAGGAACTACAATAGGAAAATCAAAGAATATGGTGAAAAGTGAAATTGTGCAGGGTCAGGACAGATAAGAACAGTAATAGTAGAATGTTATGGTATGGTTTGTATTATTCTAAATCACGGGAAAGTTAAACTATAACAAGAGCTACAAGGCGATAATTGATGTATTTCTGGATGGGATTATATATAATTTTTAATTGTATATTTAAGAAGAACCTTTGCTTTTTTTGACAAGTACATTGGAATCATTTACTTCTTGCTGAAGGTAACACCAACTGTTCAATTGATCACTGCTGTGGTAGCCTAAGCTGTATGGGTTACATCCTGCTAAGGATTTAACAGCTAGTCAACTTCCAAATTTTGGGCTCTTTCCATGCACCCAAACCTTTAAGCTATAGCTGAACTAGAAGTTTGGGTGCCAAACCCTTCAGAACTTTCATACAAGCAGAGAGAGGGAGGCTAAAACCCTGAGAAATACAATGCTAGGAAAATAATAATAATAATAATAATAATAATAATAATAATAATAATAAATGTCCACACATTTGCATAAAAACATGCAAAAAATAAGGGGGGTCGAGTGAGAGGGTGGCTACTGCAGCAGTGATCATTTGATCATCTAGCATTGTGCTAAGTTTATTTTTTTTTATTTAAAAAGTTTAATAATAAATTAATGATTGATCATAGTAATTCAAATACATTAACATGAATAAATATATACTTTATCAGATCTATAATTAATATATTAAATATCTACAATATATGCATAGAATGCATGCCAAATATAACTGCAGATTAAAAAATAAAAAAGTCATCACCATGTCAAATTCCAAACGAAATGGATGTTTATTAAAACACAATTCCCAGCAAGACTTAGTGATTATGCCTATTTCATACAAGCATCATCAGAGTTATTGTTTTTGGCATTACATCTAGTTAATATAGTACCAAGACACCAATCAGAACTAAGCAATTCAAAACAGTCATTTTAAAGAAACATAACACAGGCTGCCTACCTTCAGACTTGTACAACTTAAGCAGTTGTAAAAGCTAGTAAAGTCACATCATTAAAATACAATACATAAAAACACCAAAAAATAATGAAATAATGAATAATAGCAATACATATAAAATATATCAAATCAATATTGCCCTTAGCTTCAATATACTGGCCAAGAAACAGCTGTCATTAATGCCTGCGGACGTCAATTTCCCATCCAAATTAGCATATGCTGGTGTTACTTTAGCACCCATAGAAGGACTTCTGTTTTTCACCCCGGGATCATGTCAGTCGCCCTGATAGACAGGGGTCCAGGGAAGTAAATAGTGTGGGAAGAAATAGCCAGGGAATTGTTATGGCTAGGCTTGTATAGGCCCTAGGGCTGATAGCCTTGTACCAACCTATGAACCTATTATAAAAGCAGAGTTAAAAACACAAAAATATTGTTTAATAGCATATCTAAAAAGGAGCAACATAAATTAATTTCAGTATTTGTCGTAGATGTTTTATGAGATAAAAATGCCCTAATATATTCAGTACCATCATCATTAGGTATGCTAACAAAGAACAAAAAGAATCAAAAGTAAACATCAGTTCATCTACTTTGATTTTATGCTGCTTACGTTTTACCAGAAAATCCCAAGAATCATGAATAAAAGCCTCAAGATTTTGTACCAGTGGTTGAAAAATCATATCCAGATAAACTGATATGTATTCAGTTATACACCCTCTACCAACAGCAATAGGTCTAAAAGTTTTTTTTCTCATGTTTATGAATTTTGGGGGTGTCAGATTTCATACCAATATTAGAATTGTCAACATATCAAATATATAGAGTCTATATTAGATCACTGAACGCTCAAAAAAACGAACAGTGATTAATCAACCCTATGTAAGCAAAACTGTCAGAACAGCTATGTTCCAACAACAAAAAATAAATAAAAAACAAAACACTTTAAACATTACATTATGGCTGCACCTACTTAAATATACCAACTCTGAGACCACTGTACAGTGCAGAAAATGGCAAAGTAACGAAGTGACCAAGCAAATTCTTTCCCAGGGAAAGAATTTGCTTAAAAGCCACATCGATATTTTACCATTTCAGTTTTTTAAGTTCGACCAAGACGCATTCTTTCGAATGCATCTTTGGTCTTCTAATAGGACCCTAGAATATATATATATATATATATATATATATATATTGTATATATTTATATATATATATATATATATTTGTGTTATTTATATATATGTATATATATATTATTTAACTTCTGATTTTTTTAGTTTATAACTTTACATTTATGAGTATTTTGGAATATTTCAACTGTTTTTACCATCATATATAGTAAGATGGGCACTATAACAATTGGATTAGGTAATAGGGTTTATATATACATTTGTTACCCGATGCTATGATTAGTTGGCACAGGTTATTGACAACGCTTACTTCTACGGAAGCCTTTTTAAACACATTTGGATTTTGTGTCAACATTTACTGCTATTGGGCTTTGGATGCATCATCTACCCGTTAATACTTAGTTCCTAGAATGATATATTAGCTTGGTATGTTGTTTATTACATACTTAACTTTATAGCGGTTTTCAGATTATGTTGGTAGGTTAGTTGTTCTCAGTATTGTTATAATATTTACTTATTTCTTACAACACAGTAGGCAGTTGGTAATACTCTAAATACATGTTCATTGAATTATCCACTGTTATGAATACAATATAATTGGATTGAGTTTATTTTGTATAATTTTGGCGCCATTTTTGGTGCCAAATCTTGGAGTTTGTCCACATTTTATTTGTACCAACCATTTGATGCTTTGTCATCTCTATCCCTTTATGGGCATATTTTGGGGTTTTCAACCTCCTGTAGGATTTTTCATCTGGTTTTCTTTCTCCTTTTTGTGTGCGAATGTTAATGGATTGATACTATGAATAGGAGGAGTTCCCCTTTACATTAATATTGTTGGCATACATATATGATTTTTTATTGAATGCTCAAACTATATATTATTTATTAGTTTTTAGTTTTGGTTTTGTGGACTTCCAATAGGTTTTGGATTCACATATACAATGTATTGAATCCCTTCCTTGTTCTATCTGATGGTTTATTGGTATATAATTTAGTTGGTGTGACTCCCTGACTCACATCCACAGACATCATCATTTGAATTTGGTTTCTGATATATACCTGCTTTAGGGCTTTCCTTGGTTTGTTGTCTTATTAGTGTAACCCGTTGATGTTTGCGTGGAAGGAGAAAGAAAACCAGATAGTTCTTCTACTTGACCCCTCCCACTCTTTCTCTTCCCTCTCCATTATAGTTTCCCTTCTCATCACAGATTTTTCCCTCTCTCTCCCCTGCAAATACTTTCAACCCTATCCTCTTCCTAAGACCCCATCCTTTTATTTTTGTTTGTGCTGCCTACTCAACTCCACTACATCAATCTCTTCCACCTCTGCTTGCCAAACATGCCTCCCAAAATCCTTCATAATATCTATGTCCCATCATTACTACTTGTACTTCTCATTCCCTATATTTTGCTATGTCCTACTCTCACAAAATACCCTTTTCCCCTCCTCCTACACAAACCAACCCTTGTACTCATTCACAACCTTCTCTATCTACCCACTACAACAACATATCTTCCACTCTTATTCCTCCCAAAACACTGTACCTTTTCCATCCCAAAAGCTTCACCACACCAAAACTCTCACTCTGAAAATCCTCCTCCCCATAACAGCCTCCTACTTCTAAAACACAAAAGACAAAAGTTACTACCAATAATGACCTTGTCTTATGTGGCGATATTCATCCGAACCCTGGCCCCTGCCTCACCACTAACAACGTCTCCCCAACCCCTTTTTCTCCCTCTGGAATAAAACATAGTCCCCCTCCCAATTCTTCTACCACTTCCTCTCCTAACCTCTTAA
Organism: Protopterus annectens; assembly: GCF_019279795.1. Classification (NCBI taxonomy): domain Eukaryota; kingdom Metazoa; phylum Chordata; order Ceratodontiformes; family Protopteridae; genus Protopterus; species Protopterus annectens. Next base: position 814,366,885 of record NC_056751.1, on the reverse strand, counting down.
GCTCTTCTCTATCAATGCTCAGAGCCTAAATAACAAAATTCACCATCTTCATGCTTGGATTTGCCACAACCAACCAGACATCCTAGCCATTTCTGAAACCTGGCTAAAACCCCACATCACCAACTCTGAAATCTTACCTCCCGGCTTCCAAATCCACAGAACTGACCGACCAAATAAAAAAGGTGGAGGCTCTGCAATAATTTTCTCTAACCTTCTCTCCTGATCCCTCTACAAATTCCAACTCCTGAGTTCAAAAACGCTGAACTTACAGCCAGTCTCCTTCGACTAAATAAACATAAGAACATCTGCATTATCTCCCTTTATATATCCCCAGGTGACAACATAGCAACCCTTGAAAATATTCTTTACTGGGCCTCAACTGAAATCAAATTTGAAACCTACATTCTAGGCGACGTTAACATTGATTGGAATAAAATCAACTCTCCTTCCCCCTCCCAATTCATCAACCTCTTTAACTTCACCCAAGTAATATACTCAACCACCCGGCCTAACAAAACAAATCCCCCAGGATCTACCATTGACTGGATCCTAGTCTCTCATCCAAACAAAATAACTCTTTCAGGCACTATCACTGATACCTTCAGTGACCATATCCCTAGTTTCATACACGCTCCGCTAACTCTGCAATATCTACACCACTACATCCACACTCGTAATCTCAGCAACTTCAACCCAACTATCTTCTCAAACATTCTTAAACATACCAACTGGCAGACCCTAAATACACTTCCCCTAGACAAAGCTGTTGAACAGTTTAACTCTATCTTCCTAAATACTCTGAACTCCCTAGCTCCTCCAAGAAACAAACGAGTCAAAGCTAACTCTGCCCCCTGGCTATCCAAAGAAACAAAACAAGTCATGCATCAAAGGGACAAATCTTGAAGCTATACCAGAAAAATAAAATCCCTTCTTCCCTGCTCCAATACACCCAACTCCATGACCTAGCAAAAAAACTAATCACCCTGGACAAAAAGAACTACTACTACAAACTACAGTCCAACCAAAATAAGAACCCCAAACAGTTCTGGAAATCAGTAAATTCCCTTCTCCACCCAGGATCTAAAAATAACCCTTGCCCAGACCCAAGTAAAACTGACTCAGATCTAAGCTCTCTTCAACAAATTCTTCACGGAATCTATAGCTAATCTTACCAAATCCTTCCCCAACAATAATACATCCAACTCTCTTTCCTCTACTCCCAACAACCCCTCTAACTGTCCTCCCAGTTTCCAGCTGAAACCTGTTTCAACTATATTCATAAAAAGACTCTTATCTAAACTAAAGCCATGCACTAATGCCCCTGATAACATCCCCTCCTCTTTCCTTAAATGTGCTGCCGAAGGTATTGCTCTCCCTATCAGCATCTTAATTAATAGATCTATAAAAGAGTCATATGTTCCTATGCTTTGGAGATCAGCCTATATTCTCCCTCTTCATAAAGGAGGCAAAAACACAAATATCTCCAACTTTCGCCCAATTGCCCTACTCTCACCTTTATCAAAAATCCTAGAGAAATGCGTCCACCACCAACTCATGCCTTTCTTAATCCATAACCACCTCCTAACACCCACCCAACATGGTTTCCGCCCTGGACACAGCACTATTACTGCCTTACTATCCTTTTTAGAAACAGTCAACCAAGCCAGAGATTCTGGGTTACTAGTTTCCACTGTACTGCTAGATCTGTCTAAAGCCTTCGACACCATCTCTCACAAACACCTTCTCTTTCATCTATCAAACCTTCATCTCTCCCCTGATACTCTATCCTGGTTCTCTAGCTACTTATCAGATAGATCCCAAGCTGTCAAATGGAACAACTCTACCTCCTCCTTCTTACCTACACCCACTGGTGTTCCCCAGGGGTCCATCCTTGGACCCATGCTTTTCAACATCTTAATAAATAACCTTCACTCTGCCATCCCAGACACAACAGTCATCCAATCGCAGATGATTCTACCTTAGTCTGCGCCTCCAACATTCGAACTACTAACAAAATCCCAAATAGCTTTTTCCACTACTGAGAACTGGATGCACCAAAATCATCTCTCTCTAAACTCTAATAAATCCAAAATTCTTCTCTCCGCTCCCTCCAGGGCTTGCACATTTGATAAAACAGCATTCAAAATCATAAGCCAAACAAAGTCAACCATAGAGGTGGTCCCATCTGCAAAACTCCTTGGCATCACTATAGACGAGCACCTGAAATTTGATAGCCACATACAACAAAACATAAAGAAAACCCACCAAAAGCTAGGTATGCTCTATAAGAACAACTGCTTTCTCTCCAACTCTGCTAGACATTCCTTAGCAACTACCTATCTTCTACCATCTCTACTATATGGAGCCCCTCTCCTTACTAACCTGTCTTCTTCCATCTCCACTAAACTCGAAATCTGCTATAATAAAATCTCTAAATTTGCTACCAAATCTAAAACCTCTTCTCACCATTGTCTTTCCCTACAAACTCTGAACTGGCTAGAACTCCTAACTACCTAGACTACCTCCAACTAACCACTGCTCACAAATTAATATTCTACCCTGAAAATGCCCAGCCCTAGCAAACATCCTTCCACCATACACCCCAAACAGATCTCTTAGATCTGAACACCAAAATTTAATCACCATCCACAAACCCAATTGCCCTGCTGGCCAGCTCCTTCCCTCCTACTCTCTTGGCAGGAAATGGAACTCTCTCCTTCTTCTCTTAGAACAACATCTAACACTGAAGCCTTCAAAATCCAACTTTTCTCTTACTTATCCTCTAAACATAAGTGCACCTGCTTACATCCTACATAAATTTACATAAATTCCCCTTGAACCCTCTACATCCTTTCTCTTTACTCTACCCTAATACTATCTTCTTTTCTTCTCTTTTCTCTCTCGATCACTGCTTGATCAAACTATATTCTACTCTCAGTTTATGTACTTTCTCTCTCTCTACTCCTCATATGTAAATATTGTAAATAGCATGTAACCTTACACCTTCTTTTCATACAGTCAAACCTGCTACTTAAGGAAACTACTAAATCTATTGTATCTACCTTCCTGAATGATGTTTTTTGAAGTATACTGCGTGTATTTGCTTTTTTACTAACTGTATTCAATGTAATGTTATTCCAAATGTATATATTTTATTACTATCTTTTACACTATGTAACTTAGATTGTATTTGCTTTGCTTTTGGAGCTTTTCTCCCCGGGCCTCCACTGAAAATGGGTACGTTCTGGCCCAGTGGACTTCCCCGGTAATCAAACTGGAAATAAATAAATAAAATAAATAAATAAATTTCTCCAGAATGTGAAATACCAGTACACCAGGTACTTCATTTCCCTTCCCCTGTGTTGGTTCAGTCTTGGAGTTGATATGTAGAGAGGTTGGGGCCTGGCAACCTCTAAAAATTATGATTTTTTTTCTGATTGTTTTACTCCTGAATGTTGTTCACTTTTCAGAGTCTTTGATGTGATCACAAGTCTCTTTTGCAGGGATGTGATTAAATCCCATATAGGAGAAGTATCGTACTCCTGAAAAGAAGACAGAGATTTGCAGCTTGTAAACTGTATTGCTTATCTGGAATTGCATTTTTTTCATTTGTATTTGGTGCTGGATCAAGTTATAAAAAGAAATGAT